>NW_024387245.1:24119721-24439721 GCF_900408965.1 Simochromis diagramma
TGACAATTTTTTTTCTGACACCTGACAATTTTTTTTCTGATACCTGACAATTTTTTTTTTGACAACTGACACCTGACAATTTTTTTTCTGACACCTGACAATTTTTTTTTGACAACTGACACCTGACAATTTTTTTCTGATACCTGACAATTTTTTTTGACAACTGACACCTGACAATTTTTTGTCTGACACCTGACAATTTTTTTTGACAACTGACACCTGACAATTTTTTGTCTGACACCTGACAATTTTTTGTCTGATACCTGACGATGTCCTAAAATGTACACCGTATACTTGACTAGCATTAGGAACATTTTATACTTTGCCTTAAAATACAACTTGCTCTGTTCCAGTTCTAGTAGGAAACAAGGGCACATTTTATCTTCAACTATTCACATAGCTGCAATAGCTCACTTAACCTAAAAATGTAACTATAGATTGTTATGACAGCTTGCACAAAGGACCCATCCGTCTGTTCTCTGGGGGAGGACAGTCTCTGTCTAGAGTTCCAGTGGCAACAGCCCATGACTGTTATATTAAAGCCTATGAACCAGGGCACTCTTGTGGAGTTATGCCTATGGTGACACACATAACCTTTCAATTTCCAGCTATGTTTGAGTTGTATAAACAAAAAAAAAAAGTCATCTCCTTCTTTCTTTAGATGTTTGATATTTTTCTCTACAATCACTGTTAAATCAAAGAAGAAAACTACGATAATGAAAGAAGCACTAGTAGAGAGCAAGGAGGAAGAAACAGAGAGCAGGCACGACTTGAAATCCTTGAACGAAATTTACTGCAACAAACATAGCAAGAACTAAAAATGCTGATGCTAGCTACAAAGTTGTGAGTTAGAATTAAAAAGCCTTGAGAACAATGTTTGGGACATGGGGTGGAACACCTGGTAACTAAAGGGCTACAGTTCAAATGGCTGACTACAAGGTATAAAGTCAGAAAGAACAACAATGAGAACATTAAGAGCAATAAGAGGCCCTGGGGTTCTCAGGCTGAGGATGGTAATGATCACTCACCAACATATGGCATTTTGGTGTGATATCTTTGTAAGGGTCAAGCTTCTAGAACATTTTGCCGAACGTGTCATATGTTTTCCAGCTCGTTATACTTTCCTCCCATTGCACATATCATTTCTGGCTCTTTTCCTTATCAAGTCCTTACCAGTTGTCCTTTCTTCCTTCCCCTCTTTTATTCTTTGCTTCATCGCCTTATATTTTTTATCCCTTCCATCATTCTCTCCATTTTTCTTCCCGTTCAGTGGGCAGCTATAACCCTGATTACCTCACTGCATCAGCCTTCAGCATCACAAGGCCAGGGTGGATCAATATTATTGATCACATTTCTGAGTCCCCTTCTAACTGGTGTTGTGTATGTGTGCAGTTGTATGTATGCATGAATTTACATGTGTGTATATCCTAAATGTTTGTTTGGATATCGATTTCATGCTGCTCACTGTTTGCACGCATTGACCCGTTTGGATTTAATGAGAATAAAGTAAAATGTTGAGATTTGACCTTATTTACACACACACACACACACACACACACACACACACACACACACACACACACACACACACACACACACACACAATAAATGAGTGCTTGTTGCCTGGCCTTCTTGCATAATGGATTTATGTAAATTCATCATTCTCTGGTGGTAAAAAGACAGTTTACGAGGACAACTGTCGTCACGGTCCATCCAATCCTGGAAGTGGAGTGACGTTCACACTGCGGTGAGTGTTTTACACACTAAAAATAAAAGTCCATGAAGCACTTCACACTCAGCATATTAAACGAGGCTGTCAATCATCATGGCATCCAAGGTTCCTGCAGCGTAGATAATGTCAGATGACATGCTTTGGGTTGACATGAAATCCTCTAATTTCCTGCTGCAAACATTTCTATCCTGTGAATTACTTTGACAAATATGTTCTGGAACAAATGTAACTGCAAGCTAGATGAAGCCATACGTCAACATTTCTTCCAATCTGCAAAATGTGTCATTTTTTATTTTGTTCCAAACAAAAGCAGGTTCAGGCTAGCCAGTTGGATAGACTCTGTTAGAATATTTCTGACTCTTACAGAGAGTCCGTGTTTATGTTAAGGGAGTTTTAACCATCCTTAAAAATAACGGTGCTTTTGATTTAAAATGAAAGGGTCAACTCATCCATTTCATAAGGGCTAAAAAATATGAAAATCTTGCGAATAGGTTGTACCCCATCTATATACTCATGGACTGCTGTGAGCAGGTATTTAGCATTGCCAAACATTTGTGTATGTGAATTCCTGTAAAGGTGTACTTAAGTCCAGACTTTGATTTTGAAGGGACTTGGTAAAAAATAATTCATTAATTAATTTTTAAAAAAGCTGAGTTTTATGATTTTTCTACATTTTCTATATGTTTGCCAAAGTATATTTTCACAGGGACAAATGAGTTGTAATTCAGAATGAGTTCCAAATGCTGCCATAAGGAGAATAGCCCTAAATAAATGGGCCCCGCCTTAGCTATAGCCCAAAAGTGTATGTTTCATGGAAGCTTTTTCCAATTTTAATGATGATAGACATTGATAGACATTTGATAATATCACCTTCAAACACCATTTCTTTTACACACACGGGGGTTTCTGCTGTGGTTTAACCAAAAACTTCTAACATGTAGTTATTGTTTGGAAATGGGCACCATCATAGGTGTCATAAATCCTTAACAGAACAATCTGCTTAGCAGAATCCTAGTTTTTTTTGTTGGCAATATTGGCTTTCAAGTAAGCAAAACAGACTCAATAAGTGTTGTTTTATTTCAGCCTGGACCGATAATCAACCTTGCGAAAACTAAGTAAAATGTTGATTTTCTCTAGAAACAGATGTGAAGGACTATTTTAGCCATTTAGCTCCATTAAGTTGTATTCATTAAAGATTAACTTGCAGGGCCCTCTGTTGCACTGCAGGGATGATTTGTACAGTTCCTATAGCAGGAAGTTCAATGCTTTAAATTTGGTTTGCTATACATGACAATATATGTACAAAGAAAAAAAATGCGGATTGTTTTTGTCTTTTTTACATTGAAGGCAGTGAGGTTCTTGTTAGTAACATGTATGTGTGACAGTGCGGTTACATTAAGATCACCTGAAATATATAACAACATACAATATACACCTGCACACGGAGTTAATAGACTTAAAGGCTTCAGTTCAGGGTCTAACTTGAAAGGCACATTAAAAGTGTTGCTTGCTGGGTAAATGAGTGCATGTGTGTTTGTCTCCCTGCTGATGTTCGGGTTTCTGTTGCTGTATGTTTAATGATGTGAGGTCTAAGCTCAGCAGAAATCTGAGCTGCAGAAAGAAACTCTGCAGATTTGTGCAGCTTGCTAACAGCTGTGTTGGATGTCAGTATGTGTTTTATATCGGACCGACTGCTGAGAAAACAGTCAGGAAATCATATCATTCCTCTTTGTGTGCGAGATCACTGTAGGTGCCTGTACTGAAGGGGTTTTCTTCTCTTTGTGTTAGTGTCGAGACCGAGGTGAAAGCTTGGCTCAGCCTGAAGGCTCTGGGGTTTTATCCTTTTTTTAACATTTAAATGCCTTGACAGTGAAGCATTCCCATACAATCTGTGAAAGAACTGATTCCGTATTTTAGTAAGACACTTCCCCGTTTTATAGCCTGTTAATGTTTCATCTCCTTTCAGCAGCTCTTTCCGCTGTGTGTGAACACCAGCTTCTACAGTTTTTATTCTGTTAAAATAGTTTTTCCTTAGAACCATTCTCACTTAAACCCTTTAAGACCTACCATAGAACCAACTCCGCCAGAGCATATATTATATTTTTACATGTTGTAGTGCCACTTTTGGGAGCATTTCAAGTTGCTATACATCAATACAACCATTATAGCCCAAATTTTAATAATATGTCTGCATTAGGTGCATAGTAAATACATAAATTGCAAAAAAGTGCAATAAACTACAAAAAAAATTGAAAATCGTTTTTGTCTTTTTAACATATATTTCTAGTTAGAGAAATTTAAGAGGCTTATCCCTCAAAACTGTAAATACAAAAAAGTTGCACAAAATAGTTTCCCACCACAGGAAATTTATTTTGAGTGTCTTCATAGTTTTATTTTTTAAATACACCAATTTTTATATACTGCAGGAAAAATGAAAATAAATATTATAGTGCAAATTTGAAAAAAAGCAGCATGTGCATCACAATAAACTATTTCCAGCAGTGCAATATGAGTTCTAAGCATCCCAGAAACGACACAGAAAGTCATAAAGTCAAAGATAACTTTTAAAAACACCAGTATAGGCTCATGAGGCCCTGATGGTAAAAAACTACATTTCCGCGAAAATGACGCCACTTCCGGTTTCAGGCAGGTAATGGCACACATGCGAAAGTTCGCACTGATGTCTATTCCAACGTAGGAAGTGTTACAAACAGCTGATCGGATCGGCAAAGCGTGTTTCTGGAATATTATGTATTTGTTGCTGCAAGCGCTTTTTATGCAGTTTTTGCAAAGCTTTATGTGGAAGGAAACCGTGACCTAGGACAAGCTGATGCATAAGATGTAAGTACAACTCCTGCGGTTTCATATGCAAAAAAAATTATTGGGCTAGCTTACGTGGGATTTTAAAATAGTTACACAAAACAGCACGTGCCTGCTCCGACCGGTTTTAAAGGGTTAAACCTCACAGGTTTAACCATAGTTAAATAAAAACTTAAATGGTTCTGTGATGAGCCATCATTTTTTAATAACCTTCTACATCTCCCCATCTTACACCAATTCTTTGGGCTGGACGACATAATCTCTCCTGGTTGTGCCCCAGGGTCTCCTCCTGGTTGAACAGCCGTGCAAGTCTGAATGCCAGCATCGTCTTAACCGGCTGCTTTGAATGTGGAGAAGCAATAGCACAATTATGAATGAAACCACTTCATATATGCCACAGCTCATGAGGAAAATTGAGATTAGGAAGTGAATCTACCACTCCACTCATCCTTCTGTGAGACTGAACGTTGAAGTCATCCACTTAATACAGGAAATAAGGGCGTTCCCTCTTTTTCCAGATGACACAGAAGGAAGACCACATCGTCTGCAAAGATGCAATCCTGAAGGATCCCAGGACCACTCTCCACCTCTTGCCAAAAGTTGAGGTTCTGTCTGTTATAGTTATGAACAGAACATCTGTGATATTAGATGACATGAATCATTAAATAGGAAAATTAAAATACAAATTTGATGGAAAGTCAACGGTTCCTCCATAATTATCTGTCGTCTTAATAAATTCAGTATCATGTGAACTTCCACAGCACTGATCAGATTAGTAATAATATTTTAGTTGCAACTCTCAAAGTGAAATGCTATTTTCTACAAATTCTATACCATCGTAAAGGTCAACGAAACAACTCTTCTTGCACACATATATGTGACATTAAAGCCGCAATCTCAAAGGATAGTAGGAGACTAAAGAGGGGAAAATGACTCCTCAGTTCTTGTCCTAGAATCCGATACTACCAGAATTTTCAATAAAAATATGTCAAAAGGCCTTAAAATACTCATTAGAGAATGAACACAATTTGGAGGACAATTTAATATAAAAAAAAAATCAAACAGACACACTCTATGCATCATAATAGTACTCGACAGATAAGACATAATCAAAATACTTATAATACTAATTCCCTTTTGAAAAAGAAAACTAGCAGGGGGATTGTGAAGGTCTCGCTCAAAAACAACAAAGAAAAGTGATAAACTTATAAAGCACCAAGAAATGATCAAAGAAATTAAGTAACACAAATGCTGAATATCTGGATTGCAATCTTAAAACAAGGTCAACATCAATAAATTTGCAGGTTTGCTTTTACACTTTTTACAATGTAAAAGCACGAAAAAGTCTAAATATTAAAAAAAAACATAAATTTGTAGCAAGGTGCTTCTTTCTAAGTCATATGTCACACTCAAGGCCAGAAATCACTTTAAATTCTCGATAAATTTAAGCTCACCTATTTATAGCTGTGGTCTGCACAGTGAAACAGAATCCATGCGCACACCACACAGACACGAATACACTGCCGCTTCAAGTTAAAGACCTCACTAACACAAAATGACACAAAAGAGGAAGGTTGATGCTGAAACCAGACAACTTCAAGACAAGTGGAAAACTGAGTGTTTCTTCAGTGGGTGGAAAGGAAGGCTCATATCTGATTGTCAAAAGATGATTTCTGTTTTTAAGAATGTGATTTGACTCGGCATTTTGAATCTACACATCAGCAGAGGTATGGAGAGATGGACAAAGAGCAAAGGCATAAAGTTGCTGAGCTGAAAAGAGACATGCAACTGCTAAAGGTGATGAAGCAGTAAAGTTTTATCAAAATAGACAGAGATTCAGACAGAGATCCTCTGAGAAACAAACAAAGTTTGCCACGGGCCAGAAGACTAAGATATTTAGGTAAAGGTAATCCACATGACCAATAAGTTTTCCCTCTGAATTTTAACAAGCATGCAAAGATCTGATATTGAAATATGTACAAGAATAAAATGGAAGACTCATTATTTTGCTTTGACATTGGGATGTATTTTATTTCATCAAATGGCCCATTCTGCCAGTACTTGCCATTTTCATGCTTGTGAAAAGCTTCTTATGTGTTACCTGAAGCCTATATGAGGATTTGCAAATCTCTAAGTGCTCAACATGAGATTTTTTTTTGCTTTATAGTGAGCCAGTTGTTTTTAGTTTAAGGGAGATCTGGCCAGATCATCGCTTGGATATTTCTATTACAAAGCCATACTGTTGTAATACCTCCAGTATGCAGTTTAGAACTGTCTTAATGAAGTATCCCATATGGAAAAGATATATATAAATCTTATAAAGTTTGTATCTGTCTTGTGTGAAACTTGTATGAAAAGCATATAAGTGTGAAAACAGATATAAGATCCCTTAAAAAATTATATAATGAAACTTGTATGTTTTGGATACTTCCTAAAACAATGTATGAAAGTAATGAGAAAGTGGCCACTTTCATGAGTAAATCATGTAAGCCTTATATGATTTACTCATGATAGTGGCCACTTTCAGGAGTAATCACATATAAGTTGTTACTATTTCTTTTCCATATGGGATGCAAGTACTTCACTAAAGAAGACATTATCTGGATGGGCCCACATACTCATCTAAAACCTATGTATGCCTTTCTTGTGCCTTTCTAGACAACAGCCACTAATTCCATTAAAAAGAAAAATCTTTATAAATACATATATACATAACCTCCACACACTGTCTCTATTACCATTATTTTTTATTAAATGATAACTTTAAGGTCCAAGCGACCTTTGCCAGGCGCAAAGAAACAACTGGTATCTTTTTTTTTACCTACCTTATGTTGAAAACCAAATTTCTATTTTTGTCTGTGAGTAAAGGATGAGTTTATGAGATCTGCAAATCATCACACTGTCTTTATGTACATTTTACACAGTGGAATTAGGTTTGTACTCTTTGTGGAGTTGTTTAGGGCTTTATCTTGAGCAAACTGGATGAGAGAAACCGATCTGGAACATGCATTTCACAATAAATTTAAAATATCAATAAACTGTACATGCCCAGATCTTGACGTGATTCTCATTTCCCGGTATGGGCCTTAGTGAAATTGATATTCGCCTCCATGGTCTAAACCATCTCAGTAAAAAGTTTTAAAAAGGCTTTTAACAATCCAACATCTGCAGCAAGGGTTTCCTTTCACTAATGGTAGCTTGACAGTTATTGAAAAAAATGTGAATCTTTGGCCAGTGAAAAAAACTTAATTTATCATTTCTATGCCAAATCTAATGACCTCACATTTTTGAATCTACCAACAGGGGGCCACACACCCACATCCTGTCCATCTTTTGGCACTCTTCATTTTCTATCTTTCACTTTTCTTCTTTCAGTCTCCACATCTCAGGGGAAACCTCTCCTGTCACGCTCCTGATCTGAAAGTATAAACACTGAGACCCCTCTGATCCTGAGTGTGTGACAGGATGGGGGTTGTGCAGACAGATCGACTGACATCTTATCACATTTTCTGTCAAAGCTTGACAAATACTGTCACACTATGTGTATGTGTATGTGTGTGTGTGTGTGTGTGTGTGTGTGTGTGTGTGGAAGAAAGAGGGCGTGTATTTATGTGTTTTATTTTAAAACCTTTTGAATCAAACCAGGTTCATAGAAGGAGACTCTTTACTAACATTTCTACACATGTTGAAAACGTGATGTTTTCACTTATTCCTCTAAGCCAGGCTGCAAAAGAACAGCATAAATATTTCAGGAACAATATTAAAACAAACTGTGTGTAACTGCTTTACAACATGAAAGCAGTAACCTAGAGCAAATACCGCAAACCTAAAAGTCAGGTTAACCTGAAACACATTCATTATTAATATAGACACTTATACTATATATCAACAAGCCAAAACATTCTGACTGCTCACAGAATAACGCCACATTTCAAGGTGTGGGAGATAAGGGACATACTAAAAAACAGAATGCAAGGAAAATGAGATAAACAACCCAAACAGGCTTTTATGAGGCTTTTATAGTCAGATTAGTCAACTTGGTCAGAAATAGAAAGTATGGTTCCCCTGAATATTAGCATCATGCCTTTTTTTTCACAAGTGATGCAGGTGACATTTTTGTAGGGTTGTCTTGCTCAGCAATGTTTAGTGTCCAAAATGGAATAAACCAAAAAAACAGCAACACTCAAACAAGGTGTTTGAGAACCAAAGCGCAACCTACAGGACCTAAAAGGATCTGTTAAGAACATCTTGAGAACACAGTATACAAAAGCAATGGCATCTGTAGAAACCTTCAGAGGTCTCGTGGCAGGCATACTCCAACAGATAGTGTCATGGTGTATCACTGATATAAATGACTGAATGTGTCACATATCTGTTTGATCAAGTTTAAGGGCCAAAAAAGGAAGATGATAGATGTTTTGTCATGTTTCAACAGTGACATACAGTAACGTTTTCGTTTATGACAACAAATGAACAGCAGCCTTTCTTTGCCATGGTTACAATATGTGTTTCAGGTTGTGATACAGTCATGGTTAAAGATAAATACATAAACAGCAGTCCTATGAGGCTATGGAGCAGTGATTGGTAAAATAAACAGAGAGCAGCAGACTCCTGGGTTAAGTCCAGTGTTGTGTTTACCCACCGCTCCAACCTGACAACCTGACTATACTGTGAAACCACTGAATCCCATTAGTACAGATACCGTATTTTCTATTGTTCTGAGGTGTCCTTTGCCATCTTTACCATGATGCAGTGAGTTAAGGGAATAGTTGAACGAGTCTCTCAGTCACCACTCATCGCATGAATGTTATAAAAAAAAAAAAAAGTTGATCTTGAAAAATATTAGCCTCAAATTAAATAATTTTGGTTAGTCTTAGTCTGAGTGACTATAATTGTGACTGTGACTATAATTAATCCATCTATATTGATAGGTTTAGGTTAGTCCTAAACCTGTCTGTTGGGTCTGTGTTTCCACAGGCCCCGCTAGTTTAGAGACTTATTCCTCATGAAGAACAAAAAACAAGACAGAACATCTTCAACCGGTCTTTTACTCGCTAGCGAGGGAGAGGTTGGTCAGAACCAGGCGGTGGAGCATAATGCTCATCACCTGTCTCTAGCCCAAATCCTTCAAAGAGCAGCTCTCCTCGTAGCCTTTTTATTGACATGACAGTTACAATACACATCACAGCACAAGGAACTCCCACCGTAAAACCCCCCAATGGTTCTAAGACAAGGCACTATGTGTGTGTATGTGTGTGCAAGAACTTGTGTGTGTGTGTGTGTGTGTGTGTGTGTCATGGGGGTGAGTTTGTGTGACCTTCTGCTCACCAAAAGGCTCATAAAACCAGGAAGCTTACAACACAAGAAACTTTGAAATAGGATGTATCCACAATAAAACCCATGTCAGCCTCCCCCAGCACCAAATTGATCCTGACCACCTCTCCAGCCAAAGGAATCTCTTTGATCCTACTGCTTGAACTAAGACTTTACAAATTTAAGAAACACAATGACAACATTCAACAATTTGACTTAACACTGTCAATGTGTAAAAAAAAAATGATACAATGCTACAATGGATGTCCCGCCACCAGGCTACAATGGTGGCGGGACATCCTGTGTGTTGATCTATGACACAAGCAGCACCTGACAGAGCGTCGGTGTTTAACCCCGTAGAATTGTATCACCTCCTTTTCCCTCCATTCATAATTACTGTGTCCAATGAGGAGTCCAGTCTCAGTGTAAAAATGGATTGTACGAAGCTGGTTATGTAAACATATGAAATTGTTTGTACAGCATCCACCCACAGTACAGGTAAATACATGGTATAATATGCATTAAAAAAAGGTTGTGGTTGCCTTGAGTACTATTTAATGTTTTAATACTTTAAGAGCCTGTGCTTCTGTTTTCTTGTGCTTATTAATTTTGTTTTGGTTAATAAAAGTGTAACCTTGCTGTTCTTTTTTTATATTTATGCATGTAATTTAGGCAATCACTAAACCCTTCTGGGCAATTTTTTCCATTTCCTTGCACATTAATTTTAGCCTCTGTTGTTGTTTGTATATATTTGATTGCACCTGTGAGAAATAAGCAAATTTAAGGTTCAGGTGCATTAAAGGGTCATTTCCTGTTTTACATATCCATTTATGAGTCACGTAGAGCACGGTACAGCATGTGAAAATGTGTTTTACCAGATAGAGGCTTTGACCCTGCCATATGGAACACTAAAAGCGAGCCTGAAGATTAAACTTTCTGCGTTAATGGCTGCATTTATACAGCACTTTACAATTTGCCTCCCAGTGTGATGCACACACCCACTATCCTGAAGGCATATGTTTCAGAGTATATCTGCCCACACCCGGCTCGACCGTGATGAATCAGAGCTGAGCATGTCAGATAAAGAATGGGGACATAAGCTTCTCATATAGACACGTTCATCAAACATACAAAATGCTGGCTAACGGCAGTTTTATCTGTTGATTTCTCATCCATTTATCACAAATAACTAACCTTGACTCAATTATGCATCGCAGACATTTTTTTATTCCCTATGTTTAAGGCTTAATTAAGAGTACCACTTATGCTGGTGTTTCTTATGAGTGCTGCAGAAGTTGCAATCACTGTAAAAAGGAATACGCTGGTTCAGCCTAAGATCATTTGTAACTTTGTAACATGGTGTTATTAGAATAAAATTATGTGGAGGCAGCAAGGTTACTTTGAGGAAGAGTTCGTCCTACTTCCAATGTGACACTGCAGAAGGTAATGTGACATTCTACTGAAAACCTTGCAAAGGGATACAAAAAACACAACTGGCACTTTTTTTAATCATCACTCTTTTGATAAAAAACATGAGTAATTTACAAATTCAAGATAGCCATCGTAAAAATGGCCACTATGTTCTTTGAATCATTAGTTGGTCCCATTAGACAAAACTACGAGCGTGACAAACAATCTGTTTCCGTTTCTATGCATGACTTGAGCCACATCAACCGTCTGTTGACTAAAAATTGTAAAAAGTGTAACTATTACACTTGTCACCTGGAGACTGACAATGGTGATGAAGTGCAATAAGTTTAATGGGTATCACAAGTACTGTCTAAATATTTCAAAACATGCACAAAAAGGGATATAATGACAAGCTGGGAAAAAAAGGAATTTTGTTGGCTAGACTTATATTGAAATGTATTGTTCCCAGACCGTTTGACATAAAATTGATTAGTATTTATCACAGAACATTTAAACTGCCACTTTAACAACTGAGCAGCATTATTGCAGCCATTGGGTTTTTTGTCATTTTAATGAAAGGATTGTTTTTTCTCCCTCATTATTAATATTAGGGTATTCTCCTTTCTGGATCTTTGTGCAGTGAGCTCAATCAGCTGATGTTTATTCTTTGTAATAAGAACGTTGATTTGACTGAAAGTGAGGACTTTTGTTGCCCGACAGACGCTGAAGACTCATCAAAGCTCAGACACATCTGCTGCTGTGAGGACACCGCAACCCTGTCACCGCACACAGCACGCCTCTTTGTGTGCATGTGTGTGTCTGTGTATGTGTGTGACATCCGTGACCAATCAAGACAGAAGCCACAGGCTTTCCAACTGCCGTCCCTCGAGACGAAGCAGCGACCGGCCAGCATGACACACACACACACACACACACACACACACACACACACACACACACACACACACACACACACACACACACACACACAAGGTGTAAGGGTGACAGATTGCTAGTTTATGGGTGTTAACAGACAGAGGGAGCCTCTTTCTTCACCATCATCAGTCATCACCCTCAGACCTCCTCCTCCCACACACACACACACACACACACACAATAGCCCAGCATGTGTGAGTTGTGTATTAAAGCAGGAAACAAACAGGGAGCGTCTGGCGACTGGGGGTCAACAGTGTGACCCCCGGAACAAAGGCTGGGTGTGTACGTGTAGGTGTAAAAAGAAATTTAACAGGGTGCAATTTAAGGTCAAAGGTCAATAGCATGTTGACCTGGCGTGCAGATCGAGGCCACCAAAGAAATGGGGGATAACGCAGGCATTGCTAATGAGGGAATCAAACACGTTGATTACCCACAATCAGCCTTTTATCCAACATGTTCTCTCACATGGTCAAGAGCCCCTTCACTCACACCACAGAAGCTCCTTGACATTCAAAAAGGACCAATCACAGCACAGGCTTTTGGTGCAATTTCATAGAGAGCCGTGATGAAAGTAGGACCTCTGCGTTCAAACAGCTCAGAGACGTCAGACACAGGTGTTGGCAGTTTATAGTCAGCAGACATAACAACAAGTTCAGAAGGTGACATTAGAAGTGTTTGTTATGGAGGCACAAGTTTATCCACTTACAGCAAAACCCCGATGTTCTGTAGTGTCATAGACCCTGGGCTTTTGTGTTAATATATGGTTTTCTGTGTTCCCAGATTTCTAAAACCAGGAAAACAGGTGCTACGAGCAACAGGAAATATAAAAAGACTGGAGAATTAATAGCATTAATTTTTACAAGGTTTTTAACTCTGACATTTAAAGGTTGAAGCTTTTGGGTTTCCATTTGTAGTATGCTTCGAAACCTCGGTCTATTATGTCGCAGCAGCTTTAGTTGCACACTGGCAAAGAGTCCATGTGAAGAGAAAAAGATGGATTTTGATTATTTGAATTTGACTGGCCCATCAAACAGGAAGTCTTGAGAAGGATTCTGAAGTGTTACCTGCTGTGGAAATGTCCACTGGTACCAGTAAAACCTTCCCAGTATTAGTTGTTGGCCCTGGAAATAACGTAGGGCTACAGCTAATGATTATGATGATTTTTAAAAATTAAATAATATTAAAAAATAACATTAGAAATCACCTTTGGATTAGTATTAATGTAATGACTAATCAGTTATTCTTACCATCATATTATTATTGCTACCTCAGAGACAATTTACTTGATACAGATTTTAAAAAGGTCTCATTATTGCTTCAGTATGGAATTCATTCATCTAATCATCCTTATCCAATTTCTACATCACAGCTACATCATTACATTACTCACATAATAATAGAGCCTATTAGTCAGATGTCTGATGAGAAAACTACTGGACACAATTATAACTGATTGCGGTGACACAGATTAATTTATTCACTTTACATCAGCACAACCATTTGAAGGCAAATAACTGAAACTGAAATACTCGAACAGCTGCCTGTCCTGTAGTCATTTTCTCACTCGTCATTAACGTAACAAGAGAAGAACTGCAGGAGAATAATGTACATGGTGTTAGGATGCCTGGGTCGTTGACCCAGGGTTTTGAGTTTATTATATTATTTATCATTTCTAGTCTTTGGTTTCTTTGTTAGAGTTCTGTCTTATGGTTTATGTCTCTGTGTTCTCTAGTTGCTCTGTCTCCCCTGTCAGCTGTATCCCCTTGTCAAGTTTGCATCTCTGTGTTATGTTTCCTGTTTTACTTTGAAAGTCCGTGTCTCATGTAAATGCGTCTGGTTTTGCTTCCTTTGTCTCGTTAGGTCTGATTTGCCCCAGCTGTGTTTCCCTCCTGTTACCCATTCCCTGATTGCTCCCTCTGTGTATTTAAGCCCTGTGTTTCTCTGTGTCTTTGTCATGATCTACTCTTATCTACCCTCATCTTGCTGTGTTCTGTCTGTTTGCCAGTTCAGGTTATTGTTGTTTTCAGTTTAGTATTTGTATTCCCAGTTTTGCTCGTTCTCTGTTTGCCATCTAGCAATAAATCTGCCGACGAGTGTCTGCACATTGGGCCCTCCTACTACCACTCCTGCCTGCACACAGCCTTCACATGACACATGGAAATCAAATTCCACTCACTGATCGCCCATTTTTGGGGACTGCAGAGACTGCAGCGTGTTGTGCGCTCTGCTGAGAAGGTGATTGGCTGCAGACTCCCATCTCTGCAGGACCTGTACACCTCCAGGACATTGCGGCGTGCAGCTCGGATCTCAGCTGACCCTTCTCACCCTGGACACAGTCTGTTTGACCTGCTCCCCTCAGGCAGGAGGCTCCGGTCCATTCGCACCAGAACCTCTCGCCATAAGAACAGTTTCTTCCCCTCTGCTGTTGGACACATGAACAATAACCATATGACTGTTCCCACCACTAACACATGACCCTACGCTGTGTTCACTGCATCATTCCATGTTTGGCACTGATCACCACCTGCACTCATGTATATATCATGTATATATCTATCCACTTAGCACTTTTAATTCTTATTCTTATTTTTATATTTTTATGACAGTATGTTGCACTGAAGCACCGCAGCAATTTCCTAATGTTGTAAACCTCCTCAACATCTGGCAATAAACCCTTTCTGATTCTGATTCTGATTCTGATTTTGGGGGGAATAAAATGTAAAGAATACAAATCTACACCATCAAAGCTGACAAAGCACTTCACTGTACTCCAAGTGCTTATTCAAAACCATTAACTGGTTTGATAAGCAAATTCAAATTTGCAGTGCACACAGAAAACCACATCATTGGATCTGTTTTGATATTTACTTTAACACTTGTTGCCCAGGGGTTTTTTGCTTTGTTTTTTAGTATTAGAGGAGATTTAGGATTTGAATTTTACTTGTCTTTTGCGATGCAACTTGTCATCATCACTGCCCTCCAGTTGTCACCAAATGTTTCCTTAAAACTGATTTATTTAAATTTCAGCTCCATATTTTTATTCTTGGATTTTACTAAAGAAACTTTGCATGATTCAGAGGTCAGAATAAGCCTTCTTTATCTAATATTTGGCCTTAGTGCAATATTCCTACTACATCTTTTAGCTCCTTCCCACTTTCTTTTATTTTGACAGGAGGTTGGTGGGGCTTCTGTGTCTGAAATAACCATATTGGGGATACCCAACCTCTATGCCATCATACAGAAAGAAAAGAATATAAGAAAATGTCTGTGTATCTGCTGTATATTTTATTTTGTTCAAACACTGCTTGCAAGTGCACTGTATTGGGCCCATACAATCAGCAAGTAAATGGAAAACACATACAGAGACTTCTTCATTGATTGAGATCAAATCTAGGATTAAGAATGGGTTTGGAAAGCATTTAGGGTTTAGCAATCTAATACCTGTGCTCCTCAAGAACAATGAAGAATGAAACAGCGCTGCTCTGGTGGCAAAAAAAACAATCATGATTATTTTTTATTAGAGATCATTATGGTGATTTTTTTTAAATCCTATTTTCCATTAGCTCAAATATCAGAGCAACATACAGTCCATGTTGGCCTGCACCTTTCACTGTAGGATCTCTGTTGGCACAGATGGAGCTAACAAAAGGTCCAAGTTGTAACTGACTCAAGTATAACCCTGCACAGTTGCCATGGAGAGAGCAATGGGGAGTTGAAGAACAGCCAAGTGACTTCTCTGCCGGATTCCACCATACCTGAGGGTTAATGACACCTCTTAGTTTTACGATTGGAAACATTATTACAAGTTATTGTTGAGTCTTTCTGCCATCTTGGCTCTACCTGAACCAAATCATGATTAAGTTCAGGTGCACTGTAGCAAAAACTGAATCCAAAAAACTAATAATTTTATCTCAATAATCTTGTTTTCCTTATAAAGAATGCTAAAATTTAGGATTTCAGCAAAAATCCTAAATTAAATTAAAATCCAAATAATCATCCACCACTACAGCAAACTACTGATCCAGCCAACTATCTGCTGTCGCCTCAGATACTGCAGAAAGGCTTGATTGTGGACAATAAAGCCAAACAACATGTATCATCTTCCAGGTTGTTGACTCTATTGGAATTTCTCCAATGAATCCTGTTTTAGAGTAAACGGCAAACACCCTGAACTTGACTATAAGTAGGAACATGCTGTTAACTGTCTGTAAACAGCTGACGATGTTCCACAAAAATAAATCCACAGTGAGGTTTTCAGATACTTTCAGACTCTACAACACAGGCAGACAAACACAAATACAGGCGCCCAGAGAGGCAACCAAAAGCCCCCTCAACAAACATCCAGAGGCTTTCGGTTTATATTTAGTGTACATGTTTAGTCACCGGTGGGTGTGCATGTGTGAGTAGGGGGTTGGTGGCTGTCAATCAGTGTCAGCGGAGCGTGAAGATGGAGGAGGGGCGTTGCCTTGGGGAGCGATGAAGAGATCCCCACTTTTCCTCGTTCGTTCTCTTGTTTCCTCAAATCTTTCCTTTCACTGCCTCTATTTTACTTTCTTGTCTTTCCTTCCTTTTACTGTTATTGATTTAAATTAAAATGAAAAATCTTTTAAATGACTTTTTATATGGATTTATTCCAATGCATTGATTCTAATTGATTTCCTATATTGTTACTTCATTTTAATATTTATTTAAATGTGATTTTATTAAAGAAATTAAATTCTAATCTTTATAAACACAGTGAAAAAAGTACATTTTTTTTGGCAAAAAAAAAATTAATGCATCAAGCTTGTTAATGTATGGATCTGAATAACTTTACTACCCGTCTGAGCTAATCAATGTGTTAAAAAATAAAACAAATTTTTCTGAATTAATTTATTCTGCTTTAACTCAGAGCAGTTTACTTTAATCCGTCTGTGCTTTCCTTTCCTCTTCCCCTGCCTGCAGACTGAATATTAATACGCACACTCTCACACACACACCCTGCAGCATACGTTTAGGGGTCAACACACCAGTGCTGGCTATAGACCTGCAGGGGATTATGGGTAGACTGCACAGTAGCTGTCAGCAATGTGAAGACCTCACTATCAAACAATCTCTCTGGAGTTTTATGTTTGTGAGATCGTCCTTCAAGCTTTATCCTGTTCCTGTAATGTGTGTGTGTGTGTGTGTGTGTGTGTGTGTGTGTGTGTGTGTGTGTGTGTGTGTGTGTGTGTGTGTGTGTGTGTGTGTGTGTGTGTGTGCGTGCGTGTGTGTGTGTGTGTGTAAAGACCACTGCTCTCTCATTTGCTGACCATTCAACTCTGGGGGCACAGAGAAATCAAATTTGTATTCCATCAATTTTTTTGCAAAGCATTGTAACAAAATTATATGTTTTATCATTTTAATAAATGCATCTTCAAATTGTATATTTCATTTGTTTCCCAGGAGCATCTGCTTCAGTAAACCAGAGACATTTTCATGATTGCCTTTGTGCACCAAAGAACCCTTAAAAATGTTAGTTGTGGTTACTAGTAGTCTTCACTTCTTTATTACTTTATCCAAAAAGTTTTTCCAGCAATTTATCTGAACCAAAAGTCACATGTGAGGTCAAAGCTTACACCTGACTGAGGATCCAACCACATGACTCACCTCGTGGATTGCTTGTGTTGGCAGCAAACAGTGGCAGCAATGGTTTCAGAATGTCCTTCCACTTTTTGGAAACAGTTAAGACATGATTGACAGTGTTCAATCATGAAACACCAATATACACCAAGTCTGACCTTCAATCCTTTTTCTGCCACCTGTCTGAATCAGTGTCACAGAGCCAACAATCTAACCGAAAAGCCTGCACCTCTCTCTTTCCAGCCACCTCCTCCACCTAATCTGGAGAATACTGAGGTGTTCCCAAGCCAGCTGAGAGACATAATTACTCCTGTGTGAATGAGTCTGGCAGTTGGACATGGCCAAACATCTCACCTAGGAGGTGTCCCGGTGTTCCTAGGCAAAGGCTGAACCACCTCAACTGGCTCTTTCCTAATCTGATCCCCATCACAATGACCAAACTCCCCACCTTATCTCTGAGAGATGACCCCAGAAACCTTACACAGACAACGCCAACCAGCGATGAGTCTGTCACATTGATTCTACTGAATCTGGTCTAAAAACCAACAACGACACCTCTAAAAAACACAAAATGAGACCAAAGCAATACATCTCCTGTTTACCTTCCACAGGTAAGGATTTGTTTTAAATACAAAAATGCCTCAGTTGTAGTACATGGACCTCCAGAATGACACCATCACCAGTATTGTGGGTACAATGACCCTGTAGTTAACCTCTTAGTCATCACCGCACCTTTTTACATGAAAAGAACTGAGGCTGAAAAACCTTTTGTTCGTTGTGCTCGTATTGTGAAGTGATTCAGCAAGTATGTTCCCCTACTGTCTACAGAAAAGGTAATCACTACCACTTTTCAGTGCTCTGATTGTACAAAGCTGTAATGTTGGTACCTTAAAATAGTACTCACCATTTAAAACGTAAGGATTTGTGAAGAATGGGCTAATGTTCAAAAAACAGTGGCAAATTTTCACTTCGGCTATATTCAGGTCAGCAAGCATGAAGGTTAGAAAATTATTGTGGTTGTGTCAAAGGAAATCTATTCCTGTGGATAGACTTTAGACATGCATCTCAAAACCACCCGACATCATTCTTTGCTCCATGCAAACAAAAACCTTTTTGTTTGAGCTGATATTGGTTGTTGTTTTGTGGATACATAAAACATAAAACATAAAACATGAGTTTTGAAGTGTATATATTTTTCATTTAACCTTTATTTATACAGGTAGTCCCATTGAGACCCAATATCTCATTTGGAAGAGAGAGCTGTTCCAGACAAACATATTAAAGCTGCATATTAAAACATATTCAAATTAAATAATTATTTTGTCTAATGTACACAGACATAAAACTGCTGTTCAAAAAAACAAAGGGCACTGCAGACTGAATCCAACTAGAGTCTAAAATGGAAATAATTTGACACGGCAGGAGCAGAAAAAGGAGAACCAGGGAAAAACTTAGCGTACAAAGGGGACAGACTGCCAAAGGAACAGAGACACAAGCAGAGGCAAGGCTAACTATATAGTGAAGGCTGATTGGTAATGAAACACAGCTGGTAACGGTTGGGGAATTGCAAAAATGCTGAGGCAAAGATGGGAAGTAGAGCAGCAGGATGCATACAAGGAAATGAAATTGCCAACATGCAAGTGGAGTGAAATCGAGGACACCAACACAGAAACGAACCAGGAGAAAACATGGAAACTGAAGACGTGGTGAGAAGGCAAACACTAAGAAACAGAAGGGAAGTGGCCTTACAACATCAAACTGACAAGCTGGAATGAAAACTCACTCCCACCAGAAAACTATTTCAGCTCACTTTCACCAGACAAAAACACCAACGCCTTACTATCTTTTAATTGTTTTTGGGTCACAGGATGTCGTGATCAGAAGTTTAAAGAAAAGATGCAATCTGAATTCATTGCATTGGAAAAGCCACACCAGTTTCTGCCCAAACAGAACTATTTCTCATCGTTACCACAGAAAAAGATTCTAGGATAAAGAGGATTTTCATGGTATTAGTGTGTCGGGGGGAACTTTCCCATTTAGACTGGTTTGATAACATGTTTCTTA
This sequence comes from Simochromis diagramma, assembly GCF_900408965.1. Classification (NCBI taxonomy): domain Eukaryota; kingdom Metazoa; phylum Chordata; class Actinopteri; order Cichliformes; family Cichlidae; genus Simochromis; species Simochromis diagramma. Next base: position 24,139,598 of record NW_024387245.1, read on the forward strand.
TCTATTCTCTGGTATTGGACAATGGGGATCGGGTTGTATTGTAATCAGGGTCATCTTACATTCAGACCAATACGGTACATGGAGCTGTATAGCAGGCAGGCATTTACAACCAGTCAAGATGAAGCCACCAAGTTTGGAGCCTGGATGAGCTTATGGATGCTGAAAAAGTGAAGAAGAGAAACTTATAAGTTCACCGCTCAGCAACAAAGAGCTCAGCATCCCCGAAGAGTGCAGTTAACATGCTACAGTCCATATATCTGCTTTGACTCACACACCAGCATGTTGACTATAACCGGCTCTGCATAAACAAAAGAAGTGTAGCAAAAAAAAAATCATGCATCTGCAGGATCCCCATTTATACTGTTAACTACAAAGAAAACAAAAGTGGCATGGCCAGTATCATGCATTAATCACCCTGTATTGTGTTCCAAAGCCTGCAGCCTGTGAGGTGTGTCCATAGGAATGAGACAAACACCATGTAAAATCTGTTGTCTGCAGGGAGTCTGCAGAACGTTAAAGGTCTCCAGAGACTCCAGTGATAATGTACTGATGATGCCTCAGTGTAATGATAATGCTCTTGATGATAATAATGATGAAGGAATGTGACCTCTGCAACAAGGTACTCGGTTCAGCTAAAATAGAAATAATGTGAATTAAATGGCAGTGAATTGGTGAGTGACTTGGTTAATGGAAGAAGAGAAAGACGTTTGATTGCCATGTGTTTAGTCAATCAGAATCAGAGGAAGGGAAAAGACATTTTCATGTTTGAAGGAACACTTTTCAGCAGATAAATGGAAATGACTTTGACTTATTCAAGGGTGAGTATTAAAAGTGTACACTTTGTATTTCCCCCAGTTGGACCACTCTGTGTAACAAAAGACATAACTTCATACTGAGGCATCTCCCTCCTTTCTCTCAGTTAATAACATAATTTTAATTGTGTTTTAGGCACCAATTACCAGACAAGCATGGCAGTGACACTAATATGACATTAATAAGGTTTTTAATTAACTATCACAGCTAAACCGGGCCATTCGGCTGCGCTGAAGGATTGTAGGGCTTTCGCCACGCATTCTGCCACTGCTCCATGACATGTTCATTAACCCTGTCCTACGTCTTCTGAGGACAAATGGTGTTTGCTCCTGACCAGAGGGCTTTGCTACAGTTGACAGTAAAAACCAGCAACAGTGGAGCTATTGTTAATAAGTATATGTTCTGAATGCATAATACATTTAATGTTACCTGAAGGTCACCAAGTCTGACCATTTAAAATGCCACAAGTTCTAATTTTACTCCACCCCCCACCCTTCACCATTCTCCTGCAGATATTGCATTTTATTGACTTTAGAACTTTAAAGAAAGTTTGCTATGGCTATCAAAGGCTTTCTTTTTCTTAGCTTTTGTCTGTGGCATCAAAAGCAAGACATTCAAACAGTGGATACAAGTCAAAAGATCCAATAAGAGCTTATTAATAAAGTTTTTTTAGATATTAAAATCGAATAAAGCAATGCAGTCTGCTATCAGAGCACATTCCTGATGTCAGCATGTAAAACTATTAGCCCGTCCAGTCTGGAGCTTCTTCCAATGTTGCTTGGATCATGTCCAAAGCCACAGCAGATACATTAAGATGTGGACAGTGCAAATGGCTTAGATGTGGCAGTAACACCAACGGCCGTGACATTTATGGTAAGACTGATAAGTACAAACTGCTGATCATCATGAATTTTTCATAAACAGTTCAGTCATGACTGCTGTATATAAAGATTTCTATTTTATGGCTTGGTTCTCTTCTGGGACTTTTCCCACAATGTGCTAATATGAAATGACTAAAAGGGGCACAGCCAGAGGCTTGGAAAGAAGCAGCAAGACCCCCTGTACAGAGCAAAGCAAACTCCAGTCGGTGCATTAGGTATATTTCATGAAAAGAGGAGCTGAAGAGGAGGAGGGTTGCAAAGCAGCTTGCAGCAACTGCAGGCAGGCTAAAGCAGCTTAAACAGCATGGCATGGCCAATGTGTGCTGGCACTGATATCAGCTGATCCAGCAGGACTATAGCTGAGCTTGACGTTGTGAACTGCTTCACTTTATCCAACTGCCCAGCGCTTATTTAAAGAGTTTCCAGCCATAGTAAAAGTTCAACATGCAGCTCTTTGGTTAGGTAACTAGGTTTATCAATTAACAGTTGACATAACAGACTGTAGCTTTTATGTTTTGGGGCTTGGTTTAGTTGCAGAGGTGTTGGTAGATTGGTGACTCTTTGTCTCCATCATGGTGATGCTGATGGAGGTGTTGCCTAACATTATCAACAATCCTACTTGGATAAGCAGTTAACAAAATGGATGGATGGATCCACCTTCTCCTCATCTCACGTTCAAATGTAAAATCCATCCATATATCCATTTTCTTTCACTTGTTGTTGTTTCAGTGCTACATTGAGTATTAATCTTTCCAGTTATTATAATATAGGATGATCTAGACTTCAGATATTCCAAAAAATTATTACGAAACAAACATTTTTCCCTAATGTACATAAAATGTCCTCATTCCTATACTGTGTTAGTTAGTTTTGTGAATGCAGAATTTTTCTTTTTACATCAAGTACCTAAAAATGATTTCCCACACCTTAAGCTTAGTTTTTTAACATACAAGTTATAATATATATAGGTTTCATTGAAAAGTTCAAATGCAACCTCTATGTGTTTTATTACTTTTTTCTTATTCTTAAATTTATGTATGTTTGCCTCTTTTTTTTTCTCTAAAAGAAAACACATGAAAAGATTTTACATCATTTACCAAGCAAACCAAAAGGTTTGTCACTTAGTGTTTTGGACCGGTCACAATGGATTTTCTGCTCTAAGATTCTTCATTCATTCTTTCTTTTTCTTTGTGTTTATTTATGTATGTGTGATGGATTATATTAACTAAGTCTGTGTGTCACCACATTTGTCCTGTGTTTCTGTGTATTCATGTTTTAAACAGAAAATAAGCACCGTAATTGTGTGTGCATGCGTGCGCGCACGTGCGTGTGTGTGTGCGTGTGTGTGTGTGTGTGTGTGTGTGCATGCGTGTGCGCACGCGTGTGTGTGTGTGTGTGTGTGCGCGCACGCGGGTGTGTGTGTGTGTGGGTTTGAGCTGTATTTAGGTCAGAAGCTGCCAGGAAATCTGTGTTTTCTGGTCCTGCAAAGCAAAGCCGTCTGGTTCCTGTGTGTTCAGGTCGTACTCGTTTGTCGGCCCACCAAGAAACAGGCTCATTAGGCTAATTAGTGAGATTAATGCGGAGGTGACCTGCATGACAGAGGGGCTCCGGGGCCGAACAGATGGGACGGTAACACCACCAACCTGTCATTGCTGAGCAGAGTCAACAGTTCAGCACCGAACACTAAACAAGACCAACACTGACACAGAGGCTTCGGCTCCACTTTGAGCTCATCGGTGAGTGAAACTGAAACTGCACAGTACATTAGACAGAGAACCAGAACAGCAATGTGATGAAATTCAGAGTGAAACACTGCTGACTTTAACTTAAGAGAAACCTGCTAACAGACCAAATAGCATAACAACAAACAGACCCTCCATGCAATGTGGCTACATCTGCTGTTTCCAACGTGGAGTTTAACACTCCCTGTGGCAAAGGAATGTTGAACTTGACTCAGAAGCAGTGAGGATGGAAAGAAGTAGACGTCATGGGATAAAAGGACTTGCTGTACAAACTTAAAATTCTTGAAAAAATATTTTTTAAAGAAAACTAGCTCCCACTAATTGCAAAAACAGACTTTGTGTTATAAATTCTCTTTAAAAGGGATGAAGTGTAAGCCATTTTTACAACATTTATTAAAACTCGTTAACTAAAGACTCTGAATTCTGAAAGTATTCAAATCTTTTGTTTGGTACTTTGCTGAAGGCCCTTTGGCTAGAATAGAATAGAAGGGCAGTTAGACACTTATCCTGAGGCATCTAAAGTGTTGTGTTTACTGTCAAATTGAAAGGTAAGGCCATTTTTACTCTAGTCTTACTATGGTGAAATTCATAACAAGCTTTCTTTACACTCCATTCTTCCTTTCCTTAGTTGTAAAGTCTCTGCTGCTGAGATTATAACCCCGTATCATGATGCTACCACCAACATGCTTTACTGTCTTAAATATGTTGGATGATGAACAGTGAACATTACTGAACAACCACAGTGGTTTCAGAGACCTTTTGGGACTCTGTTCCATCAGCCATGCAGACACATTCACATATGCTCTCCAGCCCTGAACTCTCAGGATCAGATCAGCAATCTGCCAGGGCCCCTGATGTTTGATTGTGTCTTGTGCAGCCAACAGTCAGGTGAATTTTAGGAGAGTATGCTGGCTTCTTCAAAACGTATACAGGTAGCTGTATCACCTAAATCACACAAAGAACGCAGTTTCCTTCAGTGTGTTCATACTAATGGAAATACCTGTCACGTGTCCCTTTTTCCCTTTCTTTTAAAGGACAACTGTGAAAAATACATGACTTTATATTGTTACTCAGACCCTGAAAGACACTGACAACAAGAAAACTTGTGTTGGCAGAAGTCTGAAGTTTTTTTGGACTTTGACCATATATAGACGAGTTTGTAACCTTCTACAGTACTGTACATCCAGGCAGTGCTTCAAGTTTATTACAGGTGGAATCCAGTCGGAGTCTAAACACATCTAAAGGTTTGTTAAAGAAGCTCATGAGCACAATTTTTTCCTACCCCTATTTGTTTTTTTATGTAGGGAGATTCAAACTGAAGCATGATAAAAAAAATAAAGACAACACTTTTTAATTAATTTCCTCTGCAATCTCCCTGAGGAAGCCAACCACTGCTGGTAAAGACATTTTTATCTCTGTGCTACCTAAAAAAACAAAATTGTCCCCCACCGAACCTTCCAAAATAAAACACTGATGCCTACAGCACATCTGCATCACACTGTGCTGTGAAATTCCCAACCCTAGGATGCTGGAAACTGGATCATATCAGGGGGTAAATGGTTAAAAATGTAAACATGTTGCTAATTTACGCATATAGGAAAGTGACATGAGCGATTCAGCAGCCCTGCCACAGTAGCCCTACAGCGCAGGCGTTCCTGTTTCTGAGCCCTGGGGAAGAAAACTCTCACGCATACAAACGGCATTCGTTTCTAATGATAGATGTTGGAACGACATGACAAGGACACAGTGATTCAGAGGGGGAAACAAAAGTGCAAATAACTCGATGATGTTTGTTTGTTACTGAGAGGAGGAGGCATGGTGTACATAGCTCACTGAGTCCTGTAATTACAGCCGCATCCCATCAAAGTCGTCCCTCAGTGAGAAAAGTGCTCAAGGTCGTTTCTGTGGATATTGTGAATCTTTTACTTTAATACTTCTCACTACAATTTATTTACCCGTGTATGTGTGTATATATGTGTGTGTGTGTGTGTGTGTGTGTGTGTGTATATATATATATATATATATATATATATATAATATTTTTTTTTTTTTTTTTTTTTTACTCAGAAGTTCCTGTCATGCAATTTTGGTTCCTTAACAACTTCCATAAAGCAAGTTAAGCTGAAGAGGTCAGTCTTTTACTTTTCACCTCCAGCTACCAGCTTTCTCATGTGAGCTGTTAATTAGATTTGTTATAATATTAAAACATAAAATGTACATTACTGTGAAAGTATAGATGAAATTCAACCTCTTTCCCAAATAGTAAAAGGACAAAAAAATTGGGGGGTCTGGTAATGATGTAAAAGAAACTTCACACTGTTTCTACTAAACTGTTGATGATTTGCAGTCATCATCACAAAGTCTCTTCCTGTTCTTTTGAGTTAAAGTGAATAAAAATAAATACCAAATGAATAAAATAACAATTAAAAAAGACTCCAGAGTGTTGATGCTACTAAAGAAGTAAAGATTTGTTAGAAGATGGGCAGACTTGGAAGCATGAAAAGGAAATGATGATGTGTCTTTTGTGACTTTGTGATACAAAAAATTTTCAGTAATGGTAACAACCAAACAGTTGTGGTGAGCAGATATCAGACACCCTCGGCTTCCGCCCCTGACCCCACCTGATCCACATACCACTGGACCCATTAGGACCTTAAGGTGGTGGGCCTTATGGGATACCAGGCACAGGTAGAGGGCAGGTTCTACCTGTGCCTGGTATCTGTTGTGGTATATTTTTATTGTTTTAATAGGTGACCAAAAGTCACACCAACCCTGACCCTTTGCCCCATTTCCTTGGGAGTCTCTTTCCCAAACAACACAGCTTTTGGGATCACTCAGGCATGCAAAAATCTCCACAACAATATAGCTGCAATTCATAAATGGCTCTGACAAAGATGCTCCCTAGGTGACGTATTTCAGGCATGTCCAGTCAGGGGCAGACCCGAGACATGCTGGAGAGACGTAAACACCGTGCTGGATAGAGGGTGTTTCACTCCTTTATTGAAGGCTGTCATCTCTTCGGTGAGTTTTTGCTTGTGGGATGGTACCTAAATCCAACCAGTTCTGGAAACTAAACCTTTTTGGTGGAAACACATGAGCACAGGGCCTCAAATGAGTTCTTTCACGTTTGATACTTCACACTGATTCAAACTCTTCCTCTGAAGAGTAACGCTTGCAGCCTTTCACTTAAAGTACAAAAATCAGATGTGAACTTGTGTTATTGTTCTTGAACGTATCTCAGCAGGTTCAGAGGGGTATGTATTATTAAGCCTTGCTGGGTCTGACTTTGCAGCTCCCTACAAACTTGCCTCGGAATAAGAATGCCAACAAAAATCACTGTCACATCACTGATCAGACACCAGCTTCCTTCAAAACACTGCTGAGATCTAAATATGTGAACCACTTCCTCCTGGTCCACTTGTCAACTTCAATTTTGTTAAATTATTATTTTTTTAAATCCCTCGTGGCCTTGTTCAGTCTCTGCAGCACATGTTCTGCCTGTCTTCATGGATTGTATTTTTTGATAGGCTTAAGTGAAAACCTTGCAGCAGCAGCAGGTTCATCAACTCTCAGTTTGACTCCACCTGTCTCAGCGTCCAATAACATGTCAGACGGGCACCGGCAGGTTGTTAATGACGAGGTCTGGCTGATTCAGGAGGATGACGGTCGACTGCTTTTAGCATTAATATCTTTTATGACGTGTATGCGGCCTTCAGGCTGACACACAAGGCCTTCAAATACTAGACTGCAGACATGCTTTCCACTCATAGGTGATACATCTGACAGCCAGAGCATCTGTTGCAGGACTCCAGCAAGATAGTTCTCTGATGTCTAAGTTATGATAGTCGGCAACCCTAACCCCTAATCCCAACCCTAGTTAATCCCCCAGTATTTAAATTTCACTATTGAATTGATCTCCCAAGTTGTGACAATTCAGAAAAAAGGTAAAATAAACATTCTTACGGAAAGCATAAAAAATTACTCACATTTATTTTCAAAAAGGAAAGTCAATTCTTGTTTTCACCTATGACCTTAAACCTCTGCAGAAGGAATATGCATCAACAGATGGGTCCCTAAATGAACTAAACCTTTTCCTTGCACATATTTTCCCTTGTGACAAGACATGCAAATAAAATGAAGATCCTGCTAAAGACAAAGCTGTCAGAACTGACAGCCAACATGGATCAACAGCTGGCTGCATGGATCTCTGCTGCTGGGCAGATGATTATTTAAAGCAGCCGAGTGTCACAGAAAGTGTGATTTTGCGAGCCAACCGCGAGGAGTTGAGGCTGTGAGCGTTCAGATCAATTTGATCTGCAAATAAATCCCCCTTTAAAAAAAAAAAAAAGCAGTGAAGAAGGAGAAGAAGAAGAAAAAGAAGTAGAAGATGTGCTCTGACAGGATTTCAAGAGCAGCGGGATGTTAAATCCGGACAGAAGTTCCTGCTTCAGGGACAAACAAAGCATCAGACCAACTTCCCATCAGTTGTGCTGAATGAAAGCACACATCTTTCCACTTGGCATCAGTGCATACCAGAACGGCTCACAAAACTATGAAGTGACTTCGACTTCTTAACCCACTGCTATGCTGACTCTACACTCATTTTATTATCTCCGGTATTAATGGATCTAGAGGTAGGACCAGCTCAGCTTACAGCAGGTCCTTAGTGTCATTTCATTTTCACTATCAAAATCTACTCGAACTCGAAATGTATTCTACTTGAAACCAGTTCAACAACTGAATAATCTTTGGTTTTATTTAAGGGATCTTCTAATGGCATTAAGGAGGATTCACTGGGAGCTTTTATGGATAGGCGGGACTTCATGTGGATCTATGAGTGTTTGAAAGCTTAAAAGGTGAGTACAAACCAGTTATAAAAATGTGTTATTGATGTGTGCATTGATTGTATTGATATATGTACGTGATATAAAATAGTCTTAAAATGGCTCATTGAGTGTAAGGGTGTAGCTGTCTTGGCAGATTTAAAGGACGTCTAACTAATATATTTACACATAAAGCTAGAATTTTTCAGTGAACTGATAAAATGCTAAGAAGGGAACGATTGCCCTGTGGGGGAAAACTCACTGATTTGCTTTAAACCAAGTCATATCTGCTCTAATTATTACTGGTGAGGGATGGCAAATACCTCACCTTTGGACTGGATTAAAACTCACTGACTGGGTCAGGGGAAATCAACTAGCCCCCAAAGATGAGTAAATCCCTTCCAGATGGGTCTTAAGATAACAGTTTTACAAATCTTTTCATCGTATAAATATCTATTCCCCATCCCAAATTTCAGCCTCTCAACAGGAGCGATCTGATATACATATTCACTATAATGAATCCAAATATGCAATTTTCAGTGCTACTTCTATTACATAGTAAATTTACATTACTTAGAGACACAAAGGGAAGCAAATCCTTGAACAAATATCCTTCTCTAATACACACGTAGCTATGTTGGTGCTTGAGTGGCAAATTAAAGTGCAACTCTGCACAGCGTCAAACAATCAAGCCAATTATCCCAGCAGGTATTCTATGAGAAAAAAGAAGTGAGGGAACATAAAGCTCTCCCCTGAAGTTTTGCTGCCTTGTAGCTGCTTCCCCTGAAAACCAGCTTCTCTGCCTGCTCAAGTCACTTGTTAGATGATGACACCGCCACCAGAGATGATGATGATAACACAGAGAAGAAATTGCACAAAGATGGTGCAACTGCATGGTGGAGAAAACTGTTCGAACATAAAAATATTCCTTTAGTTTAACTCTACACTCCTATTTGATTTTTTTCAGAAAGTAAAAAGAAGATAAATCAAACTCTCAGGTCTTTGGGTTAATGTTCTGTTCTTCTAGAGTAAAAAATCCCTTTAAAAGATCCACACCAACACTGTATCCTCCCAGCAAGAGAGCTGTGTGTGGATATCTTGTTCCTCTGAGCCATAGAGCTTCGTTGTTGGAGAAGAACTGTTCAAAAGACATCAGTGAGCCAAACTGATGCACTCGATGACATGTTGTGTCATTTCCATGAATTCAGCCCCCTATACACCATTCTGCTGTCCCAAGTACTCACCACCAAACTAAAGCTACAATCATCCACGGCTGAAAGGGTTCACCGACAAAGCAGCTATTTCCTCTTTTTAAAAAACTGCAGAATTGTAGGTCTACATATGATATAACCAGCCTTAGCCCATGAAGATAGAGCTGTAGGCAAGGAAAAAGGGGAGAGAGCTCTAAATTTGAAGTTTACATTTACAAGTAGCCACAGCTCTAAAGCTCAGCTATAAAGGACATGGCTCTGTTCTGGGAAATCTCCTTCGACATGTACAGATGGCTAGCCAAAAGGTTGGAGGGCAGATGCTGGATTACCTTACAGAACACAATAGGCATGAATGATAATTAAGTTAGAAACAGCGTGAAACATAAAGGTGAGGTAGGGGTGGGTTTCAAAGTGGCTGGCAGTTTAGCAAAACTAAGCTGAAGCAAGATAAAAAGCACATCTCATTAGAAACTGGATGTATAGACGTTTATGAGCTGAACCATCAGCTGATGTAGGCTAAGCCTGACTTCATGGCCTGTCTGAACTAACACTATAATCAATTCAATTCATCTCCCCACTGGTTATATTCAGTTATATTGACAGCAATGCCCTTATCAATTCTGCTTATAGGTCAGATTCCTTATTAATTCCCTTATTGATTCCTCATCAATTTTCAGTGTGTGGGGGGAGAAGTATGCCTACACCGATTTTCAAGATCAATGCAGCAGTAGTAATAGCTGTACGTTCAAAAAAAGTGCTGAAAAGTGCACACATGCTAGTTTGGTGTGCAAACACACTAACACAATGAGTTTGCGTTTTCCTGTTGTAAACTGTCAGACAAGTGATTGTTTACTTTCTATGGACTGATCATCTGGAACGTACTCTAGTCCCTAGTAGCATCTCAGTTTGCAGTGCAGGGTTTATTGAGGAGCTCAGGTTTTGGTCTCACCATCATATACAGTAAATTCATGTTTTGAAGCATTGACTTTAGATGTGTGGCTGCCCCCATATTTGTTTTATTCTAACTGGACATGATGAGAGAAAAGCTGCTGGAACTCTGTAGAAACTGTTGTTATATGAATTGGAACTAACTGCACACTCATCCAGTAGCAGCAGAAGTAACATAGCTAATTGCAAGGTAGTCATAGCCTAGAGCTACTCTGCTTTCATTGTCTGTTTTACTCTAAATGGGACCATAATTTACAAAATAAATCTCTTGTATAAAATAAGATGTGAAACCCACAATTAAAATCAGAATTCAAAAGGAAAGTGTGTACCGAAGTCTCAAACCAACTGAGCAGTATGGCGTCATTCAGACAGTGTTTTGAAACCAATGGCCCCCTACTGGTCATAACAGAAAATGCAAGTTTAATGGACTTCCACATTTAGCAAGATTTGTGCTCCAGTGCATGTTCCTGTCCATCTTTGTACAAAGAGGCGTTTCATCAGATGGAGGCAGTGTACAAAGTATGTGGTACAACTGGCCGGTGGGACATTTTTGCTTGTCAGCTTCAGAGAAGAGTGAAGTTATAACTTGGACTTTGAAGTTTTTCGTGGCTGTCTTGTTCCTAGTGAACACAGTTTTTGCGTCTTTCTCTATTCAGGCCCACTTGTCAACCAATAAGCCATGATGCTTACATCTGCACAGGAGCACATCTGGGGTGGGTGACCCCCCCACCCAATTGTGTACGCAGACCAATATATTTGCAGGACCATAAAACTTGTTTAGTATATCTTTTCAGATCCCAAAGCTACAATCATCATGGTGGTAGTGATGTGTCCCTGTTGACTGCTTAAAACCTTTTTGCAATTAAAGTTAATTGTGTCCATTTGTTTTGGGGTCTTTTGGGTATAGCAACACTGTGCGACACCTGGGTATCAAATTATGTGACAATACCTTTGCAGGTAAAGATGTGGGCCTACCTGAGGGAGATGGGCTGTTTAAATTGGTCCTTTGACTTAGCTAAAGTCATTTTTTGCTGGCTTTTAATATAAAACAGGTTTAAATCAAACACACAAATAAATAAATAAACTGGCTTGAGTCGATGTTTTATATACAGCCTATTCTCCCACTGTGACTTAAAACTTTTCGAAGCTGCACCTAAAACAAAATCGGATCAGCATTTGTGTCTGAAAAATACATCTAATCAAATGAAAATCCCTCAACTGATCAGATTAAATTGTGAGGAAATCTGCCTCCATCTGCAAGTTCAATTAACTACAGTAAATTTTTAATAAACCCCATCAACACAGCGCCTTTGTTGTTCTGTTTTACTTTTCAGTTTGAGTTGTTTGAGCACAAACGTGCTCAGAGTCTGATCCATGGTCAGTGTAGCAGCCATTAATTTCACACAGACTGGTTCAGACAGAGGGGAGAAAAACTCGAGAGGAAGAAGCTCTAAGCTCATCCTCAGCTTCATTCTCGTTCAGTCTCGATCCACTCCCTTCCCCTCTCTCTCACTCTCTCATTTTTGCCTTCTCAGTGTCTAGGTCTCTCACCCTCTCTCGCTCTCACCAGTGCAGTCTCAATGATGTATGACTGCCATCACTGAAAATAATGACTCGTCTGCCCGTAATCTTTTATTTCACTGCAAGGCCGAGGTGGAGGAGGAAGAGGAGAGGGCAGAAGCTAAGAAAAGAGGAGGAAGAAAAAGAAAGGAGGTGGGGAAGAGGAGAGGGAGAAAGAAAAGAATAATCTTTTATATGTGGATGATGTGGCAGAGATACTGCCGTCTATTTGGAGGAGGAGGAGGAGTACAAGGAAGAGGAGGATGGAGACTATAACAGGCAGTCCACACTGACTCCCCAGTGACTGAACCAACCTCAGATTTACTGAGTATGAAGAAGTCAAGTCCCTCAGAGTTCATACTGTACTCCATAATCATTTCACTCCCATCAATATGAACAGAAAATTCTATACCTCATCAAAAAATGATAATTTAAGTATATAAAAATAAAATTTAAATGAATTGATTTAATATTACGATTTCCACTGTAATAATACATGTACATGCATTTATACTGGGTCAGTTTTTCCAAGTGTCATGCATGGTATAAGCCCAAGGTAGGGCTAACTTGCCTCAGAATAAAGATTTCTTTCCCCAGCTGAAATAATTTCCACTGGAAAATATTCTTTGCATTTCCTGCATTTTATCAGTTTTGTCTGGAATTTGACTTTTAGGAAATGGAGGAAGTCGAAAAAGCTATTGGCAAACTGATGGAAACACTAAACCATTCTCATCGCAGGGCCTCAGATACTGCTAGGTTATCACAACTGCTGGCTCCACAGAGAGAAACGAGGTGTTTTTCGTTGTGGTCACGGCAATATTGGCCAACAAGTGTGACACTGTTTCACCCATGGATGCAGCTTCCAGCTCTGGAAAGAAGAATGCTATAACATTTTATATATTTTTTTCTTTAATGGACAGGAGGAGGCAAGTCCCCTGGTTGCGTAAAGAAAACCAGTGTATAAAAGTCTGAGGGAAAACAATGCTTATTTCCCTTAATCATCACCTACAGTAAAAACTTTCCTGTTAAACCGATGGTCTCAGTCCCTAGTTTCGCATCTTATTTAATCCAATATGATGATTCATATTGTAAATTATGTTCCTGAATATAGTTCAAAAGTAGAACAGAGCAGAGTCCGCTTAAAAAGCCCTGGCCTCTGACTGAAAACGACACTGTCCCTCCTGTTTATAGTCATAACTTACTTGTGTGATGTGTGGCTTACACTACATGTAACAACATTAACTGTGCACACTGGAAAAAGATAGCCAGTGGGTTCAAATGTTACACCAGGTGGTCAGTGCCGAGCATTTGTTTGTGCCAAGTTGTGTATAAGAGTACACTCTTTACCAGCAATTAAAGGTAATTGTGTATCTCGATAAAACAGAAACCCATTACAGCAACACCCCATTAATGGGTTTGTGTAATATCACCAGTGTTGGGTAAATTACTTTAAATTAGTAACTTAGTTACATTACTAGTTACTTCTATCAAAAGTAACTCAGTTACTTCAAGTTACTCGTTACTTTCAAAGTAACTAGTTACTAGGAAAAGTAACTTTGGTTTTACTCAGAATTCTCTTGTTAATGTGTTGCTTCCGTAACTGGATACCCAGCAAGACTGCCAGTCTTCTAGCTTGCTTACTTGCCACAAGTGCACTGTGCCACCTACCAATAGAAAGGAAAAAAATAATGTGCACATTTCCACGAGAGAAATCCCACGCCTGGACCGTCGTTGACCACCGCCATGATTCTAGCCTACGTTACAGCGTCATGTGCGCTTTTTACATCCAACACAAAAACTGCAGTCGACGTCCTTTTAATTGTACTCAGAACTCGGAAATTCTGCCTTCTGAATAGGAAGATGTAGGTAACACCAGACTGCAGATGAGCTGCTTACAGAGCTGGACTGGGACAAAAAAATCGTCCTGGGCATTTTGACTAGAGACCGGCCCACCATTATAGGAAAAATCATAAAGCCTTTGAATGAAAGCAAACACTGTTGTGACAGTGATGTACACTGTCTTGATGGTATATATGTATCAATCTATCAATCGTTTGTTGTAAGGCTCAGATAATTATTTTTTAAAAGCGAGACATTTTAAATGAGAATAAGAAAGTATTTCTTTGTGCCCCCCTTTCCCTGTTAATGCCCTACCTGGCCCCCCTGGCAAAACTTTGCTAGACCCGCCCCTGCACAGTTACCAGCTGTCAGCTACATAAAAAAAAGGATCCTGGTGTTATTTGTCTCTCAGAAACAGTTCATAACTTCCCTTCAACTCATTCTTGTCACCTAAAAGGTAAACCTGTTTCTCCATCACCTGTTCAGCTCAGATGATTCCTGGTTTCATCTTCATGTTTCCCTCTCACCAGATAACCAAACCGACATCATCACCAGCAGGTTTACAGCTGTGGCTCCAGCAAACATCAGCTGATACTAGAAATTAATATTAAATAAATTCTAACAACAGCTGATCAAGCTTAAACGTGCTGCTGTTGTTTAATGCGACCTCCGCTGGTTTATTCTTTCTGTGGGCGATAAACAAACAAGAGAGAAAAGCCGATCAGCAGATCATTGATCAGTTTCACGATTGAAGTAGAATCAGGAGAGAGAGGGGAGAGAATGAGAGAAGAAGAGGCAGCTGTGCAGCAAAGACAGAATAACTCCAGCTTTGTGTCTTTTCCGGGACAAACTGCGTTCCTTTTCACCTCAATACGAAACGTGTAATATCTTCTTTTACGGGACGGTTGGCAACTCTAATAATTAACCTTATGAACAAAATAAAGTTCAACATCAGTAACATCATAGCACCCACCCAGCTGTATAGAAACTCCGTCATGCTAGCTAGCACACAGTACAAAAAAGTCAGCATAACGAAAATAAACTCCACCTAAACTTGGTTTATATCTGACCCAGATAGACTGCAGGTCATAACTTCTTACCTAAAGTTCAGTTCGCCTGACACTCGGACAGGCAGCCACTTCGGGTCTCTCCTCCTGCCTCCCCTTTCCCTCATCCACCTGCTGGCCTCCACCACTTGCTAATGTTACTGAATCTGTGGAAGCTCCGCGACAGCCGCCACACGAAGTAACAAATAACGAGCCTATCTAAATCCCAGTAACGAGTAACGCGTTCCTGATTTTGGCATAATAACTAGTTACCGTGCTCGTTACCACAATAATAACGTAGTTACTGTAACGCGTTACTTAATAACGCGTTAGTCCCAACACTGAATATCACCAACAGATGGGCTAATGTTGTGTCCCTTTTGGATGGAGCTCAAGAGGTCTGTATTCATGACCCTGAGGCTCAGTAGCACTGAGTAAGGTGACATGTTAGTGCCAATATTAAAATCTATGGAAATGTCCATAGTTTTGCAGTCATTTTAAAACATGATAGCGCGATATGAGAGGTTCACGAAATTTTCATAAAACACTCTAAATCTAAACCACATCTGGTCTTACTACATCCCAGATTTTGAGCTTTACCACTTTTACCACATGTGCAAATTAGCATAAATGAGTAAAGTGAGTATATTTCTATTTGATGTTCTGCTTTCCTGGAGTTTATTTATGTAGCAACTATGTTTTGATGATTTGTAAGAAGTTTTTGTATTTATTACGAACGACTGTGGAGGTGATCTGAACTGCATCAGTCATTGTTATCTTCCCGTCTTCTCCATCCAAAAACGAGCCCAGAAGAGTTTTAAGCTGCTGCTCATTGGGCTCGTTAACAATGTCTCCTTCGTTAAGGATCTCTCCGCTCATTAGGCTTCTCCTTCCTACGAGCCGTCTCCTGACCTTGGAGTTGTGGGGTTTTTGCCAGGGGGGCCTAATGAGCACACTCTGAATGTCCTGTCGGCATATGGAGGAGCTGCCCAGGCATCTTGGCTGAAGATGGGGCCTCCGCAGGAAGAGCTGGACTTCCTCCAGAAGACATCCCGCCAAAATGAAGAACATGAATAGCTTGTTGGCATTGTTCATCTTATCCTTGCTGCT
The DNA here is from genome assembly GCF_900408965.1 of Simochromis diagramma. NCBI lineage: Eukaryota > Metazoa > Chordata > Actinopteri > Cichliformes > Cichlidae > Simochromis > Simochromis diagramma. The sequence goes on from NW_024387245.1 coordinate 24,155,571, forward strand.
ATTATCATTTCTAAAACCTCTTAGTTTATATCATCATTTAAATGAGTTGATTTTGTTACACACTGTCTATTTTTGTGTGTTCTATTGTGTTCTCTTTTTTTGGCTTTCTGCTTGTTTGATTTGCAGAATTTCCAATGAGTGTTGAGACTGAACCTCAGGCTTTCTTTTTACAGAAGCACATTAATATCACACTGTGATAATCCTCCTCTGTGAGTTCTATCAAAACAGGCAACAATAAAGTGCTTCATTGTACAAACCGAGATTCTCCTCCAGGAGTTTTTTCCCCTCCTTTTTCCTTCACAGTTTCCTTGAGTATTGAAGGGCCGAGGTGGAGATGGTCCATGCGTGCACCGTATGGTGAGCGGGGACACATGCAAACACTCAGGGCTGTGTGTGTTGGCAGTTAGCTGTGGTGTTGTGGGTAAGTTTGGTCAAGATATGGAAGAAATCATGCCAACAAGGCTCCGAGCATGCAGAGAGCAGACAGGAACTAATGACCTTCACACACACGTTACACACCAACCATATGTTTCTGTGTGTGTGTGCCTAATGTCTGCATGCCTGTCTGGTTTTGGGTTTGGGTCATCTTTTAATTCATTTGTTTCCTTATGGTATATGATCACATTTTAATAGCTAGTATAATAATGGTACACTTGTGGAAAGGGAGTGGGCTGGTTGACTGCTGACTGATTGTGATTGCTTATGTCATATAACCGAGTTTCTGGAGCTGTGTTTAAGTTGTTCACCTTGTTTTGCCCAATATTCACCCACTATATAGTGTTTGCTAAGTAGTGCACTTACTTGGGTACAAGGTAGAAATCTGTTGATACATTTCAGACACTGCACTGTATCACTGCTACATAATTACATTCCTAATTATTGCTGCTCCTAAAACAATAGGCCACAGAAACCTCGGCACTAGTATCTTTGGTTAACTATAGCAGGGAGTTGAAATATTTTCACAGAAGAAAAAAAAACAAAACAATATTGCATATATGTGCACATTTAACTTGTTTTATAACATACTGAACTGTATTTAGCTACCTAAGCTTGATAGTAACTACAGCTACAACTCGTCTGCTTGTGATGAATGTATTTGGTATAAAACAAACTACGCCTTAAGGTATAATATTCATGAGAGCCATTTTACAACATATCAAAAACATATTTACAGTTTGGACTGAGAAACTGAAATCTCAATGGGGTTCTGGTATTTGAATATTATTTAAAGAATTCTGCTGCAAGGCTGAAACATCTGAGAATTATTATGCATCCCAGGTACTCAACATGTAAGAAAATCACATTGTCTCCATATATACCACCTCTACTTTCCCCTTTTCCCCCTGATAACAAACAGGCAACAATGCATGATGGTACTAGTCGAGTAATGTAATGTACATCCTCTGGACACTAGCTTTTGTTGTTTCAAACCACCATTATAGCGCACTATATAAGCAGATAACAACTACAGTTCAGCTTTACAGACATTATATAGTGAACAGTGGACAAGCCATAAACAGGCTGGATCTCTATACTGGCTATTGGTGCTTTGTTTTTGGCTTGTTAGCACACCCGTCCACACAGCCACACACACTACACACATTACAAATGAACTAACTGCAATTTATTTTTCTCCAAAAAGTTAAGTGATATCTCTTCATTCCTCTACAGTCAGACTGTGACAAATTGGAGGCTTGTCCGGGATTTGCATCATTACAGAAACATGTACTGTGTGCTGTGGCTTCTTCAAGTCTGATCTTGCTATTTTTTGTTCTACAAGTTAAAAGGAAAATCACAGAAAAATGTGACTAATAAATTCACCATGACATAAAAGATGTAAATATGTTGGAACATTTGTTTAGCATATAATGTTAAAAATGCTAAAGATCCCATATGTGGAAACTGGATCCCAAATACAGTCAGCTGACTAAACCCCTTGGAGCCACTGATAAATTTTGGGGGGGGATTCAGATGTAGCAATGCTATCCAAAGGATGGATCTATCTATGAATGTTGATCAATTACAAAAAAAAGTCATAATAAATAATAAAAAGCAAACCAAAACCATTCCTCCACCAAGAGACTTGTCCCTAATTTATATATTCTACTTAATATGCAGAATGTGTTCACAAAGTTGAACTAATGTCTGTATTTAACCATCTATTGCTTCACATGGATTTCTACCATATCGATAGTTTAAAAAAATTACCTTTAAAAGTATTTGAAAAAAGCTCCTGATGTTAGATGAAAGCATTTGAAGCTGCCTGTGGCTCTGACCAGCATGCTAGCAGCCACTGCTATCAAATCTGAGCAATCCTGCAGTTTTTCTGCCTTATCCATCTTACGTCAAGTAAAGACGTCTTTCCATTTAAATCACAGCCTGACATTAAGATTACAGCTGAGTGTTATATTTATTGTAATAATTTTAATTGCCCTAGCCTGAGTGGGCTTTGAAAATAAATGAAACTAAGAAACACAGTACTACAATCTAGCAGTATAAAAGCTGAATTGAATCTAATAGAAGTCAAGCATCCATTGAAAAAAATTGCCTTAAAAATATTTTTAAAAAGCTGCTTTCGATTCTTATGTCTGCATTCAACAGCAAAGATGAAAGCAAGTGCCTATGGTGCTACCAGCATGTTACACAGCCAAATTGTCTGGCTTACATCAAATAGACATTGTTCCAATAGTACTTAAAAGAAATGTGTGCCTGACATTTAGATTACAGTTGAGTGCTTTTAATGTTTTAACACCAAAAGGCCATTTTAAATATATCAATCAATGACAGATATTTAAAGATATTCCCCGAGCTTCATCCCGTTTGAACTGCCCGACTTCAGTGAACTTTGAAACAGAAACTGCTGCCTGACAGCTGCGTGTGTGTGTGTTTGTGTGGGTGTGTTCATCTTTGTGTATTTATGGGCTGTTCGCTGCTCTCTCTCTCCTTCATACTGATCAATACATCTTGTCAGGCAGTGGTTGATAGATTATTGATTGTAATCAGCCTGTCCTCTGTGTGTGCAGACAGCTTCTAATTCCTCTGTCAATCTGCTGGATCGCTCATCTCTCAAACACAGACACACAGTATTTACTTATTGCTGTAGTCCAGTTTAAAGAATATATGTACGTCAGTGTTTCTTCACTGTAATGCAAAGCTGGCAGTTAAATCTCCAATGGGCCTAAGCGAGTATCCTAATGTTACAAACATTAGGTGTGCCAATATCTTTTTAGCGCTCCACTATTCTTATACAATTAACAACTCTAAAGAAGGTCGAGAAGAAGGAATGATGAAGAAGGCAAAATAAAGCAAGTTATACTTTAGGTTGATCACAATTCTGTGCTCTCCTAAGCCTAAGTTACTTTTTCTTCATGGTGGAAGTGGAAAAATACTTTCTCCTTTCAGGATAACTGTAGCCAAAACGATATCACCAACCACCTTTTGAAGCCACAACATTTGCATTTAATTAGATAAGAGAATTTCACTCACCAAAGGTGAAGAGCAAACTTCTTTGTTGTTGTTAATACATTTGTTGGTACATGCAGTGTGCTTCAACCCATCCAATAACTCCAGTTGAGTGACTCCAAGTAGTAAAGGTGAAGCCTAGCAGACAACTAGCAGCTGTAATGGTGTAGCTTATGCTGTAGACCTAACTCGCTCCAGAACAGGTTAGATTAGATTAGCGATCAAGCTTTAGAATCACCAACCAAACAATTCTAAATAAAATGCTGTCACCATCCCTGGAAGATCTTTCGCCAAGAGATAAGAAAGGTGTCAAGTTTTTCAGTTGCATGTAAAGTCTTTTTCTATCCCTGATAGGCATTATCATCTGGAATAGTAATGTTTATTTACCAGTCCAAATTAACAAATTTGTATTTTTGCTGCAGCATTCACCTCGTGTCTTTTTTTACAACACTAGTTTACTGGTGCAATTTTTATTTAGATTTTTAATCATCATATGCTGAATCTGGAGTATGCTGAATCTGCCAAGACCATTTCTGAAATTTTTTTCTTCATACCTTGGATTGACGTAATATTAACCACAATCAACCTGCCCAATAACATTATGTAGCCTTACCCAGAAATTGTTACAGCACCTTGAATAATCTTCAAAAGCTAAAAAAAAAAGACCATACTCAAACTTAACTGTCTTAAAATGTCCCTGAAAAATCTTAATAACTTCTTAAAAGAGCCTACAAAATTCTTGGAAACAGCCCTCAGAAACATTGTCATTAAGGTTCCACTGAAAACCCTTCCATATCAGTTCTGTCTGCTGCGATTAGAAGGTCAAAAATTCTAATCATATAAACACAAACATGATGAGCTGCTACTGAGATGATCAGCCACGTGGCGCAGACAAGATTGTTGAACTCAGCTGTAAAAGACATCACCGCCATTAGCTTCACAGAGAGCTAAGCCTCCAACATGGCTGCCAGAAAAAGGGGGTGGATGCGTGGAGGTGGCGGGTTCCTGGTGGGGGGTTCCTTCACCTCTGCGCCCTTTAATAGACAGGCTGGTTTAATTCTCAGTCTCTCTGGAATCCATTAAAGTCAATCTGGGATATCCATTACCATCTCATCAAGAGTCTGCATTTACATAAACACGCATAATTAAGCAGTGCAGCAGAGAGGAATCACAAGCTCTGATTACAGACGTGCTGTTTGTTTATTTATTTATTTGCAATTTTACCCAATCAGAACGCACTTTAAAGTCAGAGGTTTCAGCCAACGACTGAGGCAGCACACACATCTCATTTTATCACCCTCTCTCTCTCTACCTCTCTCTCTGGATATTCAATCTTCATTCGATGGTGCCACTGATGTGTGGAGAGCTAGAATGAGCTACAGGACCAGCGTGCGTGTGTGTGTGTTGATGCGTATGTGTGTGTGTGTTCTGAATATCAATGCTTCTCCTGGTTGACTGGCCTTTCCATTTAACCGCTCTAACACTTGGCTCTCCTATTTCCCCACATACAGACGGGCTCCAGGCCAAAATACAGTTTAATCTGCAACAATATCCGGACCCAAAATTTCAGTGCAATCCCGACCCGGACCACGTGCAAGGAAAGCTGCTCTGTAACATTTCATTTCAGCTGCCGGTTAGCTGCAGAAAGCAAGCTTATTGTCAGAGGTAGTTTCTAAGCCATCATCACCAATACTCTAACTCTAATCCCTAGCCGTCTGCTTTACAAATATGTGACTGCTTTTGGAAATGGTTCTCATAAGTCTTGGCAATCAGGTGGAGAAAATGAGTAATTCTAACTAACACACATCAAAAAGTATTTACATTTTTTAAAAACCCCATTTTTCTTTCTCCAAAAGACCAGAGGGGTTTAAAAAGCAACTCAATGTGACATGGAAAATGTGTTCACATCCCAGAGCACCACCTGTGTTTCAACACAGAAGCCTTTTCAAGATGGTGCCTTGATAACACCAATTTTGGATGCCAAAAAAACAAAAAAGAAAAAGTCCCATTTGGAGACCTACAAAGTCCTGCAAAGCCTTGAGGAACTCTATGGAGCAGCACAAAAATGTACTGACTGACTTCATTAAGCCGTCTTAGACTTGACATTATCTGAAATATTAGGGTTTGCAAGTCTTGAAGACATGCATGTATTAACTTGTCAATCACAAGGTGACCACTCTCTAAATAACACCCTGGGTTATCTTGCTCTTCCAGGAACATCGAGTCCTCTGCCTTCACTGTCCAATCCAGTATTAATAAGTGACCAAAAGAATGAGGCTCTTCTATACAGATAAGGTAATTCAGGAGGAGTTCAGTGATTTGTGAGGGGCTCAGAGTAGAGCTGCTACTCCTCCACATCAAAAAGGATCCAGTTCAAGTGGCATTTTACTAGAATGTGTCCTGGATGCCTTGTAGGTTAGGTGCTCTGGGTCCTCCTCCAGCTCCTCCAGGAGGCCCCAGGGTAGACCCATGACATGCTGTAGAGAGTATGTCTCTCAGCTGACTTGGGAACTCCTCAGAGTCCCTTCAGTAGAGCTTGAGAAGGTGGTTAGGGAGGAGGAGGTCTGGGTGTCTCTTAGATTAGAATGCCTATGACCCACATAAATGGTAGAAAATCGATGAATGGCTGTGACCTTAATATACATAAAATGAACATCCAGCTATATTAAAGATGAGTTGAAAGATTTCCGTGGAGTGAAATGTATGCTAAGGTAGTTATTGAAGTGGGAACATTTGTCCATTTCCTGTAGACGTCTATACAAAGCTGACATTTCTGCAACTAGACAATGCCACTGGCCAAGACTGCAGCAGGTGATATGAGGGCTGTGCCCCTCAGCTTGATACTAAGCTTTCCTGTCTCTTCATGGACAAAAGTTGATTAACACAGCTTTAAACACATTAAGAACTATGGAATTAAACAAGAATACCCTTGAATCTAACAGCTTAGAAGTCATATGCTAGAAAATAAGTCTCTTCTTTTTTTCTTTGTCTTGTTCTGCTGAATAATTTACATTCAAGGACATTCCTCCTTGTCACATCGAGCCTGATTGATACCTTAAAATGCATTGTCTGTGTGTTATGTACCTGCGAGCTTGTGTGTGGGGAGGTGTGTGCATATGTTGCACCGGGAGACGTCCTGACTTTCATGTCGTACATTAGCATCAGCTTCGGCAGCAGAATCACCACTAACATCTGCACAAATATTAACGTCTCCTCTGTGACTTTAGCTGCTTCAGAGGTGTCCTTCACAGGAGCCAAGTCCTTATGATATTTACAGCTGGATGCACCTCCGGAAAGCAACTCTGAATGTAGAGGAATAATTAATCTGATTCTTTTAGACACACACATTTTTGGTATCATGAGTTCTTTAAGACTAAAAAACTATTTGTCCTCATTTTATTTGCCATGATGATGGTTTTTAATGAAGATATGTGCTTAAAATCAGAGCACTTTTGTAGTTTTTCTCGGGTTAATTGACACTTCGCATAAACAGATTACCTGTGTTTGGGTGAAAACTATAAATAAAAGATTTAGCTGAACCATCATTATGATTGTTCTCTTCTAGTCATGCATATTAAAGCAAGTGGAAAATATATTTGTGATGCCATTACAACAGTGTTGGGGAGTAACTGAATACGTGTACAGCCGCTACGTGTTTAAAATATGAGTAAATGTATTCTGTTACAGTCACCATTTAAAAAGGTGGCATTCAGAATACAGTTACTTTGTTGAAATGAATGGATTACACGGCGGTATTTTCCTGTTTCATATGTTAAGCTTTGCCCTCTCTATTTTTGGTCATTCCAATTTCCGGTTATATATGCGCAGAATAGTTTTCTATACGAGATCGCTGCAAAAAGTGCAGCCTTACCTAATATCCACCCTACTGTTACTCCTTTTATATTAAGATTTAAAAATCTAGTTGGTATTCGTATGGCGAGTAACCTTCTGTAATAGTAAAAATTCACGCAGCAATAGTACATTCATGTAGTTGTAGAAAGCATGATAATATATTAAGTAATCCAAAGTATTCAGAATACGTTACTCTCATTGAGTAACGTAACGGAATACGTTACAAAATACATTTTGGGGCATGTTTCTGTAATCTGTAGTGGGATACATTTTAAAAGTAACCTTCCTAATACTGCATTAGAAATTCAGCATGTGTCTTTAAAAGAAAACACTAATAAATAAGTTGGATACCCAGCTACCCAGCTAGCTATAGTACCGGAACAGCTTCTTCCCTACAGCTGTCAGACTCCTGAACTCTGCCTCCTGACATCTGACCCACGTTAAACACATGGACTGAACATACACACACCCACAATGGACAACTGTACCCTCAAACACACAATAATAACATGGACTGAACCACCACTCACAACCACTAGCACTTTATATAGCCTCTGTAGAAACTATCTACACCCTCACTTATCTTAACTGCACTACTGTATAGCTCTGTGTAAATAATCATTCTGTACATTCGATAATCTTCAATCCTACAACTGTTTACAACTTGCATAGTTCCCATTTCTGTATAGCTGTATATCTCAGATTCTGTAAAGTTATTTATTTCATATTCTGTATAGTTTTTCATATTTATATCCTGTTCATATCCTGTACATAGCTTGTACTCACTACAGCCTGTACATACTTATAGTTATAGAATATTCACAACATACTTCATACCGTGTACATTATAACATACCATAATAGACCCATTTCTGTAATATACTCACATATCTATATTATTGCTAATATATATTGTAATATATCTATATCACTAAAGCACTTCTGGATGGATGCAAACTGCATTTCGTTGCCCTGTACCTGTGCATGTGCAATGACAATAAAGTTGAATTCTATTCTATTCTATTCTATTCTATCAGAGCAATGAACTGTTAACCTTACTTTCATTTCTGATCAGTGTACACTTTCTGTCACTGTCCCTTCCCTTGCAATTTACTGTGTCTTCATCACGCTCACCTGTGCTGCATTAATGTTACCTGTGTAGCCAGTCACACATATGTATTAAATTAGATTTACAAGAAACGCATAGAACACAAGAATCTGTTTATTTTGTCTGAAGAAATACCAACATTAAGTCTGAATATTAAATTCAGCCAAGGTGGTTTTTTGTGATTAAAAAAAGAAGTTCTAATCCTGAAGATGATTAATAGTAAATTTATTCTCTACGCGAGCAGACTAATGCAATAATTTATCTCACGGTCTCCAGGAATGGGCTTTAAAATTGTCTTTGTACTGACTCAACATCTTCAAGTTTTCTGTGTTTAAAAAAAGTTAAACACTAAGTGACTAAGAGCTGAATTGGTTTTTAACTTTTACTTAACTTTTTAAAATAAAACAAATGTATTTCAGTAGGTGATTCAACCATAGTTATATGTTTATGTAAAAACACTGTCATTACTGAATGAAATGTTCATTACAGGAAGGCAGTGGACCACTGCACGAGACAACCCCCGCAACTCAGGAGTCCAGCTGAGGATAATCCATCTAAATACAGCCACAGGGGGAAGGGATGATGAGGCGCAGGTGAACACAATAACGAGGGTGGGAAGAGGAACAAAGGTAGGAAGTAAATACAAAAGCTACTCAAGGAAACTAGACTTCAAAATAAAGCAGGAAGTAAACTGAAAGAAGGACCAAGCTAATAGAGATGGAGTGTGGGGAACAAAGAAGAGGAAGACACTGAAATAAATCAGCAGAACAACAGCTAAGGATCACAAAAGGAAACTTTTAATTCAGTTATATTCAGCTCAAGTCAATGTTATTCATATAGCACCAAATCACAACAGCAATCACCTTGTGGCTCTTTATATTGTAAGACAAAGACCCTACACTAATAAAGAGAAAAACCTAACAATCAGATGACCCCAGCTGAATAAACAGGTGGAAAAACTCACTTTTAACAGGAAAAAACCTCCAGCTGAGGTGCCACAGATAGAAGAAAGACACACTCTACATATAGTGAAACGAGTGTTCATAACAAAAAGGTGATAAAGAACAGTTGAAGTTTCAATGTTTTGGACAAACTGGTAAACCGTGTTTAAAGGCATAAAATCAACATTTAAATAAGTAACTGTGTGTAAAAAGATGATTAGTAATCATTACAGGTTACCTGTAAGTCTAAGTGCACTTGGTCTGAAAAGAAAACTACAACTCAACACAAAAAAACTAGTATCACATTTTTCAGTTTTGGTATGGAAAGCTGCGGTAAGTATCAGAATAATTAGGAACCAACCACAGGCCTTGAAATTAACAATAAAGGTTTAATTACATTGTTTCTAACTAATCTCAATAGAGAGAAATATCACAACATAGCAGAATATTTGCAGTAATTTTCAACCTATCGTTAATGTGATGATAACTGTGACACGTGTGCTCCATTAGTTTATAAATGTTTACATAGAAGAGTCTCAGCAGGATTCGACTATCAAAGAAAAGCACTGAGCAGTTCGCTCTTTTCATCGCTCTTCCTTTTGTTTTCCACACCTTTGTCTTAAAGGACACCTGACAGAGAAAAAGCCTCTCTCTCTATTTATGACAATCGTCCCCCTTTTTCCTCTGATTGATTGCGAAGTTGTAATATCAGAATTATTTGTGTGGTTTGTAAACAAAGCAGCGCTGCAGGTTATTCACTGCTGGTTTGTCCTTGCTGAAGCTTTTAGTGTTATATTGAGTGGAAACCGTAAAAACATTGTTTCTACTGCTCCTTGGGGGAGAAATAAAACTCCTCAGCCGGCAGAGGAGAAACTTTATGCTTTCTGTTCTGCTGCTTTTCACGTTCATGCCTCTTTTTTTTCCCCCTTGAACTACACTGATTCTCTGTCTGCCTGCTGCTCTGTTCAAGGTAATTCCAGATAAATGAGTGAAGGTCTGCATACCTTCAGGTCTGCAGGCCTTCCCAGGAGAATTCAACTCTGTTTGAATTCTAATCGGAGCTGTTGGACGCATGGTTTCTGAGGTTAAATGAAGTCTGCACACAGTAGGATGTGATTGTAAAATTGTGAAGCCCCGCTCGGTTTAATGACGAAAAGGATGAAACTACTTCTCAGTAATGTGGAGAACATAAAATGAAGGCAATCTTAGAGGGGATTTATTCATGTAAAGATTAATAAACACACTTTTCTTTCTGGTTAAAGATGTATCTTGAAGTCAACCAGGAGCGAACAGGAGGCCAGGTTGGACAAATATCTGTGCTAAAGGCTCAGTTAAACGCCCTCCCCTCCGGCTGCTGCTGCTTTTCTGAGACTCCGCGGCTTCATTAACTGTCGCCCGACATGAAGCTCCTGGCTGGCTTTCAAACACAGGCCATAAAGCACACATCAGGGGACACACATCACATGACTGTGTCTCTGCTCTGACTCGTCTAAAGAAAAACACATAAACTGAGCATCAAGGATGTGTCTAACTGTGCTGGTTTGTACAGCACACTGTGATCACATTATTACCTAAGATTTTGACCAAAACAGGCAGACTAAAAGGTAAAATGTCACCCTGGGTGAGAAAGCAAACTAACTTGCGCCATAAGCTTATTTGAGCGAATCAGGCATAGAGTTAGTCAAATAATCCTCAAAGTCAAGCTCTGCCAGCAACCCCACCAGATCCACCCAGCCCGGACAGCATATGCTTGGTTTATAGTCTTCTTCTCTTGGACGTTCTCTTTAGGGGTCGCAGATCATCTGACTCCATCCTATCCTATTCCCAGCACCCTCCTCTGTCACGCCACCTCCCTGCATGTCTTCCTTCGCTACATCCATGAATCTTCTCTGTGGTCTTTCTGCTTTTGTTAACTTTTAATCAACTGATTCCTGTTTCTAGACACACATTTTATATGTATTTTTGTGGGCTCCTCAAGATTAACTTCCCGTCTTTTAAATCTATGGTTTTCTTGGTTGATTTAACAAGCTAAGTGATACCACCAAATATACATTACTGCAGCTGGAAGCAAAATCTGTCTTTTGACTGTAGCAGTCCTGACTGAGGTGCAGGTGAGACAAACACAAGAAACTGTGGCAAATTCCCAAAACCTTGCCCCCATGATGCAGGCCTGATCAGAGAAAATGCATTGTTGCTCACATTACGCAGTCTTCTTGTTCCATACAAGTGGAAGAGATAATCTAACACACTAGTTTATTGTTTCTTTTTCCTGCCAGGTAAAACACTCCATAAATAACCTACAGCATAACAGGGTGTGCTGCTTTGGTTGCTACCTGTTTTATCTGCAGTTTTCTCATGCCTCATCCTACAGTACCACGATGCATCTGTCTGAAAAGCTCAAGCTTTCTCCCAAATGCTCTCTGAGTCAGATGAATAGATTGAAGCTTTGCTTATTTCTCCAGCTCTCAAAAGCAGACAGCAGTAATCCTTCCCTTTATGCAGCTGGAATGGATCTAGCAGAAGCAAACGCCTCCTTTAGCAAAAGCAACAAATATAATCCGAGTAACAGGTGAAATACAAAGAGTAGGAAGGCTGCAGTGTGAGCCAAGCTAATGACACACTGTTTATGAATATTTCAATCACGGTCACTTTATTCAACAGAAAGTTACATTTAGGCTCACATCATTGCTTTATTCACAGGGTTTCACTGACTTTAAAAGATAAAAGTTCTGTTTTTTTCAAAGGCCTTTTTCATATACAATGTAAGCCATTTCAGAGAGTAATTGCTCTCTGTAATACTCCCTCCTTCCTCTGAAAAGATCCCTTCCTGGCCCACAGCATAGTTCATTAAGCTCCTTTGTTGGAAAGAAAGTGAAATTGATGAAGAGAACAAAAGAAAGGCTGAAACACCTGAGACACACACGGCATTCAGTCAGCACTCATCCATAGAGAGCAGACACAGGTACGTGTGCTGTTTCTGCACCTGCATCCAGATTTTGATCCAAACGCCGAATCACATGAAAATAGAAATAATATGAAATCAGTGTACTCTTTTTTTCTTTTTTTCTTTTTTGTAAAGGGCACACTTCAATCAATCAACACTGAACCAGTGTGTTAGGACAGAGATCGCAGAGATTGTTTCCACAGTGGAAAAATATATTGAACTGTTGAGCCTCTTACTCTAGTTCTTCTTCCCCAAGATAAGAAACACACAAGTCATACGTAGAAAGTGCGCTACAGTAAAGATACATGTGAGTATCTGGGGATTTTCTATTTTAATTTTACTTATACCCTTGCTCTCATGTCTTCCTCCTTTTGCTCCGTCTCCCTGTAGGATCAAGTCTTAAACCAACAGAATGAATGAAACAAGCAAGCTGCTGTAGCCTCAGGCTTTTGTCACACACACACACACACACACACACACACACACACACACACACACACACACACACACAGTTACTTGTTTTCTTACTCAGTTTCCACCACTTCTCTGTCCTCTGGAGGAGAAGAACTACTTACTAAAGCAGCATTCCCTTGATTTTTTAAACACTTTTTTTGTATTATGAATCAGAAGAAAACACTGAGTCCAATTTACTTCAAAGATTAACAACACTCCACATAACAGTGGATCAAAGCTGCATGTAGGACACACTTGTGACTTGTTTTAAACATGTTCTGTGAACAATCTGCAGTCAAAGTAATCAGAAAGAAAAGATGAACAGATGAACACCAATGGCTGTAAAAATTTATGGTCAATGATAATCAATGCATTAGTAGTTGATTAACATTTGCAAGAAGTTACAACTCACACTGTGACTAAAATGCAGTCTTTGTAGTGTAATGTTGCAGTACAATAGATATTGTCTCCCTGTGCAGATGGTGTCCCTGAACCTCCAGAGGGTTCAGTGGGTCGGGACATTCGGCGTGCCCAGCAGTCTGCTGCCCTGCAGGGCTTTGTGAGTCCAGAGAGCACCCTACTGTTCCTGGAGCTTCTCCAATACAAATACACACACCAAGCCAAAATACACCCACTGAGCAGTCTTTGCCTTAGTTACATTGACACCCCACTATCCTTCAGACAGTCTCATGTTCAAAGCAATTATTTGCAGCCATAGGATTTCATGATTTTAAAAACTGTGTAATTTTGATTTCTTGGTATGGAAAGTATGGCATAGTGAAGCCATATTTCATGAAACCAAATGAAAGCCTAAGACCAACATGGCGCAGCATAGCTGTGATTCGTCACCAGTTCAACCTTACTCCAAGAACCAGGCTTACCCCAAGGGCCACTCCCACAGTAACCAAGGTAGAAAGATTAGCTGTCATGATGAAGTAAAATTCAATTAAAAAAAGCTTGAGTGGAGAAGTATTTCCTTTAAGCAAAAATGCTAAAAGAATTAGCAAAACAGAAATGTACAAGTCAAAGGGTAAAAATGTGTTAAAATTGTTTGTTAAATGCATGAATGTCACATGAAATTGTTATGCAATAACACGGTTAAAGAAATGATAACTGAATTTTCTAAGTGCTAGAAAAATAAATCAGGAATAGTTTAAATTTCTTTGCTGAATGAATCAAAAACAGATTAGCAAGTAGTGGATGAATATTTTAAATGGCTAACAAAAAAAAATCTTAATTGGTAACTTAAAGTGTTAATAAAAGAGTTACATGCAGTGTAAACAGTAGAATTGTCAGCTAATAAGGTGTCAATTGGATCTCCTATTAGCTAATTAGCTGATCATTTTAAATGTAACATTTTTTTTAATACTTGGGAGAAAATCCTTTTATTTTCCTCCTCTGACATGCTCTGCGAGGCATTGTCCAAATACTAACAGACCTAAAAGTCAATTTACGTTACGTTACATGTAAATCACCGCAAAAGAAGCGCGTATTCCCTGAAATTCCGAGAAAATGTTTTGCGGTGGAAGAACACCAAAGCAATTGCTTAAAGGAGCTTCTTCAACATCTTTAAGAGTTCTAAACAAATGTCTGTCCTCCTCCAGAAAATCTTATGTACGCAAACGCATGTTGCAACTTCTTATCTGGTGGGCGTCTTTTATTTTGACAGCAAATGCACACCTGCGGACCACTTATGTGCAGCCCTGGCTATAGTATAGATGATGCTTAAAGGTCCTCCAAAGACCCGAAGACTCCAGACTCATGACAGGGCAAACCCTGTCATGAGTCTGGAGTTTCTTATGTCAGTCTTACCCATCCTCACATACACATTAACTTTGTGTTAGTTAGTTTTTTGTTTGTTTGTTTACTGAGTCTGCACTGAAGCAGCTTCAGAAGCCAATCTGCTTTTTAATATTTATTGAACAGAATAAAATAGTAGTAGTAAATGAGAAAAAGTATAGTGTAATGTGATGACCCTCTGGAGTGAAAGCAACTCCAGAGAAACCTGCTGCCCAGACCCCGCATCCCCGCACTACCCCTCAACCCCTGGTCCACACACACACACACACACACACACTGACTCATAATAATGCTGCTCATGCACATGGTAGGAAATTAATCTCATACACACACAATGAAGTCAGCAGCTTATAACCACACACACACTCTCTCTCACACAAACATGCACACACTCACACTGTACTTCAGTCGCTTTCTTATTCAAATTCACTAATTAAATTATAATTTACATGAGATTAAAGTCTTACGGAGGTTCAACACGGTTTAAGGACATTTTTAGAGAACTGCCACCCCGCCCCTATTGTCATAAGACACTCTCTCACATCCACACACACACACATGTACACACACACATGCATACACATGAGTGTAGAAAGGAACTAATCCCTGCTCCATCCACACACACAGACACACACAGAGGCATACGAAGTCAACAATTAATCCTACACACACACACACACACACACACACACACACACACACACACACACACAGCAGTGATGTGGGAGTGTCAGCGTTTCTGAAAGACTGAACAGATGTCAAATGTCCAGCTGCCACCTTCTGCTGTGTATATGTGTGCATGTGTGTGTATCTGTGTGTATGCTCACGTGAGAGAGACTTTTTGCACTTCTGTCTCGAAGGTCAAGCATATTTTTGTCCTCTCCAAAAGGCTGTTTAAGGGTTAACACCTGTGTTTTTGGTGGAAATCAGGGCTCGTCTGACATCACTGAGGTTGCTCACAGGATTAGTAATGCAGCTGTAAGTGTGAGCCAATCTCCTCTTAAAAACGTTTGTGTTTTTAATTCTGTGTTTATATTATCTGATGGGATCGTCTTTCTTCACTTCCAACGGAAGTATTTGTGAGGCAAAGCGGAGAAAGTGGTCAACATGCTGTTTTATTCTGTTGCGTTTGGATATAATGAGCCAGAACTAAACTTATTAAAAGTTCAATTAAACAGTTTCCAGGGGAACAGAGAGCTGCTGCAGGCGGATGCTCCTCACTGTGGTCTGTTGTTAGTTCATGAGAAAGAAAGGGAGGGCTTAATTTAGACTACACCCTAATGAGCTTTATCATCTGAACAAAAATAACTTTTTAATGCGTTTTGAAACTACAAAAATTGGTTTGGAAAGGAATAAAAGATAACAACCGGAGTCTGGTTTGCTGTGATTTGATGCCTTTTCAGTGTTTTGATGATATAAAGTGCGTCTCACAGGAGGACATAATAATAGTAATGAAAAAAACTTCATGTTGTGAGGAAAGGCAAGAGGGAGAACCATGCTGATTAAATAATTCACTATGAGCAGTCACTTGGCAAATGCGGGGAGGAAGAACTCCCATTTAACAGGAAGAGAGCTACAGAAGAAGCCAGATGAAGCCTTATTTGTACAAGAATGTGAAAGCTAATTAAAAGCTAATTCTAGCTCCCTGATTTAACAAGCTACCGTGTAGAACTGATAAGAACAGATTGCTAATTAACTCTCCTTAACATACAAATTTAATACTAGAAATTCTCTCCCAAGCCGCAGTTTTCTTTGGAGGTCTGATAGAACAGTTAACTGGACAGCAAACCATATCAAGACATTCCCATTTAAAATGCTCCAAAATCCACCAGCAGCACAAATATGTAAGGTCCTGTTCAGAGGTAGCACACCTGTTACTCCCTGTGCTTGGTCCGCACCCCTTCAGATTTTATCTGTGTGCAATTTTCAAATTAAATCTATAATTTTTATTGCAATTTACAGCACTGCAACAGGGTGCAAGTAAAGCTAGCTTTAGCTTTTAACTTGACCTGATTTACTCAAATGCATCTAACAGAATAAGGTGAACGTCAAATCAAAGTGATGAAAAAAGTTTATTTTAGCAGTAGCATTTGTTAAATGTTGCATAACAATAATAATAATTTACATTCATTATTTGTACTTTCTTACGCAGCCTGCTATGGTCTTTTAAGCTATTCTGCAACTGGTCAGCTGCAGCTATGAGTGGATTTAAATACTTACGTAATGTGATTATTAATTTTGTTTGAAAACTGAGCTGCAGTTCACTTTAAAAGCAACTGAGCTGTCTCCATGTCACCATGGTTAGGATGAGTCATTGTATACACGCACATTTTGTTGTATTAACATCTCAGCTTAGTGGGTTCAGATAGTGTGAAACTACATTCCCAACTAAGACTAACAAGCAGGCTTAGTTCTCATTTCTCACTAATCCCTCATTTACAACTGCTAATTTTAAAGTTGATTTCTGTTAGAGCCTTGTGTTATGTAAATGTACAGTTTTATTTATTTATAGCTCTAAAATTCTCCAACGAAGCTGCATTTATGTCCAGAAGTATGTAATATGTGCAGTTAAGGCTTTGAAGGAAAACGACAGGAAGATAGGAAGGGTGAGAAAAAGTACAAGAAAGAAGAAGAAGAAGAAGAAGAAAAGGACAAGAAAAAGGAGAGGAGCAACCAACAACAAAAGAAGTACATAATTGTTATCCTGTTAGACATTTGTGCGCATGAATTCTTAAATTAGTGCCAAATGCATATGTGAAGTCACAACGACCCTTCACCTTTGTATACCAAATCTGAGGTGACCATTTGTTCCAAATGTAAAGAGCCTCCTTGGAGAAACGAGGCTTTCTAGCGATTTCATGTCATGAGACCTGGATGTACGGATGGCTGGACGGAAAAACAAAACCCAGCCGTCCGCGGCTGAAGGCATAAAAACAATTATTCTGTCTTTCATGTCTGATATGTGTATTTGTGTAGCTCGACACGCGCTCAGATGAAAGGGTGAAATCAAAGGATCACAGCTGAAAGAGGCAAAAAAAGCCACTGATGCTTTTAAATTGCATGAAATTACACACATCTGAGGCCATAAAACCGCTTTGTGCTCTCTGCTGGTGACTGCTGGATTAAGATGTTAAGAAAAATCTATATGTGAGGATAAATACATATGTAATTCAGGATTTTAGGCCAATAATTGCGCAAATTTAGAGCCTGATTATTCTTACAGCGTAAACTGCCTTGTATAAAATCAGCAGTTAAGAGTTTCCCCTAAGGTACTGGCAGCTGAATATAAAACCAAGACTAAAGAGTGAATAAGACTTTTTTATTATTTAATCATTTGGTCTGATTTTTTAACTGAAGAGTTGCAAGAAAACACATTTATATTTGTTCCTTAAAATATATATATATATATTTTTTTACTTGTGATAACGGAGAAAATTGACTAAATTAAGTAGTGCTGAAGCAAAATTGAAGGCAGGATGCAATAAGACGTCTTATTTTGGAAATATCTGAATGCACTTGATGTCGGCTGTGAGCCTGGCAGACATAACAGACCATAGAAACCTAATGTATCCTTGAGATACCCTGAGATGACCATTGTTGTAAACTGGCACTATATTTATAAAACTTAAATACTGAGCTCATTTTGAGCTCTACTGGAAGAGAAAACTCCAGATGCATAGACGGGGAACGATCAGCGAGCTTTTCCAACACAGTCTCATTTTTCTAGAAAGCTTTTTTATAAATATTTAGCAGCAAAGAGCAGCTTATGACTCAGAGTGAGGTCAAATCTCCACTCCTGAAAAATTTAAATTCAAGCAGTTACATTTCACAGCATTTCCAGTCTCCTCACACATCTGCCTTCAGATCTGTTTAAATAAACTTGCTGTCTCCTCCAAGAGGAAGAGTCAGCCAAGCTGCAGCCAGTCTTTGTTTTAAGACGGGCCCATCTGCTCTACTGTGGGTGTGTGTGTGCGTGTGTGGGTCAAAAAGCCAACAATGGCTTCCTCCCCTTCTTCCTATATCCCACTACATCTGCCACAACCCCTGACTGTGTGTGACTAACAGCACTGTATGAAGTCTCTAAGTGTGTGTGAGTGTTGGACAGATGGGGCGACAAGTGTTGATTGTCATGGAGATGAGGGCAAGCCCTTTTAGCCCGCGCGCACACACACACACACACACACACGCACACACACACACACACACATATTCTGTCAGTCTGTATTCTCCTCTGGTTTCATTGTATCTTTGTCAGCACACTAAAATGCACGGCAAGGTTTTTAAAGTTTCAAAAAAGTAAAAACGAAACTAAAAACTAAAAGCAGTTGTTAAAAAGCTTCAAAAGTCAAATGTCTTTAGTTTTTGTTTTTTTCAGTTTGGTTAAAATTGGCACAAATAAGTCCGACAAGGTGTTGGTGCATGGGTGTAGATTTGCCATGTTCTTCAGTGACAACATGAAAGACACAAAAGACTTAACCCTTTAAGATCTGCCATAGAACCAAGTCCGCCAGAGCATATATTATATTTTTACATGCTGTAGTGCCATTTTTGGGAGCATTTCAAGTTGCTATACATCAATACAACAATTATAGCCCAGATTTTAATAATATGTATGCATTAAGTGCATAGTAATTACATAAATTGCAAAAAAGTGCAATAAACTACAAAGAAATTGAAAATCGTTTTTGTTTTTTTAACATATATTTCTAGTTAGAGAAATTTAAGAGGCTTATCCCTCAAAACTGTAAATACAAATACTGCAAAAATGACGTCACTTCCGGTTTCGGGCAGGTCATGGTGGACATGCGATAGTTCGAGCTGATGGACGTAGGAGGTGTTATGAACAGCTGATCGGATCGGCAAAGCGTGTTTCTGGAATATTATGTTTTTGTTGCTGCAAGTGCTTTTTATGCAGTTTTTTGCAAAGCTATATGTGGAAGGAAACTGTGACCGAGGACAAGCTGATGGCATAAGATGTAAGTACAACTCCTCCGGTTTCATATGCAAAAAAAATTATTGCGCTAGCTTACGTGGTTGCAGTTCTACCAGGATTTAAAAGTAGTTGCGCAAAACGGAGCGTGCCGCTCTGACCGGTTTTAAAGGGTTAATGTAGGAGGAATAGTAAACGTTTCCATTAAAAATAAATCTAGTGAAGGTACAAACTCAACTAGGAATGAAGTGTTTAGTGGCCCCCCAATGGTCAAACAAATCCAATGCCTGTTTACTGTTTACTGAGGCCCTTTGAATTCTTCTTAATGAAAAATAAAGCTGCACTGCCAAAACTGAAATAATTCAAAACTCTAATGCTGAAACCGATTAAAAGTAAAACTAAAGTAAAACTCAACCTTATTAAAACAACACATCTGTTAACTAGATCTAGTTAGAGTCATTTTTGCTGTTCTTCAGCCAAACCTCTGACATGTGCATTGTTTGTTGAACCCTCCCGAACAGAACAAAGGCAGCAAGCTGGCCTCCTCCCATCACGTCACCAAACACTCTCTCCCATTCCTGCCACAGCTGTGCTGCATCGCTGCCTGCTGTTTCAACTATTCCACCACCCCGACATCCACCTGTAGTCTTGTGCTGCTGAAATAAATCACTTATTTCAAACTTGGATTTTCTCACTGAACTATATGAAGTGAACCACAGTCGACCTATTTTGCTTCGTGATTAGACACAAGTCGATACCACTGTAATCTGATTAGGTTACACTACAAATATTTGGCTATTTGACAATGCCCAACACAATGATTCACACTTTCCCACAACACAGGGCTGTTTCCAACCAAATGCAGTTGAAACAGTGGCCACATGGCCCTGAAGTCAACATGTACAAAAATGGTCCAGGGAGACCCTCTCATCAGAAAATATGAATACAAATTTATTTGATTTACAGTCTGTTTTGTTGTGATCAAAAAGTCACAGAACGTCTACTCTTTTTTATAAATAAAAACACTTGTCACATATGTACACCATATAATATTTATTTATTAATTATGCTGAATGCTGAAGTTAATTTTCTGGGCTTCTGGACTGTCACAGTGCCTAACAAGCGTGTACATAGAGAAAAAAAAAAGGTTTTTGATTTAAATAATTTTGCTTTCCCTTTTCTAGCTAAGTGATTAAAAGATAATATTAAATGATTGTTATATATTTCCAGAAATGTATGAAAGGGTTTTTAAAGATTTAAAGCAGAAAGATTTTATTTATAGCATATTTTAAACCAAGACATGTATTCTTGTTGAGATGCTACATCAAATATTGCCTACATGAAAATCTGTGCTGAAGTTTGCTATTAAAATCCAACACACCTTCATTTTAGTGTATGACAGATTGATGAATATAACAGTTTTTCTTGTTTTTGTTACAGATTTGGTCAATTATTAGCTCAGAATTTTAAGAACTGGTTAAAAACATCAATGTCCTTGACTCACAGTTGTTTCCAAACACATTCTAGTCTAGACATGGAGAAAATGAGGGCTTTGTACTTGAGAAATCTATGAAAGTTTTCCTTCTCCTTTAATAATTTATTCAAGGCCTTCAAAAATTTCTGGAAGAATAAATACAAGTTAATGAGTGATGCTGGGTAGACGCTGCTGATACAAACATAAATAGTGAAGTCAAAGACTGAAGCTCACGTTGTGCACCCTGGTAAGCCAGTTTCTTTGATGTGGTGATGGTGGTGCCTCTTCATTGTTGGCTGAACTGTTGGCTGGTGTCGAGTCTCTTCCACCCAACTGCTCACTCAACAGGAGATTGACAAAAAGTGCTTTAAATATGTGCGTTGTATTGGTGAGGTTCTAGGATGACAAGCACATCATCAGTACTGGCACCAGGCTTTGCTGTAGTCCACTAGCTCTTTCCCAGTCTCAGACCTTCACTCTCTTAGAGCTGCGCTGAATGGACCGTGGTTACTCGGCCGGCCATAATCTCTGAATCTCTAACTGGGGGCCGGGCTTCCTTGAACAAACTGCTAAGGCTCTTTACTTGAATGATCGTATGGGTTTATTATTGTGGCATAGTTGAGTATTCTGTTGGAGCTAGATACTTAACCTTTCATGTAAATATGCACCAAGAGTCATTGATATCCATCCAATCCCGGGTGAGCACTACTTTGCCAAGCCTCCACTTAATATTTGCCTCCAGCTACTTCCCACATCATATTTTTAAATATTCTGGCACCAGGATATAATCATTTTATCTAACACAGACCATGAAGAGCAGCTTTAAGGAATGTTTAAAAAAGGAAAGAAAAGTGTTTCGTCTTTTATCACAGACTTTTCCACCTCAAGTCAGGAGAAGATATTTTTACAGTGTTTTCTAATGTTTTTAATGTAAAAATGTTAAAACAAATGTCTGCCGATAGAAGCCATTCCTTCTGACTGTAATGCTCTGCATATATTTCTGTACCATTAATGCCTGCTGTAGCTAAGCATGAACAGTCATGCTGTGTGTGATCTGTAGTTTTAAATAAATTATTTGACTCAAAGTACTCCATTTACAGTAATGTAGAGATGATGATGCAGTGAAGCATATGCATCTGTGAGAATGAGGACGAGTGAACTAAAACATGACGCTTGTACTCCTTTTTGTCTCTTTGATAAATCGAGCTGGATCATCTCTCACAGCGACGGCCATAACGGGCTCCAGACCTCCATTAGCCTGAGTAGGATAAGGGGTTAAGAAAACGGATGATATGATGTGCCCTTGGTTGACCACATAATGCACATTAGAGAGCAGATGGTACTAAATATTTGGCCCACATGTGGCCCATATCTGCATTTTTCTATGAGTACCCTTCAGCCTTGACTGATGGCATAAACTCAAGACGATTTTGGCTGCCACAACTCATCCACAGTTCCACCTTATGCGATCCAGATGTCAGGTGGGATGTAATATCTGGACCACATCTATCCCACCCAGCACTTGCCATAACCCATGTCAAGATGGGGTCATGATGTTTGAGACACGAATGTATCAGTGCCTTAACCAAGCCATATTGGCCAGAGGTACCCAAATGCATCTGCTACAGATTGAAGAAGACAACGGAAAACACAGCAAAGTTTGTCCTGTCAGTGGTCATACTAGTGTTCTTAAAAAAATAGCCTTTGGGTTCTTAGCAACCTTTGCTGTGACACCACAGAGCTGTTCCAGCACAAATACCAGTTTGGCGTCAAAAAGGTTTTTGTGGTTCAAAGTCGGCCACTGAAAACACTTGTGTACCAGCTTTCACAGAAAATTAAAGTTTTAGTATAAGCATCTTAGAGTTTTTATTAGGCTCAGCACTACATTTTGGTTACTTGAGGAAAGTAATTGGCATCAAGCTACATTTCTCAAATATAGCTTTTACTTGTTTGGATATCCCACTGTTCAAAAAAAGATCATGAGAGATTACTTAAAGAGCATTCACTGACTTATCAGCAAATGATCGACAGGTCCTCCTGAATAATTGATACTTAAATGCTAAATCGGCTCTGGCAGCATCTCTGTCACCTGCTGTGTCAGAGACTCTCAAAGAGAAACATTAATGGAGCTGCTGGGTAAAACAGAGCCGGGACCGCAGCCAATCAGCTGTCAGAGTGGGAGGATGGAAAAGCTCGTTAGACCGTCCAATCTATCAGAAGGAAACCTGCAGACTGAGAGGTGACAGCATGCATGAGTCACAGCCTTGTTAACGTAAATATTGAAGAAGCTTTAGTGGAAATGTTCAGGTGAGGCTCAGATTCCTCAAATGTTAATGTTATTTCAACATATTTTAGTAAGCCAGTGCACTGAAACCTCTGTGTTATTTGGTTCCTAATGTGACCTGACAGACGAAGATGTCTGATGAGTTTCTTCTCATTGAAAAACATTGCTTTTTTCACTTGTATCACACCTGAGGGGGAATAAAAAGCTTAATAAATGTGATTTGAAATCTGTGTGGAAAATTAAATGACTTGTAAAGATGAAGGTAGTTTGCTGAATATGAATGAGGGTCACAGAGGGAGGCGTTGAGCTCGCTATAGGAGCTGCAATTAAAGCCAATCCAGACATTTAAAGCATCTGATTCACAGCCAGAACGTGAGGTGGAGGAGGAGGAAAGTCATTGCCAGGTGCAGTCGGAACAAGACAGCATTACTACGTTTAAAATACACAATAACTACATCGAGATCAAAGGAAGCACACAAACAGCATAAAGCCCTGTTGGCATCTGCTAAAGCCTGCAATGTTCATTACAACAAGTACTACAAAACTCTTGGAAAGAACAAACAAGGTATCCTGACAAACACTGGGCACGTACTGGATGATAATTAAAGCTGGAAATGGAATGAGGCTGGCCTGTCATCGATGCTGTTTGGTCCAAGAACAGTCAAGAGATACAACCATGAAAAATCTGCCAGTAACACGATCAGTATAAATATTTTAGACCTTTTTTTTCTTGCTTATGTACAATTGGACTGTAACAATATTTCAGCACTTCAGAATAATGGTCACACAGACTTGCTAAACAAGTGTGGAAAGAATCAGAAATCACCAGGGAACTGGTAAACAAGGTAGTTTTAGAAGTTAGAAGATGGTGCTTTCAAAGCACCATCTAATTATGACTTAGATTCATGGTTGAATTACCCCTATGTACTCTATCTATTTTAAACCTGTTATTTGAGTCCAGGTTGCTGGGGCAGCAGCCCAAGCAGAGATGACCAGACTACCCTATCCCCATCCATTTCCCCTAAATGCAACTCTCCAAAATATCCTGGGTCTGCCCTGAGGCCTTCTTCTGGTAGGCATGCCCAAAACATCGCCCCAAGGTGGTGTCCAGGGAGCATTCTAGTCAGATGCCTGAACCACCTCAGAAGGCTCCTTTCATTGTGGAGGAGTAGCGCTCCACTCTGAGCCCTTTCGACTGACTGAGCTCCACACTGGCTCTAGGAGAGAGGCCATTAGAGGAAGCTCATTTCAGCCTCTGATATCTGCAGTCTCATTCTCTCAGCCACTACCCGTAGCTCGCCCATGGCCATCGGTGAAGGTAGGAAGGATATTCTATGTTTGTTTTCACACCCAGCTCTGTTAAACCACAGCAGACTGGTACAGTATATGCATCACTATGAGTACCAATCCGTCTGTCAACCAGAAAAGCCAGAAAAGGGTGGTGTGCTGACTCCAGGTCAGGGAGCAGCTGCAAGTGGTGGAGCTTACATATCATGGGGTCTTGTCCGCAACTGAGTGGAGAGTGTAGCGAGAAACTGGCAGGATTAATTCAGTCATGCATTAATAAGCTTCATAAAAAGGAATTGAATTGAATTTAAAAGCCAGCACAGCACTTGACTTATACTGAGTTATGTTTAGCTAAATTTAGACACAGGATGACAGGAAGATTCATCCTCTTGTGACTAGGATTGGAGTCGGATCATTTAATTTTATAATTTGATATCTTATGACAAATTAGGAACTGTCCTGATGGTGGGTTGGAGGAAGGGTCGGTCAGGGGACTCACAAAATATCAGCACTTATGATAATGAAAACATAGTCATTAGTTGTGAAGATCATCTAAGTTTATGTATACATAATTCTCGTACGCCAAAAGCAGTCATTTCTACTGTTGGCTCTGTATGATGAGAAGGAGAAAAATATCCCTAATGCTAGTCAAAATTTCTGTTTGCATTGGACAGCCAATCAGCAGAAAGTTACCTTAACAGTGTGAGATGATCTTTGAAAACTAACCCAAGCCTCTGGTCCAGCCCCAAACTCACAAACCCTGTATTTTAGAGAAAAGGCTTAGTATTAGGGTCATCACCAGTGATGATTTAGACCTCATGTGTTTAAAGGAAGGGTGGCCTTAAAAGGGGGGAGCTGAACCAACACTGTAAAAGATAAATCAAATCAAGTCACTTTTATTGTCACATCACATGTGCAGGTAGACTGGTACAGCACATGCGAGTGGAATTCTTGTGTGCGAGCTTCACAAGCAACAGAGGCGTGCAAAAATACAATAACATGCGATAATCAAGTATTAGTGTAAACTGTAAACCAAAAACAGTTTCTCTACTAGAACTCACACATAAGGACAACATAATACAAAAGAATGGCACTAAAAGTGAGGTCAACACATAAACATAAGCTTTAAGAACCAACTAGCATGTTTTAATTCAAATTAAATATTTACTAAAATGTACATTATGCATGATTTAGTCTCTGAATAAAAAGCCAAAAAATTCAAGTACCTGGGCTCATTTCATCAGAAAGAGGTTCAACTTCCCGTTGTTCAGAGCATACTGTGCTGTTGATTGAAACTCTGACATCAAATAACTTTTTACACTACATCACAAAAAAAATCCCTCATCAGTGGGAATAATTAAAATACTGTGATGTCAGCAGTGTGCCATCCTGCAGCCATGCTGTCACCTCCTACTGCTGATGCAGTTTGATGTCACAGCTTCAGGCTTCGTGGCCCAGCGTTACACGCAGAATACTCACTGATCTGGCTGCAAGCGGCGTGCTGCTGTGACTTTGTGTATGAGCATGTGTGACTCTGGCTGCTTAAGCTGATGTGACATTTCTCTGAAGTTCAGGTCTGTTAAAATCAACTGAAATGTGAAAGTTTTCCAGGTCAGCGAAGATGCTCCGGTTTTGAACACAGTGCTGAAATCTCTGAAGGTCACGACCTGTTTGAACTTCCTGGCTCCTGATGAAGCCTGACAAGGTTGAAGTGGCTGACATAGTGATGCCTAACTGTTTTTTTCTCCAGGGATGGAAGCCAGGAGACACAAACTGCTAGATTTAAGAGCTTCTTTAAAGGGCCATAACACTTTAAAAAAATCAAATTTAATCACATCAGCTGTAAATCAAACTTGTCACTACTTTCGTTTCTATAAAAAAAACGACCTACAGAAAAGTCTGAGTGAAGACTTTTGAAGTTCACAGCAGATAGAGTACGATTAAACTGTATGATTTTATAAATCACTCACGTTGTTGTGGAGAAATAAATTTTGAGCCACTCACCTTTACAACATTACTTCAGTTCATTGAGGTTTGTGTGTATTCTTTTATGCGCTCTTAATGTCCTGCTACATCATTTCAGTCAGGTTAATTTCTGGACTTTGATTGGACTACTTTGGCTGTGCTTGGGATCTGTTCTTTGTTCATGACCCAATTTGTGCCAACTTTAGATGTCAGAGAGATGCCACTTTGGTCACTTTGATATAGTGAGGAGTTCATCTCACTGAGTGCAAGATGTCCATCAGCCCTCCAACGTCATGCCTAATGGTACGAGGTGTTTCTGCTGATATGTTGCGTTTGGTTTTCTCCAAAAGTGATGCTGCACATCATGGACAAATATTTTTTCCAGAAGTCTTGTGATATGTTCAGAAAACATTGCAAACCTGAACAGTGCTGACATGTTTGGCAGCTCTTCCAAACGAGACGTATGTGTTCATTTTTTTTCTTTTGTTTTTGATTGCACTGTCATTAACTATAACATTTACATCCTAACTCAGGCCTTTAGAGTCTGAGATCTAGCTCTTGAGTTTTTAGCAGTTCCTATGATTTAGCTGACAGCAGAAGCATGTTTGAAAGTCTCAATTAATTCTGTCGTTAGTGTCCGTGTTAATCTGCATTTATATGTATGCAAACTGCCTGGTTACCTAGTCATTAAGCAGAAGCAAACCAGTCCAGCATTTGTTTATCGGTTTGGATAACATCTACACAAAATCACTGTTCAAATAGCGACATGACTCTTACAAAGGCAGAAAACAAACTAGATTTTTTCAGGTTTTCAAAGCACCAGCACACGAGACACCAACAAAATGTAATTCTGCTGGTCTTTGTATTTACTGTGGGCTGACTGTAGTACTTGAATTGAGATAATGAACAGATGAATTCAAACCAGAACACACCTGTCTTCAAAGTGAATGATGTGCTGTTATCACCAAGAGCTAATGACAGCTTTGTTTCTGCCACTCTCTCTCATTTGTTCCTTCTTGTTTATAATATCACTCTCATGTTTTACATGTCCTTTTCCCTCATGTCCCTGTGATGATTGATGGTGGAGTTCACTCGATGCCTGTGGTCTGAAAACTCTGTGTCCTTGTCCCCAAACTTTAGAGTTCATTGGCACACAGATACAAACCTGTGTCCAATCAACATGTAATATTTTTTCTATTTAACAGCAACATGTGTTCTCTATTAGAACCACAGAAGCAGAGCATGACCATGGCCTGCAGCACAAGGGGACGAAATAAATAATCAAAACAAAGACTTGCAATGTTTCATCGAATAGTTCAGTGTGTAAGACTGCAATCTCTGAGTGTGTATGTGTGAGTAAGAGAGTGCGGCATGCAGGATGCATCACTAATCTTTATAAGTGGCTATAAATCTGGCTGTGCTGTGGTGCTGGGCAGCGCGCTGCTGCTGCTGGTGAAGGGGGAGGGTGGTGGGAGTTGGGTGCGGTGCTCGGTGAGGGGTTCACTGGTTTCCTGGAGTCCTCCGCTCTCTCGCTTGCGTGATGCCACGCCAAACCATATGAATATTTATGAGAGGAAACTGCTGCAGTTGAGGCGATTCATCTCATCTGGTCAGAGCTGCAGCGCTGCACAGGAAGTGATCGTACTTCACACAATTCTGGATGTTTCTGGATTAAATCCAGCCACAGTTGACTGTTTGTCACCCACAGACCTCAGCGACTTGATTTACCTCTTTTTTTACAGCAGGACAGAAGTCCAGGAGAATGAAAAGGGTATACATTTTGCTCTAAAGGCAGCCGCAGGAGCCCTACACTGTGACACTGAATCACAGTGGCCACACCCCTTGTTCTCTCACCTCTGAGTAAAGGTAGAGACAGCACTCAGTCACGGCTTATTAAAGCCACACTACTGATGTGTCATCCTGAAGCCATTACACGTGTCAGGCATCAGACTCTCGCTTCTCTTTCACCTTGAATGAGGTGACGTCATGCGTTTCCGATTGGAACTGTGGATCTGTTGCTTTGCCTGCTGAAGAGCTGAGAAAACTGAAAATTATGTTTATTAAAATTCAAGTGATGATGAACTACTAAGAAAAAGAACACACACTGTGAAAATATTGAGACAGTGAGGTAGCTGTTTACACAGTCTGATGTCATTTACTGTCAAAACAAAGGAGAAGTTGATCATTGTGGTTAGTAATCATCCTGTTGTATGAGATGAGGGAACAGGTGGGAAGCTTAGCTCATGTTAAATGCAAATCAAAGCTTTTTTTACCTTGTGAGTGATCGTTTTTTGTCACTTTGACAACCACACCAGGAAAAATACCCTCCAACGTCATTAGACACATCAAGAAATAGAAGCTTTTCACACAGCTGTGTGAAAAGCTTCTATTTCTAAGAATAGATATGGCAAAAAGCTTGAAATGCAGGTACACAGATGTAGCAACAGTCAAAAACTGTAATGCCGGACTCAAGGCAGTCAGGATTACAAAATATTGATGCTTTTATTTATTTTGAAGGGCAATTCAAAAATATAGTCCAACAAACAACAAACAAGCCACTGAGACAAAGTGTCACGGTTTAGCTGTGTAGCAGATAGATTGTGAACCCCAAAGCAGAACTTAGTTGACAGGAATTAAAGTCAAAAACAGCATTAATGCTGACAACTCACAGGAATACATTGAGTCCAAAACACCTGCAGGTAACCCGAATAATACAAATCTTAGGAAAACACAGTGTAAGGTGAGATAGAGCTATGAGTGACAGCACAACAAAGGACAAGAGGAGATTCACACAGTGTATAGACACAGACAATAACAAGAGGAGATGTATCGGGTGAAGAAGGCTAAACAAGCCAGTTTAACTCTTTACATCTAAGTGGAGAAGTCGCTATCATCTGCAAAGAATCACACACAAACTGACTAACAAAGTCGGATGTGCACAGCTGTCCTTAATATCCTTTTGTGAGGACGCATTGATATTTTCCTTTAGAGGAACTAAGCCATCCAACATAAACCAAGAAAACAAAATTATCAATTATTAGCTCCAGAAGTACACTACAGACATATCCATGTGAGTGTTTTGTTTCTTATGTGTTACAATTAGCCATTAAACCGAATAACAGGTGGGGAGCAGTATTCAGACTGGAAATCATGGCATTCATTTGGATGGTACTGTGACCCAAACAGTCACTCTCACTTCCAGACCAAGCACACACACCTCTACACACTGTGATATTACACCACTGGAAAAAAAAAAACAGGAACACCTCAAGCAGCACACAAAAACTGCTCTACAGGCATAGACACACCCACCACACTCACCAGGTCACCATCTACTGGGAACCCCAGAACAAGCCCACAGAGACCACATCCTCCAGGACCCTCTGCTGGGAGCTTCCAGGTCATTTTTGTGCCATGAGAGGGACCTACGCAATAGTAGGCAGGTGCTAATATTACCCTCATTCTTAGCAGGCGTAAATTGGGGTCAAGGGTTTGTTTGAGAACACAAAAACATTTTTTAGAGCTGACAGACAAATAACCTGTTAACCACCTGTTTGTTTAAAATGTAAATAACTTACTGTTATTAAATGTTACAAGAAGATTCACACTAGCATGGAGTACTTATTTTACCTGCTTTAGTGGCATTAGTTGTGAAGTACACTTTAACAGTGAAAACACTGAGTCAGTGAAGAGCAAATGAAAATATCAGGCTGCACAGTCTCTGTTGTTTTTTACTTATTCTGACTACACCAGCAGCTGAGCCTGTCTGACTACAGCTCTGGCTCAGGGCACAGGTTTTGCACTTATGGTTCAAGTGGAGAGCTTTAAAGATAATTACGGGTAATGTGCCGGTTACGTGTTTGTAAAACTGGGCTTAGCAGCTTGATTTGCTTTGCCCGGAGCAACAGAAGTTTGCCATGAGGCATTCTGAGCAAAAGCTGAGTTAAACCTCTTAACCCTGGAGGTTCCTGGGTTTGGGCCAGCTTGTATCTGCTATTAAAACGCAGCCACCATGTTTTAAAAGGCTGCCCATTCATTGAAGATTTAAAAATGGGTGCAGCATATTTGTGCCTAAAATTTGCTGCTACTGGCTTCATTTTTTATTTTCACCCTCAATTTTGTGAGTGTACTGACTTCAGCATGAGAGCTGATATAACAATAAGAATTTAATGTTTGTCAGGTTAACATCATATTGATTTTGATGACTCATGAAACATAAACTGGAAGAATAGGTTTTTCCTTTGCATTTCTTTTTCTCATGGGTAAAATTAGACTTTTTAAAGCCTCACCATTAGATTTCTAGCCATTATGCTGAATCAAAAGTGACCCTATTTGGATAAAAGGGTGGTTATTAGCTAATGATAGTAAGCTACATCCATAAAATACTCAGACACGCAGGCATATTCCAATAACTGCCAAGTAATAGACTAATAATACTAAAATTTCACTCAGCAAAACTGAAGGACAAACTTCTTATATCAGTCTGGTAGATATATTATTTGTAAAGCAGTTCCACTAAAAATACCTTAAAGGCATCAACATTACAAACAGCTCAGAAATAGGAAAACAATCCAGGTCCGTCATTCCTGCTGTGTGTCTTTAAGCCTCGACGAAACTCTACTGGGGTAAAATCACCCAGTACAGTTATGATGGGATAAACTATTCATAGAGGGTGTCATCTTGTTTATTTCTGCTGTAACCTTAGCGGATGATCTGATATCCCCGTGTTGGTGTTGTTCCCAGACCATCATGAAAATGTTGTTCCAGGTTCAACATTGCAAGTGACCAATCACATTGTTGTGACGTTATTCTTTTGCGCGCCAAGCCATTCGTGCATTTATGAAATTCCAATGTTGCAAGGACAATATCAATTCTGCTTACTGTTTATTAAAGGGTTACGGTTAGGGTTAGGGTCAGGGTCCGTTGATCGGCGGACAGAGGCGGTTTCACGCAGCTTTAGTACAGTTTTTTGTTTTACGCCGGTTTTTCCCGAAGTCGCAAAAGTATGATGTCACAACATTCTGATTGGTCACTTGCAATGTTGATCCTGGAACAACATTTAGTATGATGATCTGGGAACAACACCAACACGAGGATATCAGATCAACCAAAGTTAGCCATCTTAACAAAGGGGACACATTTTTGACCAACCTCAGGTGGACATTAAAGGAAGTGAAGTCAGTGGGTTTCATCTTCGTGTTATTTGTGTTAGGCTTGCACGCCAAAGCCAAAGATGTTAAATATGCATCAACAAAACAGTAAACTGGCAGATCCTCCCATGAGAGAATCTGGAATCAGAAAATATTTGAATTATTTACATAAAAAGAAGAAACAAATTAGAAATATTAAGGGAGCACTACGGTACACCAGTTGGCACTCACTCTTTTGGTCACCAAAAGACAAAACAACGTCACCGACTAAGTCACAGACTAAGTTTGCATAACATTGTTGAGCTACGTCACACAACTTTTTACTATGGTGTTGTGTACAATAGCGCGCAAACTCCCAAAGCATGAAGACAGCGAGCATGAAAACCTCTCCAGTTTTTCTCTGTTCTTTAATCACATCTTATTCCTCTTGTGATAAAAAACAAACACCCACAACAACAAAAAAGCAGCACATAGGAATGAAATAAATAAAGACCAATTAATGTAAAAGCATGCAGGCGCGTTAATGAGTAGGACTTAAAGGTGAGGGAGATGTAGTGCTCCTCAGGCAGGTAATGCAGGTTCCCAACATGAATAATGTATGAATGTCAGAGCAGAGCAGTGGATGTTAAATATAGAGAGCTGAGAGCAGAAGACGTAAATGAAACACTAATGTTCAGAGGCGAGGCAAATTATCTTCCTGTAAATTACTCACAGGCTCGTTTCTTTTTTTTGTTTTGTTTTCATTCCACCATCTGAATAATGCAGAGACACATTGAGAGGCTTAATTAAAATATACACCAAGGCTTTAAGGCCTAAAATGCTAAACATTCGGGTTGGAAATTACTGCTGAGGTGCTTTCAAAGCATAAAATTGTCACTGCTGAAAAAGTTTTTGAATTTTTGTCAGAGCTCGAGTCAAGTTTTCTGAGATTGAAACTTGATTAGAGAATAACAATCCATGATGCTGTACCTACACAGCATGATTACAGAGCACATGGTAAAAATAGATAAGACTGAGGAGCTACAGAGCCATTAATTTCCTATACAAAAACATTTTATTTTACACAGCTTGAACACTTTAATCACTTTCATTCTCACATCCATGAACAATTTAGAGTCAACAGCTAAGTCTGGGAGTCTTGGAGGACTGTAGGAAACCCACAAACTCCAGAAAGCCCCCAGCCAGGTTTCAAACCAGGCACCTTAATCTTAACGTGAGGCGACAGTGTGGACCACAAGAGCCACTAGTGCTGCCGACAGTGTATCAAGGTAGGGAAGCCGAAGGACATCTTACTGGTTACTGTTTAGTCATTGCAGGCCACACGTCATCAAAACGTCTGCAAAATACTGACAGAAGTTCCAAATCAAGTGTGACACTTTCTGACCTGACACTAGTCTTCAAAGTTTGAACCTCCCAAACTTGCTTAACATTAGACTAAAGAATGTTTTTCTTAAATAACAAGTTATACAATGTAAAATTCCAGCACCACACACTCTGAATTGAGACAGAGGAATACTCTCATAAAAACATTTGAATTCCAGACTTACGCACTTTAAGTTTAATCTAGATTTGCCAAAGTTCAAGTGTTCATATGCAGCCATTAATACAGTACAGGCACAAACTGCACCATAATCACCATCTGTATAGACCCTCAAAATCTATGCTATGACTCTGCGAAAACATAAAATATTTGAAATGTTACATCGTAAAATAAATCTGGCAACAGGGAGCCATAAGACCTGTGCCAGTTTAACCACAATAGGGGAATTTATTTTGCTGATAAGTAATATTTGTGTGGGTACTTTCACAATGTGTCATATTTGTCTTTTTTCATTCCCACACAGCTGTGATTTTGCTTCAGGTCCACCTCTGTCTGACAAATGAAGGTCTGCTGCACTAACACACAGGAACCCTCTGAGGGTTTCCCGGTGAATTATATTCTCAGATTTGTAAATGACGTTCTGTCCGCTGCTAGAGTGAAAAACCAAATTAAAAGTGAGCTGAAAGCAGCTAACACATTGCTTTTGCTCGTCCGCCGTATTAATCCACCGCTCCTGGCTGTGATTAGTCACAGGGAGTCTTTTTCATTAGGCCAATGGATCGACCTCCAAGATCTCAGCGCCGCACACTTCATATTTTACAGAAAAAGAGTCCAGTCCAGAGCTGGGGCTCAACACACAGCGAAGGACCCAGACTGGCTCAGTTTAGCAAGTCCCAAGTCAGATCATCAAGCCCCAAGAGAAATCCCAATGAAGATCAACAACCCAAGTCAGGACTGACAGGTCAAGATTAAGTTTCAAGACCCAGACAAAGAAATCATCAATCAAAACTACCCATGTCCAAGTCAAATCTCACAAGTTGATTAAAAAGTGTTAAGAACGGAGCACAACATGATCACCCAATTCCATGTGAAGTCATGTACATGCCTTATATATAACATTTTTTTAGCCTTACTAACACTCCAAGCACATTAGACCAAAAGTCACATTTTAACCATACATTCACAAAGCACTTTATACTCTAAAAGCACTTTATGTACCTCACATCCATGGCCAATTCAAAATCACAAATTAACCTAACATGCATGTATTTGGACTGCGGCAGGGAGCCAGAGTACCTGGAGCCACTACCCAAAGACAAGTCCTCAGTATTATCCACATATCCACAAGACAAACACATAACATAACCAGCTTGTCCCCTTAGGTTTTAAAACCTTTATGTTACAGAATCCCATAGAAAGTTTTGCTAACTAATTTGAGCAAGGAATTTATAATTTGGCTAACAAATGACACATTTAGTGGTAGAAAGTGATGCTTAAGACAGCAGTTAAAGACGTAAAAAGTCTGTTGGGAGTCGGGTTGATCCCAAAGTTTTCTAGTGGGAACCTCAAATGTAAGTGTAAGTGTAAAGGATCACAATAGCATTAACACTTGTAGTTTCATACGGATTAACTACATCCTGGTGCTATCATGGGAGTTTTGGGCTCATTGAGTTTAATGTTTTACAAGTTTGTGGAGAGACTCTTGAGCAAACAACATTTTTTGTAATAAAGCTGTATCACAGAGTGTAATACAACTATATTATTCCTTGTGACACATATTAATAATGCTAAACATAATCTGCAGCCATTAATTATCCACATAACTGGACTATATCATATATCTATATCAACTATATCAACAACTCAACAAAACATTTAACATTCTATACTGAAACTTCTAGTTTTGTTTCTGTATGTGCAAAATGTCTAATGGCAACCTTAAGCTAATACGATACATTAGCTTGTTTATAGATTGGATGAAATATCTAGATTAGGAAATCAAAAATATGTTTAGCAAGAAATGGGAACATTTCTTTGCCTGTACCAGTTTTTTCAGCATAATTCACTGAATTAATAGAAGCAACATAAATAAAAAAATAGATTTTTCCCCTGGTGAGCCTCATGTTTTACAGAATGCTAGAGAAAACTGTTTGCAGCACTTGCATTTGATTTCACAAGGCTATTTTCACTTAAATATTTTATCTTATTTCAGCATGTTTTGGAAGAATCTACATACATATAAGTTAAAGCACAGACGCTCCAAAGAGGTTTAATATTTGAGTTATTGCACCATATTTCTAGCTGTAAGCATGGGGGACTATTACTACATAAAAAACAGTGGAAAATAATTTCACTAATCACGTTATATTATGGCAGCATAGCGATGCTTGTTCCTTTGGACTTGGGTGAACATGGAAGTGTCACATCATGTTTAATTATGCAGGTATTTTCTCCTTCATACACAATTAATTGATAGCTTCTTGGAGGGCTGGATGGTTGGAGGTGTAAATTAACATCCTCTTGGTGTTAAAAGCCTGCTGTGTCTCTAATGGATCGTCCCTGGCTCTATTATTCAGCTCTGCTTATTAATGAAAAAGGTTTTACTGCTTTGAGCTTTTAGCTTTAATGTGATTCTTGATTGAATTTAGTTCATCTTGCTTCCATTGTGTGTTGTTTTTCAGAGTTTTGAGTTCAATTGTTGCCTTCGGCTGAAAACCTGTAGATTGTTATTCAAGGCGATGTTGAAATAACACCTGGTTTTTCAAAGGCTCCATCTCAACCTCAGCTTTCCAGAAACAGCAGAGACATTAACCACACATACATATGAATAATCCCAGTCAGAGTGGTGAGGTACTGCAGCAGCTTTTCTGTCCTTTATGAAACACTATGAACAATTACTTCTCTAATATGCACCACCATGAATACTTGTGAGAGTTTTCCAAGCCATATATTACCAGATAGTGCTGAATCTTCTTCTCAGCTGCGGCCACATCTGTAGTTTTCTATGGGGCACATTTGGCCTGTATTGATGGCATCAACTCATGGTGACTCTGGCTGCCTCACTTCACCCACAGGTCATAGGCAAGCCCTTTTTATGACTTTTGGGCCACATGTGTCCAACACAACTTGGACCAGAGCTTGAACCTGAGCTGTAAGAGCCAAAAGTAGCATAGAATAGACCCAAATGTGTCTGGGTTAGAGCTGAGAGGTAAGGCTGCAAAAAATATATATTTGCATCTTGGTATTTTCTATGAAAACAGCTCGAATTCCATTGGTCATATCTAAAAACTGAATTTTAGGTCAGATGTATTATAGTTTCAAAAATGCAGTAAAGATTTTTTTATACATTTACTCATGATGAAAACCTTTTATGACGAGAATAACGTATCACTGAAAAGAGGACAGACTCTGAGCTCCTCAAAAACTCAGGGAGCTCTCATCTATTTCTTTTAAATTACAAATCCAGAAAAAGGTGATCCAGAAAACTCCTCAGGATAAATGTGAAGCTGATACTTGATCAGAGAAAAGCTCACCCCACTGTGGGGTTCTTCGACAAGGAGTAGCCCCCCGAGGAAGCTGCCTTGATTTGATGGTAATTATAACTGGTAAAAATTAAGACGGATTAAGCAAGGTTTACATTTTTATAGACAAAAAAATAATTCATACATGCCATGCTTTACTGTTACACCTCTAAGTAAAATAAGACAAGATTGGATAAGATGGTATAATTTGTGAAGTGACAGGACAAAAGGAGATTAGATGGACTTTGCAGGAGAAGAAATGAGAAAGGGAGCGAAATTATCCTAAAAATGAGACATGAGATTGGATGGGACAAAGATGAGTAGACTTAACAAGTCGAGAAGGGATGGGGCCGAAGAATATGTCTGTGAGATAATAAATCATAAAATGTGATAAGACCGGATAGACTTTGTGGGACTGATTGATTAAAAATAGCACAGACTTGTCTGGGCTAGTTTGAATTGAATTCAGAGCTCACTCATCTCCTCAACTTTCTGTTTTCACCAGGAAGCTTCTAAACAGTGTTGTTTAATAATTGTGACAAATCATATCAGAAGCGTTGGTGTGCCTCATTTCACGGTGGGCAGACAACAGAAGGGAATCCAGGCAGACCAGTCAAATATAAGATGGATTAGTCAAATTAGACAAAAACTACTGTATATACAGTGGGGCAAAAAAGTATTTAGTCAGCCACCGATTGTGCAAGTTCCCCCACTTAAAATGATGACAGAGGTCAGTAATTTGCACCAGAGGTACACTTCAACTGTGAGAGACAGAATGTGGAAAAAAAATCCATGAATTCACATGGTAGGATTTGTAAAGAATTTATTCGTAAATTAGGGTGGAAAATAAGTATTTGGTCACCTCAAACAAGGAAAATCTCTGGCTCTCACAGACCTGTAACGTCTTCTGTAAGAAGCTTTTCTGTCCCCCACTCGTTACCTGTATGAATGGCACCTGTTTGAACTCATCATCTGTATAAAAGACACCTGTCCACAGCCTCAAACAGTCAGACTCCAAACTCCGCCATGGCCAAGACCAAAGAGCTTTCGAAGGACACCAGGAAAAGTATTGTAGACCTGCAGCAGACTGGGAAGAGTGAATCTACAATAGGCAAGCAGCTTGGTGTGAAAAAATCAACTGTGGGAGCAATCATCAGAAAATGGAAGACATACAAGACCACTGATAATCTCCCTCGATCTGGGGCTCCACGCAAGATCTCATCCCGTGGGGTCAAAATGATCATGAGAACGGTGAGCAAAGATCCCAGAACCACACGGGGGGACCTGGTGAATGACCTGCAGAGAGCTGGGACCAAAGTAACAAAGGTCACCATCAGTAACACACTACAACGGCAGGGAATCAAATCCCGCAGTGCCAGACGTGTTCCGCTGCTGAAGCCAGTGCATGTCCAGGCCCGTCTGAAGTTTGCCAGAGAGCACATGGATGATACAGCAGAGGATTGGGAGAATGTCATGTGGTCAGATGAAACCAAAGTAGAACTGTTTGGTATAAACTCAACTCGTCGTGTTTGGAGGAAGAAGAATACTGAGTTGCATCCCAAGAACACCATACCTACTGTGAAGCATGGGGGTGGAAACATCATGCTATGGGGCTGTTTTTCTGCCAAGGGGACAGGACGACTGATCCGTGTTAAGGACAGAATGAATGGGGCCATGTATCGTGAGATTTTGAGCCAAAACCTCCTTCCATCAGTGAGAACTTTGAAGATGAAACGAGGCTGGGTCTTCCAACATGACAATGATCCAAAACACACCGCCCGGGCAACAAAGGAGTGGCTCCGTAAGAAGCATTTGAAAGTCCTGGAGTGGCCTAGCCAGTCTCCAGACCTCAACCCCATAGAAAATCTGTGGCGGGAGTTGAAAGTCCGTGTTGCTCGGCGACAGCCCCAAAACATCACTGCTCTCGAGAAGATCTGCATGGAGGAATGGGCCAAAATACCAGCTACTGTGTGTGCAAACCTGGTAAAGACCTATAGTAAACGTTTGACCTCTGTTATTGCCAACAAAGGTTATGTTACAAAGTATTGAGTTGTATTTTTGTTATTGACCAAATACTTATTTTCCACCCTGATTTACGAATAAATTCTTTACAAATCCTACCATGTGGATTCATGGATTTTTTTTTCACATTCTGTCTCTCACAGTTGAAGTGTACCTCTGGTGCAAATTACTGACCTCTGTCATCATTTTAGGTGGGGGAACTTGCACAATCGGTGGCTGACTAAATACTTTTTTGCCCCACTGTATTAACAAACACCAAACATGAACAAACAGAGCAGATAATGTAAAAACGAAAACAGCGATATTCTGCATGTCAGAAGATTAGGTGTTAACTTCAGAAACAGTAAAATCCTCTCAGGATAAAAACAAAGCTTCTTTGATAAATCTGCTCAGTCTTAATATTAATAATACTTACTCTAAAGCATTCTTCAAATGACCACACCCCCACATGTTGCTAGTGTATACACACATAAGCCTTAAACCAAAAGAATAAAATGCCGATAATCCCATGAGACGCTGCACGAGAGGAGATGAAGAAGAAGACGTTTGACAAGGTCCAAGAAAGAAAAAGAAACGGCACAGAAGCAGCAGGAGAACTGTGTGTAGTTTTGCGTTGGAGGGTGAAAAAAAACACAGGAATTTTCATTTGAGCAGCGGGTTCTTTAAAGGTGGAGGAACCTCACACGCATGAAAGCTTGAAACCTGGCATCAACAACAATAACAATAATCTGCTGTAAAGACCTGAGCAGCAACCGGAGGATAACACTGTTTCTTTATGGCTTTAAACTGGTTTTTAACTGGAGTACTTCAGCAGCTGTTTGATGGGTCGCCCTGAATTTTTTCTAGAGAAGCTAAATCCTGCTGGTTTGATCCTGAGCCGATGGTCTTTTTCCTGAGCAGCAGCTGCAGAGAGTAGAAAGTTTTGGTTTATAGTAAATTCTAATGAATAATCTGATGGATTTTAGTTTGGAGATTCAATACAGTGATCTGTGCTACCAAGAGGATGAATACAATCCTAAATTATCTTTTTTTTTCTATAGAGGGGATGAATAAAAAAGAGATGTAAATATTTTACCACTGGTTTGATCAGGGCTTGATCATGACAAAAACCTCCAATATATTGATTTATATCCACTTGATTTTGAACAGCTTTCATGCGTATCACATTACAGGTAGTTGACATTTTAATGTGAGATAACTATTCTATTCAGTTTTATTTATACAGCACCAAATTACAACAACAGTCACCTCATGGTGATTTATATGATAAGGTAAAGACCCTACAATAGTACAAAGAAAACCCAACAATCAGACAACCCCTTATGAGCAAGTACTTTGGCAACAGTAGGAAGAAAAAACTCCCCTTTAGCAGCAAATACCTTGTTCAGAACCGGACTGCAAGAGGGGCAGCCAGTGCTGCTGCCGATAGGGGTTAAGGGGAGGAAGACAAAAGACACACTGTGGAGGAGAGCCGGAGAGAACTAATGATTAAATTCAAAGTGGTGTGAAGACAAAGTGAAAAGCGGTGAGTGAAGAAGTGGCTGGAGTTCCACTTAATTTCCCTTAAAACTGACCTCCAACCATTAGGATTAAGTGTAGCAACCTCCCTAATGTTTTGTTCAGCACTAACCACCCATCAGAAACTATCCAGTACTTTAATTTATCACTAAATTCCAGCAAAACTATTAAAAACACTGGAAGCGTCAGGTCTATGCTGCATTTAGCCAAACAAACAGACCAGGAAGCTAGCGTGCATCTGCTGCTGCATCTGCAAGCTGCTTTGCAACATCCCCCCAATCCCTGCTCCTCATTTTCATGCAGGTTCTGATTTAATGGTACTCTTATTATCACTGATACCTTATCTGTTCTATAAGGGGCATATAGAATAGTCATGTTATATATAGTGTGGGCCTGACTAAAGTGAGATTTTGGACACTAAATAATATATCCTGTGTAGAAAATGAAATAGAAATCAGCATATTATTGCAGCTGGTTATAGACTAAAGTGAGTGTTTGTTTGAAACATGGCCTAATGCTGCAGTTTCCTTTGGGCCACATTTGGACTTGACTGACAGTGTTGACACAAATCAGTACTGCTGAGTGAGCTGTGTTACAGGTCCATTCTATTTAGGTCAGATGTCAGTTGTGCTGTGACAACCCATGTTACGCCGAGCTGATGACTTTTTGGCCACATCTGCTTAATCGAGCAGTTGGTAGTGCTCTAAAGAAGCTATGTATGCCAAAATGATCCCAGGTTAGGCCCATGTTGCTATCTGGATTCTTAGAATATAAACAATCTGTCCATCAGCTCTGATCGATGTAAAAAATGAACCCCCTTCTCTCGGATGGTGTATATCAATCAGATCCTGTTCAGCAGCTTACCCATCATGCTGTTGGCCACAAGTGACCCCATAAAAACCAAAAAGCAGACAAAGACGCTGCTTTCCTACAGTGACAGCCTTAAATATGAAAGCGATGCTGCAGATGAACTCTCCGCTCCGTCAGGTTCACTGGCCTCGTGTCGACTTTGATGATGAATCATGGAGGTTAAAGCTCATTGGGAGTAATCTAATAAGATGACCAAAACAAAAACAAATATGAGACATTCACCTTTCTTTCACTTCATCAAACACTCCATCCATCATAATTTGGTCATAGACTGAAACATCCTAGCAGAGGGAAGAAGTGCAACAGAGAGTTTTGAGCATTTTTCAGCTCATGTTGCTTTCATCCTTTCTTTGAAAGTGGCAAAATTGTTTAACAGAAGGCATGAGACACTTCCTGTCATGCAGTGATCTTGGAGACTTCAATCTAATTAAACTGCGACCAGTAAAAAGCGTGACATGCTCAAATGTGCATTTTCAGCCACGTCTTTGTAAGCCACATTTTCCTTTTCCGAGTGGAAGCCATGGAAATTTAAGACTTATCACAAAAAAACATTTTCTAGTGAAAAAACATCAGTGTATTGTTTGTTTGGATGTTTTAGTGAAATTCTTAGTTAAATATTATATATTATATATTATATATATAATATAATTAACCCTACTGCTAAGTGGTTAGCAAGTAACATTACAGACGTTATGAGACAGGAAGTAATATATAAGCCTGCAGCATTTTTTAAACATAAATATATCCTAATTTGTATTCCTTAAATTTGCAAACAATATGATCCTACTTCAAAAAAATAGACCAAGCTTATTTGGGTCTTGGTTATTTATACACTTTCCCTGGAAAACTGGTTCCACGAGAAGATCTGCTATACAACTGCTGAGCCTTGCAGGGTTCCCACCATTTCTGCAAGGACTACATCAGTCAACATTGCACAAATTAAATTCATGGTTGGTATTACACGTTTTTTCTTCGACCTCGCCACCATTTTAAATGCTGAAATCAGCACAAACTGCATGAAAAGAAGGTGGGGTGGGTTGCATAGCAGCTTGTAGTGATAGTAGCAACTAATTGCAATTGTTAAGGCAGTTTAAATACTGTGTCCTACATAAGATTTGATGTATAGAGAGGTATTGATGAATGTTTTCATTCTTTGTGCTTTCCAATCTGTCTCCTGTGCACATAGCTGCCCTGTAAACTCTGCCTCCTCAAAGAACCCACTACTATCTTTTAACTTTCAGGAAACCAGTTCTCTTTAGTGGATTAGGTTAAAGTCCTGAAGGTAAACAAATGCACCATGACTTTGGGCCTTTTGGCTCAGCACCTACAGTAAGGAAGTTAAGCATTGGGCTGGGAAATGATTTTGCGTGCCAAAGTTCAATAAAGTCAGACTGAACATGTCCTATTTGTGTGGCTTTCCTTAAGTCTTTCTGCAGTTCAGTTGAAAATGAGTGGATTTTGGCACAAAATGCAGCCTTTTTAAATATGGATTTTGGCCCAATCCTCAGATGATCGTCTGCCAACAGCCTGCAGGTTTTCAATCCAACCAAAGACTCCACCAAGTGATTAACTCTCCTTCAGGTGAAGTGAAGGAACTCATCAGTGAAACCACCTGCTGAGACGACTGGCTGGACTAAAAACAGGCAGATGCGCCTGTGAAAGCGAGCAGGACCTGCTTCAGCCGTGCGGGAAATTTTCTGAATTGGCGTGTAGGAAGGTTTCACGAGTCAGGCCTTCGTGTGTGGGTGCGTGTGTGTGTTTAGCCTCTCCACAGATAAATGCTCGGTGTGGGTAAAATATTCAGCAGAGGATTTTATAGCTGAGCTGTTGAAGAAATATCAGCAACACACAAATAAACACACGCACACTATGAGTCAGAGCTGCTCAGCTGATCCAGCAGCTACATTTTGTGAGTGTGTGTGTGTCTGTGTGAAAGTGTACTCTCATATCATCAATTAGCTTAATTAAAGTGTTTGGACATAATTTATTGACAGCAGGAGGTTGAGAGAGAGAGTGAGAGAGAGAGAGAGAGAGAGCGAGCAAGAGAGCCCGAGTCCAGCAGCTCTCTCTGATCTGTTTGGTTTTGCAGTGTTTGCGCTTTTGCTTTCATAATTTTCATTATTGAACAAAGATTC
This sequence comes from Simochromis diagramma, assembly GCF_900408965.1. Taxonomy (NCBI): domain Eukaryota; kingdom Metazoa; phylum Chordata; class Actinopteri; order Cichliformes; family Cichlidae; genus Simochromis; species Simochromis diagramma. The sequence continues at coordinate 24,198,608 of NW_024387245.1, forward strand.
AATTAGAAATTCACTCAAATGAGCTGGTTACAACAAGATGTGTGACAGATCTAGTTGTAATACAATTTATTTATTTAGATTATGTGTTGCATCCTCGCTACTAAACACCAGAAGAAAGAAAAGTGTTACACTGATGGGTTGGACATGTTAGGATATCTGATGGCACTTAGTGTTTAAGTGATATTCATGACAGTGTGCTGCTTCACAGTCAAAGCCAGACCTAGATAGCACCTCCCTGCACAGCAGTATTTGTACTATTCGCATTTTTTGTGCAATAATACAGTGTAACCTATAAGATCACTGTTTGGATTATGATCCTGATGACTTGAAACACAATTTTTAATCTAGCTGTTATTTATTTATTTATTGTCTATCTTCTTGGATTTGTGTTTTTGGGATTATTAAAGTAGTCGATCCAATCAATCATTAGTGTAACCCGGAACAAAAGGACATTAAGGTAAACACAAATAATCCTCGACTAAAAAGATTCACTGCAATCTGCTCGTCCCACTTGGTTTCATATACAGATAGACTGCCAGAGAGGAAAACCTGGAAAAAGGAGATCAGAGCCAGCAGCCCAACATGCCACTGGCTTGTAAACTTAATCATATCAGGTGAAACTAAACCAGAGAGGAGGGGAAAAAAGATTCAGTCAAAGCCACAGGCTCGCACATGATCAGACTCAAAGAAACTAGCTAAGGCCCAGTAAAAACTATTTACACTCACTATATATATATATATATATATATATATATATATATATATATATAGATAGATAGATAGATAGATAGATAGATAGATAGATAGATAGATAGATGTATATATTCAAATGATCTGGGACAAGTTGGTAAAGAGAAGCATATGCAGTTAAACATACACACCGATATGATCCAGCAGCCTAAACTTCAGCACAATGAAAAGAAGATGTAACAGAAAGACTTACAAAAAGCAATTTAATAATAAGAATAATAATAACTGAAAATTAGGGGAATTAAAGCAAATCCAGTGCAGACAAGCGACTGTGGGTAAAAAACACAGAGACAGTCTAACCTGGCTGCAAAGATCCAGAAAGGTTGAACAAACCCTCAGTCAGCCAACAGATCAGCTACATGAAACACACAAGAACCGAGGGAAGGACCAGCAGTCTCACAGCTACACCAGTAACTCGGTTACTGGAGCTGACAATGAAGGTAAAAATGCAACATAAGGAATAATAAAGACGTAATAAATAACAATAACTAGAAACCTCTTAGGTAACATTGATCACATGCTGAAGCTTGTCAAACCTTCCAGGGCCTCAGGACACACATGCAGGAACCCGCATGATCAGACCCGAGTCCGGGTCAGAACCGAGGCTCTAAAGCCAAAAGAGAAGCGCAACAAATGTGCCAATTATCGTTAGGTCTGCAGCAACGAGCAAAGACACACGCACACTCACACACACTAATACAGCCCGCACGGACACTCACACACAAACACACACTGCGGGATGGAGACAGCAATCAGGCATGTACACCCCCCCCACACACACACACTCACCGTGCGCTGTGGTGTGAGCAGCCAGCAGCCAGCAGAGCAGCAGGTACAGTCTTCCTGTTCTCCTCCTCCTCAGCACCAGCAGCTCCCAAACATCACCGATACATCCAACCAAAACCCGCTCCATGCTGTGCTGCTCCAGTCCCGATGAGTCCGTGGAAGCACAGAAACGCACACACACACACAATCCCGCTGTTCTTTCAGTGTTTTTTGTTTTTGTTTTCAAATCCTCAACAGAATCCAACTGTCAATTAAGAAAATAAAAAATAAAGGAGAAAAAACCCACAGAGTGGTGAGTCAGGAGGATGGTGAGGAGAGAGAAAGAGAGGGGGTAAAACAGCTTCTCTTCTCCCCAAAATATCCCTGATCCCCAGTCGGGCTAGGATCCCCCAAAGAAAAGAAAAAGGGAAAGGAATTTCCAAAATACACAAATGCAGATCAGTTTCCTCCTTTTAGAGTCGAGAATAAGTTCCAGTAACTACAAGTGAAGAGTCTCCATCACTCCTGCACGCTGCTGCTTCTTCCCATTCAAACAGATGAGAGGATGGTTAAAATCCGCGCTGCCTTCCCGGAGGTCTGCTCCGTCTGCTGGGGAGAACTGATGGAGAGGGTCGGAAGAGGAGGGGGGAGGCGGAGGGTGGAGGGAAAGAGTCGAACCCCCTCTCTCTCTCTTTTCTCTGTAGGGCTATACAGCTGGAGAGAGAGAGGGTCGAGAGACCCTGTTGGAATATGGAGCCATTGATCTAAAGAGGCTGGAGGTAAACCTCGGAGCGGGAGTAGAATCAGGGAGCGGGACGGAGCGGGACGGAGCGGGAGTTGGAACCCGGCAGAGGAGGCAGAACGGCGGGGAGAGATTAGCTGAACTCTCCTGCCCTCTCTGGTCACACAGGGAATATAAACATCAGTCACAGCTGGAAGAGAGTCTCCATCACATCACAGGTGTGCAATACGATAAATATAAAATCATAATATGCAGATTATTATTATTATTATTATGTGTATTTATGTCAAACAAACTGCATCACATCACATTGTGCAACTCTCATAGACAACATTTTTACAAATGACATTGAAAATAAGACTGATTGACAACATAAGTGACCATCTTCCAATTTTTACAATCTATGATGGGAATTACAAGATCAATAAAATGGACACTAAAAAATAGTACAGGCGAGTAAGAACAGAAGAAAGAATGAATGTAATTTATCATTTCAAACTGGTCAATTTCCAGACAGAATGAAAATAGCAAAAGTTATACCTCTACACAAATCTGGCAACAAACGCCATTTCACAAACTACAGGCCTGTCTCTTTACTACCTCAATTCTCAAAAATTCTTGAAAAACTGTTTAACAACCGACTGGAAAAATGTATAGATAAACATAAACGATTCACTGAGAGTCAGTACGGATTCAGATCAAGCAGATCAACATCATTGGCACTATTAGATTCAATAGAATACATCACAAATTCCATAGACAAAAAGCCATATGTGGCTGGGTTATTCATAGACTTGACAAATGCATTTGACACAATAGATCATGATATATTAATAAGAAAACTGGAACGTTATGGTGTCAGAGGGGTAGTTTTAGATTGGGTCCGGAGTTATTTAAGTGACAGGAAGCAGTTTGTGAAATTAAATGGTGGTTGCTCCTTATGTATAGACATTGCATGTGGTGTACCCCAAGGGTCAGTTTTGGGTCTAAATTCTTCAACTTGTACATTAACGACATCTGTAAAGTGTCCAAAGTATTAAAAATGGCTCTCTTTGCTGACGATACAAACATTTTTTGCTCTGGTGATGATCTGCAGAATTTATTGGAGGATATGACTAATGAAATAAGTAAAGTGAAGTTCTGGCTTGATAAAGACAAATGATCATTAAATTTGAATAAATCTAAACTGATGTTATTTGGAAATAGTAGTTTAAATACAAATGCTAAGATTCAAATAAAAGGTGCTGATATTGGAAGAGTCAGTGAAAATAAATTTCTGGGCATAATAACAGATGAAAAACTTAACTGGAGAGCTCACGTAAGACATATTCATTCCAAAGTATCACAAAGCATTGCAATACTAAACAAGGCAAAGCAGGTATTAGACAGAACATCACTTCATATTCTCTACTGTTCACTGGTTTCACCATACTTAAGCTATTGTGCAGAGGTCTGGGGCAATAACTATAAAACCACATTACATTCACTTTTTACTCTTCAAAAAAAAAAAGCAGTTCGAATCATCCACAATGCAGGTTATAGGGAACATACAAACTCACTATTTTTGCAGTCTGAAATATTGAAAATTGCCGATCTAGTAAAATTCCAAACAACACAAATTCTATTCAAAGCAAAAAATAAGGAACTGCCAGGTAATATTCAGAGTATGTTTTTTTTTTTTGAAAGAAGTCAGTTATAATTTAAGGGTTTTTTGTAAGTTAAAAACAGGGAAGGTACTTACTACAAGAAAAAGCTTTTGTGTTTCTGTTCATGGAGTGAAACTGTGGAACAGTTTGAATATGGATTTAAAGCAATGTCCAAACATAAAACAGTTCAAAAAGAGATATAAAAATATGATCTTCTCGAACTATCAAGACATGGAAAACATTGAAATTAAGAGATTGTCTCTATTTAAAAAATTTCATGATGTGATATTATAGTATATATTATATCAGAAATCTGTTCACTATTTTTATTACCGATTATATCAGTAAAGAAGCTGACTAAATATTAACTGATAACTTATGGCAAAGGGGTGGGATTAAATAAGGGTGTACTTCTTCCCATTCCCTTTCAACATGTAAATGAATCAGTAGCAATACTGAAATGTATTGACATTTGCATAGTATTTTTTTTCTCTCTCTTATTTTCTAAATGTACCTGCATATTGTTTACATGTTTGAAATAAATAAATTAACAAAATTAACAAATTAACAAACTGCATAACCCAGACTGATTCAAAGTATGGAAGTAAAATGCAGCCAAGAAAAGATTTTAAACATAAGGTTATTTTCTCCCCAGGAATGAATATTTATTAGCTAACATGTTTGGACTTTAAAAAAAATTACATAGAAATTATAATTGGATTACATTTTATATTTCTGTTATAAATATAGTGTAATTTATTTTTATTATTATTAAAGTTGTACTGTATTATCAAAATGTTTGAATTATAATAGAAAGAAACATATTTATTTCGGTATTTCAACCCATTTATGTGGGATTAATATCATAGAACGGAAGTGGGGGATAAAAAAAAATCCTGTTGTTTCTGGTAATTCCACTATTACCAAAGTGATTTTGAATTTATTAAAAATATAGAATATGGTCTATAGTAGACATGAAGATTCAGCATTAAAAACATCCGAACTTCTGGTGGGAAATTGAAATATAATCTTTTTCATGTGTGTGTTAATAAATATAAAAAAAAAACACTAAAAAAAAAAAAGTGTTTTATAGCCTAAGGATATTTAGATATGTCAGCCCAATACTGCCAAAAAAGTTTAACTAAACATGGTAAATATATCATCTAAATTATTATTTAGTGTAATATCTTTTATCTCCTCATCATTTGACTCTTGCCAGTATTATGGATGAAATTCTAGACTTCCCAAAAGTTTAATATTCAGCAGAAAAACCTCCCAAAATGTGTTCATTCCTTTAGTATATTACCATGAAAAAAACCCCAAAACATACATGGCTTAAAAATTCAATATTGTAACTTATATTTTATCAATCCATCCACTCTCTTGCGAGGGTAGGAGCAAGAAGCAGGGTACACCCTTGACAGGTCACCAGTCTGCCGCAGCACTAACACATAGAGACAGTCTATGTGTTAATATATTTTATTTTGCCTATTAAAGAATGTTTAATATGTTGACTATGAAGGGAATAGGGAAATACTGTAAATGATTGTTAAGGAACATGGACATTAAGCATTTATTTCTATGAAGCTTCTTGGTAATCACAGAAAACAAAAATCCTTCACATTTTAAAGGTTTTTTTCTTTGGTGTTGGAGTCCACATATCTAATACATGAAAAACAGGAGCAGCACGTATTGATCCTAAATGGGCCGGACTGGTGAAATTGCTCTTTCTGTTCGTTTAAATACACATGTGCTAACATAATAAAAAAGGTATGTAGTTTCAACAGTGTTTCTTAGTTTTTTGTCCATGCTAAAGAAATGCTCTTGTAGTAAATGAGAGAATTGTGTCAGTATTTATGTGGGCATAAAATATAAGAAATAAATGTGTAAAATTACAGAAAATGTTCTGGTTGGTCATTGTCCAGACTGCCCTGTGATTAGAAAACAGAAAGTTTCTGTTAATTTACAGAAAATGTCCTGTTTTCTGGTTTCTTTTTTTTAACCTTTAGTGAAAAGGGAACTTTACTGTTATTTAATTGTTTATCTGTTACTTAGATCTTTATCAGGGAAAAAAGCTGTAATACTTAAACTCTAACTATATTTTAAAGTCCGGACTGGAGTCTTTGCTGTGCCCATTCTGTACACTGGGCCTTGTGTTTGACACCCTTGTGGTAATAGTTTTGGCAGAATTTCATTGGCACTCATTAAAACAAAACAATAAACAACAGAGATATTATGGCACTGTGGCTGAGATGTAGTTAGCAGATACTAAGCAAAAGGAATTACCAAGATGGCTGCCAACTGCTGAGATTTGCTTCTCTGAGCTCTCCTGTAGTGAGTAAGTTAAATGCAGCATTTTTACTTACACACAACAGGCAAAAGTAGCTTTCATGTTTTCAAACCAAAGTCAAATTTGACACGACCCTGATCAAACATGAAACCTTTTCTCTGGGACCAAAACAAAGGAAGCTGTTTCATTTAAAACTGGCACCAATTTCAGCTTTATTACTGAGCATGGAGAGATATCACATTCACAGTCTGATGATATGATTAAAATCATTGACCAGGGCAGGCATCATTAAATCATCCCAGCTCCCTGAGGAAAAAAATCCATCCTAAAGGTGTAAATAATGATCATAATGTCCTGCAAAGAACAAAAAGAAAAAAAGGTTCTTAGTGATGGAAGTTCTTTGTTTAGTAGAAATATAATTTTATAGCTGTTTAAGAGACTTCAACTTATCTTCTTATATAAGACAATATTGTTGAGCACTTCTTTGATGCCTTGCACTAGAAAACACTCGGTTTCCATGTCTGCCGGTTTAAGAGGCATCCACAGCTCTCAATTCAGGGTGAATTGACTGTGGTTTCATATTTACAGCAGGTCACAATGGGCTGACAGCAGAGACATCTCCATAACAACTGTGACTGCTGCTGTGGCTGCACAGACCCTGAGTCTTGTTAGCAAACAGATAACAGAAAGTAAAACAATAAGCCACAATTTTTTTTGTCCACTAAGCACCAACTTTGAGACACACTAGGCAAAAAATAACAAATCATTTTAAGTTTTTCAATTATGGTTCAAATTTTAAAAACTAATATTCTTTCAAATTTCATTTGTGACTTTAATATAGTGAATGCCTAGTTTTTATTTTAATAGTTGTTTTATCAAAGGTAGTTTACGGGCACTTTATTAGTTGCACTGTATTAGAGCCATATTGGACCCCCCAGTAAGTGACATGAGAGATTCGTGGTGATGAAATGCTGCTGTTTTGCACAAACACTCTTCTCCACTGCCGGAGTTTATTATCATTAAGCCGACCCTTCTACCTGCAAGGGAATTTACATCTATTACGTTCATCGCTGTTTACATTCCTCCAGAGCGAGGAACTCTGTGAACTCTACCAGGGCATCAGTGAACAAGATTCCTCATCACATCAGGAGACTTTAATCACACACATTTAAAGCTTTTATTATCCAAACTACACCAACATGTGGGCTTTAAAAAAAGATGACATAACTTACCGGACTTGATGTACACAACTTGTAAGGGAGCATACAAGGCCTCCTACCTCCCACACCTTAGTCTCTTTTATCACATCACCATTGTGCTGAGACCTGCAACAAAAAGCAGCCTCAGAGGCCTCCTATGAAGGACTGTTTCAGCACTATAAACGAGGACATCTCCACCACACAGACATAGAGGAATACAATGAGTCTGTTGCAGCACACAATGCAAAACTAACTGATGATCACCACAAAACTATATCTGTCCATGTTTTGTGTGTTCACAGATGCTCTTCTGCATACTTTTGTTGTAATGAGTGGTCATTTGACTTTTTGCTTCATTACTATCAGCTCAAAACTTTCCGGTCATTCTCCTCTGATCTCTGGGATCAACAAGGCATTTTCACCGAGAGAACTGACTCTCACTGGGTATTTTGTCTGTGGGAAAATCCCAGCAGATCAGCAGTTTCTGAAATTCTCAGAGGATTTCATCTAGCATCACCAACCCTGCAAACTTGCTTAAATCATATTTCTTCCCCATTCTATGATCAGTTTGAACTTCACCAGGTGGTCTTTACCATACCTACATGCAATTAGCTCTGCCATCTGATTGGATAATTAGATGTGTTAATGAGTTGTGCTTCTGTCATTTTCCTTTACAACTGATTTCCACGTCAGTCTGCTTGGTGTTGTTAAAGCAACTCAGCCGGAAGTCCTGTGACGTCATTTGTAAGTGACGCAAACAGCACAACAATAGAGAAAATCAAGGTGATGGTATACCTGCTGCTAAACCGATGGTCATCGGGCCCTCCAAAACAAATATACAGGGGAAAAGGAGACAAATTCGTGAGAAAAAAACAAATGAAAAATAAAAGAGTTTTGGGGTCTTTTGGCCTGAAATCATAGTGCTTCATTTTTCAAAGTTAAAAAATAAATGTCATGGTCCTGGGCCATGTTGGCCCAGTATTCTTGGTTCCTTGTATTTTCGCTCCTTATTTAGGCCATGTTTTCTGAGGTGTCCTGTTGTGGTGTTCCCTAAGTGTTTTCCCTTTGTGGCTCTTACCCCCTGTGTGCCCCTCTGTGTATTTATGAGCTCTCGTCTCTCTTTGTGTTTATTCCATGTTTTCCCCCAGCCTGTTATGTCTGTGTTCTCCCCGTGCTCTCTCTCCTCCTGTCTGAACCTCTGTGTACTTCCTGCATACTGACAGTCTCTCGTCAGTATGCGTCATGTTGTGTTCACTCCTGCCCTGTCTCGTTATGTTTATCAGTGTCACCTGTGTTCCCCACCTGTGTGTAATCTCCCTGTGTTCTCTGAGTGTATTTAAGTTATGTCTTCTGTTATGGTAGTTGCTGGTTCGCCTGTGTTGTTTCCCCTTGGTCTCCCTGCGTCTTCCCGTATGTATTGCTCCGGACCTCCCTGCATCCTCATTCTGGTTTGTCTTCTTAGTTTACCCAGTTTAGGTCTCCAGTTTCATGTTTTGTCGCCACCGCTGTTTGTACTTACCCACCACTGTAAATAAACACTCACCTGCACCAGAGCTGCTGCCTTTTTGGTCCTTTCCTACAATCCCACACGGCTTGCCTCGGCAATCCGTGACAGTACGAACCAGCCACCATGGACCCTGCAGCAGTAAATCCGTCCGAGGAGCTCCGGGACGACGTTACATATAACGTGGAGATTCTCCTCAGGCTGTGGCTTGACAACCCTCCAGAGGAGCTTCGTCGTGCCGTGGAAAGTCGGCTACAACGGCTCTTTTCTGGCCTGCCATGGCTTCTGCAATCGCTTCCTTCGACCATGCAGGCTTTTCTCCGGCTCACACCGCACCTTCTCCCAGCCACTCCTGCCTCGCTGCCCGACTCGCCGGATGTGATCTTGCCCGGCCCGTCGGAGCCGTCTGCGGGGAGGAAACGCCGATCGCGCCGCAAGCGCGCCACCCCACAGCCGGACGTTCGGGCTTCTAAATCGCCGGCTGTGGTGAGTGAGGACTCTTTTTCATTCTCGGACTGCATGACTGTTCATTCAGGGGCTGCGTTTTGTGTGGCGGATGTCAACGCGAGCTGCTTATCGCCTGTGCAGCTACCAGAAGTTCAGTTAGCTCCCTCGCAGCCACCCTCAGTTCAGTTAGCTCCCTCGCAGCCACCCTCAGTTCAGTTAGCTCCCTTGCAGCCACCCTCAGTTCAGTTAGCTCCCTCGCAGCCGCCCTCAGTTCAGTTAGCTCCCTCGCAGCCGCCCTCAGTTCAGGCAGCTCCCTCGCAGCCGCCCGCAGCGCAGGCAGCTCCCTCGCAGCCGCCCGCAGCGCAGGCAGCTCCCTCGCAGCCGCCCGCAGCGCAGGCCCCAGTAGCTCCAGTGCCGCCCGCAGCGCAGGCCCCAGTAGCTCCAGTGCCGCCCGCAGCGCAGGCCCCAGTAGCTCCAGTGCCGCCCGCAGCGCAGGCCCCAGTAGCTCCAGTGCCGCCTGTAGCGCAGGCCCCAGTAGCCCCGGCTCCAGCATTACCGGTTCCACTCGTTCACTCCATGCAGGGAGAAAGCCTAAGTCCAACTAAAGGTGCTTTTCTTGGTTCAGCCGCCATTGGCACTGTTTGCTGCTCCAGGGCTTCCCCAGAGGCTAGGTCCCAGTCCTCAGCTGATTCTGGACCCCTGGAGTTTAAGCAGCCACCTGGGAAGTGCCCCGTGTCAGTGCCGTCTGAGCAGGGCCAGTGCTCAGCACAGCATCCATTGCCTTCGTGTCTGCCAGAGGACTCCATGCCTGCTGGCTTTGTGATGGCTTCTGCCGGAGGGTCCGAGGGACCGCTCCGGCCTTTGTCTCGCGTCTCCGCTGGAGGGTCCGAGGGACCGCTCCGGCCTTTGTCTCGTGTCTCCGCTGGAGGGTCCGAGGGACCGCTCCGGCCTTTGTCTCCTGTTTCAGCTGGAGGGCCCGAGGAGCCCGTCCAGCCTCCTGCTTCGTCAGCTGGAGGGCCCGAGGAGCCCGTCCAGCCTCCTGCTTCGTCAGCTGGAGGGCCCGAGGAGCCCGTCCAGCCTCCTGCTTCGTCAGCTGGAGGGCCCGAGGAGCCCGTCCAGCTTCCTGCTTCGTCAGCTGGAGGGCCCGAGGAGCCCGTCCAGCCAGCGCCAGCTGCAGCCTCATCGCCAGCTGGAGGGCCCGAGGAGCCCGTCCAGCCAGCGCCAGCTGCAGCCTCATCGCCAGCTGCAGCCTCATCGCCAGCTGCAGCCTCATCGCCAGCTGCGTCCGAGTCTTCAGCCTCGTCTGGTCCAGCTTCGTCCGAGTCTTCAGCCTCGTCTGGTCCAGCTTCGTCCGAGTCTTCAGCCTCGCCTGGTCCGGCTTCTGCCTGTGCTTCGCCTGGTCCGGCTTCTGCCTGTGCTTCGCCTGGTCCGGCTTCGTCCGAGTCATCAGCCTCGTCTGGTCCGGCTTCGTCCGAGTCATCAGCCTCGTCTGGTCCAGCCTCAGAGCCTTCAGCCTCTGCTACGCCTGGTCCGGCTTCTGCCTGTGCTTCTGCTACGCCTGGTCCGGCTTCTGCCTGTGCTTCGGCGTCGCCTGGTCCGGCTTCTGCCTGTGCTTCAGCGTCGCCTGGTCCGGTGCCCTCCAATCCTCGGCCGGTACGCCTGACACTTGGGAGCCGCCGCTGCCTTCCGCGCGGCCGGCCCCCTGAACTGCTCCGTCGTCTCCTTCGCCGCCGCCACTGCCTTCCGCGCGGTCGGCCCCCGGATCGCCATCGCCTGAATCACCGGCCGCTTTCTGGGCCACCAGCTGGACGTCACCGCCGTCGGGGTCGGCCCCCTGAACTGCTCCATGGTCTCCTTCGTCGCCGCCGTTGCCTTCCGCACGGCCGGCCCCCGGACCCTCTTCACCTGAGTGGCTGCCGTTGCCGTCCGCACGGCCGGCCCCCCCGAACTGTGTCCACGTCGCCGCCGTTGCCGTCCGCACGGCCGGCCCCCTGAACTCTTTTGTCTTGGACTCCTGTGCTGTCGGCCCCCTGGGCCTCTCTGTGTTGGGCTCCTTTTTCTTGGGCTGTGGTGTGTTTCGTTTCATTGATTTTCTTGGGTTGGGTCTCGTGTTTTGTTTTTCCTTTTTGTCTTTGGCCTTCTGGTGCTCCTGTTTTGTTTTGCCTCGAGCCCTCCGTCCTGGACCCCCGCCGCCCGCCCTGGTCGGGTTGTTTTCTGTTTTTTCTGGCTGTTTTTTTTTTTTTTTTTTTTTTGTTGGGCTGTCTGGGGCCAGCCTTTGAGGGGGGGGTACTGTCATGGTCCTGGGCCATGTTGGCCCAGTATTCTTGGTTCCTTGTATTTTCGCTCCTTATTTAGGCCATGTTTTCTGAGGTGTCCTGTTGTGGTGTTCCCTAAGTGTTTTCCCTTTGTGGCTCTTACCCCCTGTGTGCCCCTCTGTGTATTTATGAGCTCTCGTCTCTCTTTGTGTTTATTCCATGTTTTCCCCCAGCCTGTTATGTCTGTGTTCTCCCCGTGCTCTCTCTCCTCCTGTCTGAACCTCTGTGTACTTCCTGCATACTGACAGTCTCTCGTCAGTATGCGTCATGTTGTGTTCACTCCTGCCCTGTCTCGTTATGTTTATCAGTGTCACCTGTGTTCCCCACCTGTGTGTAATCTCCCTGTGTTCTCTGAGTGTATTTAAGTTATGTCTTCTGTTATGGTAGTTGCTGGTTCGCCTGTGTTGTTTCCCCTTGGTCTCCCTGCGTCTTCCCGTATGTATTGCTTCCATGCTTTTTCCTCATAAATCTATAACTTTATTCTCCAAATTTCTGGGATGTTTTGCTGAACCAAACCCTTTTTTTGTTTTTTTAACTTTTTACTACAACTGGTTTCTTTATGCAGCCTCAGTAAAATAACCATGCAAACATTGCAAAATATAGAAAACTAGTCTATTTTTACATTTATGGAACGGATATTTGTGGCTCATATAGATAATTTATCCATTGCACACACGTCTCTTTCAGTGATTGTAACGTTGCAGTACACACTCACTGTAGCCTTGGACTTATTGATCATATGTGGACACCTCACTGAACAACTGATCCACTCTTTTACAGGAAGTCAAAGATTCGAGTGTGAGCATGGAGCATGGAGACAGTAGCAACGCTTAAACAAGCGCTGCCTGACAAATGCGCTCAACTTTAAAAAACTTTCTGAGAACACTTGGCAACCATTTTTATCTACACCCTACGCCTCAAACACACACACAGCTCAGGTGACAAATCAACACAAACACAGATCAGTGTGTGCTTCTGTTCTCACTATGAGCCTGATAACAACCTGCACACACACAATTACCTAATTACTGATTATCAGACTGTGAGCTCACAGCAGACTAAACACTGCAGCCCTCTACATGTGTGCATGTGTGTGTGTGTGAGAGAGAGAGATGCTGTCTAACAAAGCCCTCTTTATTTCACATTGAAAACCCTCAAATAGAAGCCAATTAGCACACAATACAGCTGATAGCAAGTATTTATCAGCCTGCTGCCCACTCCTCCTCCTCTTTACGAGGTCACGATCGCGGTCTGACTGCGTTCTCCCTGAAATGTTCAGACCAGCTGATTACGTCTGAATTCCTGAACTGACTGATTTATTGTTAATAGGGAAGTTTTTTTTCTAGCTCAAAATTTCTATAGCAAATATTCTTTGTGAGTCAAGTTTATGCATAACTTCAGTCTCCACTTTAATCTTACCACTGATGTAGCATCTAATAGTTAACCACTAACTTTAGTTTCAGTGAGGTGGTTTGACTTGCCGCAGCAAGCAGAATGTGGCAACGACAGATGTGGATAAAACCAGATGACAGATCTTTTGCTCTACAGCCAGGGTTCTCAGAGGGTGGCCACTTTTAAAGTCCAATGTTCTGCTGGCAAGCCATTGGGTCCCAGCATTCAGGGTGAAGTTATAAAGACAACCCGCAGCTGCAACAGCAGCCCCCCTCAGCAGGACATAGCACCGAGCCCTGTCACTAAAACTGAGAAAAGGCTTAGGAAATGACAGGAAAGCCTACACAAAATCGATGCAGTTTGTTAACTCTCTAGCATCACATCCAAATGTGGACATTTATGGCTTAGCTAAAAGTTAACTTGATGCCAATCAAATAGCTGTTAGTGAGGCTGTAAAAATAATCCTTGGCTACAGTTTATGCACTGAGGTGTTAAAAAACTAAAACTCGGATCAGTCCAAAGCATTCCCTGGAACTAGACGAAGGGCCCCACTGGACATCTGTGCTCATCACCAAAAAGATCAGAGCGGTTTTAATGGCATAGCAGGGATGTCTGTGGTGACAAGTGATCATCTTATTTACATTTTTTTCCTTATTCAAGTGACTCACACATTCATTTATTGGCCAAGTTGCGGCCTGTCTCCTTGTTTATATGATTATTTATATGTTTAATTTCAAACAAGTGATGTCTTGTAGCAGGTGGATGCCTGCAAATTTTGAGAATATTTCCTTTGATGGAAAGGAATATTTCCTGTACTTTTATCATTTCTACTTCTTTTCCTTTCACAGGTTAGATTACCTTTTCTCCCCCTCTGTTTCATCAGCATCTCAGATCTACCAACACAGCAGTTGAGGACATTGAAACCCCAGAGTGTGTGAGTGTGTGTGTTCATCTGCGAACGGATATTAATGTCAGACGGGAAATTAAAAACCAGGTTTGTGAAGACAGAGTAAGACAGTATGGTGTGTGTGTGCTTTCAGATAGCCACACATGGCGTACTGCTTTAGATTTGTAGTCTCTGATGCAGCTACATGCTGCTGGATCATCATCATGAAAACATATCATAAGTCTACAGCTCTCTTCCCTGCTGTTAGTCCTCTCAGGGCTCTAAATCTACATTTAGGCTGCTCTAAGTTCCTGTAAGGTTTAGTTCAAGGACCTAATGTCCAGAAATTTTACAGACAGCAAAAGTTCTTCATCCTTGTGTTATCTGCATTTCCAGCATGGTCCAAACCCTCAGGTTTAGTCAGCTGATGTGTTATGATACAACATACAAGTTTTTTCACGTTATAACCTATAGCTTTTCATGTTTCTGGTGGTATTTACACATTACTTTATTATTTAGTTACTTTTAAAACTTGTTTTATTATTTTTAATCTTTTTACTTTATGCACATTGAATCAAGCAAACATTAAATTATATGCAACAGTCTTTGACTTGAAGGATTTGTTTAACATTTAAACTTATTATCTGCATATTCCAGATAAAATAATGTTTTGTGTTTATATTCACTCTTTCAAATAGATGCAAGTAAAAATAAATAAATAAATAAATAAAATCAAAGATTCAGTAGCACTAAGTCCTGTTACTCTTAAATCTATTTTCACCTGTTTAGCAGGAGTGGAGCAGCCGGAGATTTGCCTGGTGCCGCAGCCGTCATGTCACTGGAGGGATTCGGGGGTTTCTCTGTGAATTTCACATTCCCATGGCGGCTTGCTAGGTGGTTGCTCAGATTTGAAGTTTAAGTTTTTGCTGTAGAAAGACGTTTTCTTCCCACACAGAGTGTACAGCAGATGCTAATGTTCAACAAAGCAGTGGAAAGAGATATTATATTTCCTAAAAATAGAGCCCAGGGGCAGCATATATGAGGAAAATAAAACTGGCCCAGGGTAGATCCCTGAAGAACTCCAAAAGTAAGAGGTGCTGCAGCTGAGGAATAAGTAGAGAAGCTCCTATTCATGAAGTAAGACTTAAACCATAGAGCAGCTCCCTTAATGCCTACAAAACGCTCAAAGTAATTAGGGGATGTGGACACAGCCGAAACAAAACAAGGCTAACCAAGACTAATCAAGACAGAGAACTAACAATATAAAACAAGACGAAACTTAATGCACAAGGTTGCCTCGAAACTCATCTAACCAAGCATGGTTTTAGAAACAAAAATAAGTATTTAGTTCAGCTCTAATGTGCATTTGGGCATTCTTCTCTTATAAGATTTTGCCAAATATGTGAGAATTCCAAATAAAGGTGTAGATGCAAACCTAACCGCCCCAAGGCTGATCTTTGTTTCAGGATGGTAGATCTGTATTTTTATTTTAATCAATGCACAAATTATGGAGCAAAAACTGATGTATATAGAGTCTTACATTGAAATATAGAAGTGTCAGCTCAAGTGTCTTGTTAGTATTTGTCTAACGAGGTGAGGAGTGGCAATCCATAAAGGTCACTTGGATGCCAGAAAACACACACATTTCAAATTTTAATGGCCTTGGCCAATCACTCCCTATTACTCTATTTTAAGGAAAAAAAAGTCAAATATAATTAAAAGTTTAAAGAAAGTTTAGTTTGCCTCTTTAACAGGAAAAAATAATTATCTGATTGCATGTTTAAATGTCATACAAAGACGAAACGGAGCTCTTTACCTTTTTATGAGTGGACAAATTTTAGAATAACACAAACTCTTAGACAACAGTTGAATAATTTAACACATTTTAATGAAGCTTGCATTGTTTTTATTTCACAGAGCAGTACAAAAGCTCAACGCTCTTACCTTTATTGCTTTAGACAGCAGCTAAGCAACCACAACCCTGTCTGATTACACATGCTGGGTTGTGGGCCTCACATTTGCAGGTCATGTAAGGTCTGATTGATGTGGCAGAAGGTGAATTCTGGTACTGAGATTTGAATGTGCATGTGCACAGGTGTGCCCTTGTCAAAGCTGAGGATATGTACTTCACTGTCTGGAAGTAATTATCTCGCTGTAGAGTACAGTCTGGGCTGCTAATTCACCTAATTCAACACAAACTTGTCACCACACTCTGACAAACACAAAGAGCTCCAAATGTAATGAGTTCTTTAATGGAGGATAATTAATTGGATGAGCTTCATCCTCATGCAGCACATGCAGTACAAAATCACAGTGTTAGCACACAAGAAATTACTTTAATTAACTTTCTGTATCATCTAGACAGAGACGGAGGGAAAAGTAACAACACCAAGTGGCTTTTGGTCGGAACTTTTTTAATCATGATGTAATCCAGTGATCTACTGAGTTACAATTTGGAAGCAGAAGGTTTAATCAGGTTTGGTTAAATGTTGCTCATCAACATCACTTGTCACGCCATACAAATGTAAAATCAGTGAGATTCCTTTTCCTCTTGGAGCCAACTCCAGTGATGTGTTTAATGACACCTAATCTGGGAAATAAAATACGTTTACTAAGAAGTATTGCATCAAAAGGTGGTGTTAAGATTTCACCTTGCATACACGATAGAAAGTGAGAACGACTGCCAATGATCAAGATTAAGCACTTTAAAATAGAGAAGTGCTCATTTAGCATTTTTGTCTTTTGCAATACTTGCCTTGTTGAGTCTCATTAACAGTCTTTGTATGGATCCAGGCGTTTCTGTGTTCATGTGTGGGTTGGGATACAGGCAGGGGCATGGATGTTTAGACAGCACCATCAAGCAAAGACTGATAATGAGACTGGGTTTCTTGTGTCTAATAAGTACATACTTGGGAATGAAATTCCCATTCAGAAGATCTGTATGCCTTTTCGAAAAATAAAAACTAAAAAGTAGATTGATCTCTACTTGCTTCACTACCCTCACCTTTGGCCACGAGCTGTAGTGACTGAAATCAGACTATCAATAGGATCTGCTTTTACACATCGAAGTGAACCAGCTAAGAGGTACAGCAGGCAGTCCCATTAGGTTGCCTGCAACCTCATTAGGTTGCCTGCTGGACACCTTTAAGGGATTTTTTTTGTCATGTTCGGGTGGGGGGAGACCACAGACATGAAGGAGAGGTCTGTCAGCTGGCTTAGACATGCCTGAAGCACATTAACTGGAAGGCATCCAGGAGACATCCAAGACTTCACTCTGATTCAGTCTCATGTGAGACACTGAGTTCTTCACCCTCTCTAACACTCAGCACGGACATCCTTCAAAGAAGGCTAATGCATAGAATAGAATAGAATAGAATAGAATAATAACACCATTGTCTGTCACAAAGCAGCAGAATTTCATCTTTCACATGATATTGAAACAACAGAAACAGCCACAAGCAGGACTGGGCTCCAAAATTAAAAATCACATTCTATAAAAATCTAAAAACATCAAAGAGCAGTCCAATTTGAAATTAAAAAAAGGTTATATCTTAATATCTTATTATTATATCAAATATTTATAACTTGATTTCAATTCGATTCATATTTTTTTATAGAGCGCCAAATCACAATAATAATGACCAGAAGGTGCTTTATAATGTAAGGTAAATATCCTATAATAATACAAAAAAAATCCCTCCAACAATCATATGACCCCTTACGAGCAAGCCCTTTGGCGACAGTGGAAGGAAAAACTACCTACAGTTTTTCAGCGTCACTCTGAGACAGGATATTTCTAACTTTAGAGATGTTTTGCAAATGGAAAAAAGCAGTCCAACATATTTGTTTAATATGTGCATTGAAGGAAGGAAGGTCAAAAATTACTTCAAGGTTCCTCACAGTGTTACCGGAGGCCAAGGTAATGCCATCCAGAGTAAGAATCTGGTTAGATACCATATTTCTAAGATTTTTTGGGCCAAGTACAATAACCTCAGTTTTATCTGAATTTAGAAGCAGAAAATTAGAGGTCATCTAGGTCTTTATGTCTTTAAGACTTATTGTTTTTATACCTATCATTGTTTTTATTGTTGAATAACTCTGCAATGCAACAGCTGGTACATGTGTTATTGTTACCTGTGCTCTTTTTAATCCAGCTGGTGGATTTTATATGTTATACCATGAGAAATAATTTAAAAAAATCTATACACATAAAACACGCACACACAGACACGCACACACATACACAGACACACACACACACAGTGACATTTTATGCCTTTTACAGAATACTGTACATACTATGGCCACAAGTTTTCATCATGGTGCTGATCCAGAATCCTTTCCTTATTATTTACTCCTAGTGCTATAATAATAAAGTAATGAAAATTAAAAAACAAAGTAAGGAATATAAAATAATGTATTCATGATGATTCAATTTGTTTGACTATCCACTCTGTGCAGGCAGCAAGCTTATTAAATGTTTAAACTGTAGAGATACAATAATTTTGCTGTGCTAAAATCTGCATTTTGTCCTATTTGAAATACTCCTGTGTGCTATAGACATAGTGTACACTGTACTTACTGGTTTTTGTTGCATCAGTCTGCGTCTTCCAGTTAATTTGGGTGTTTCCCTTGCAGCTCCTCGCTCCCCAGGTGGCAAAAAATGTGTGTGCTCTTTGTGAGCTTGTTCCTTGCTCGAAACAAGCGTGCTCTCCCATCAAGGGTGAGCAGTGGTTAATAGTCATCATGTGACTCTTGCAAGCCAGATAATTTTATTTAGCAAAATTGTGATTAATAGTTAAATGTTATTGTTAGGGGGCACAGGCAAGATTTTACACACACACACACACAAAATACGGATTTATGAAATTTACAAATCATTGCATTATTTTTTTTATTCACATTTTACATGTCCAGTGTTTTCTGGAATTGGTTTGTATACCAATGAAAATATTAAAGGCAGAAAAGTTCAGTACCATATTTTAAATGTAGAGGTGGTATTGACAGTATGTGGTCTGTGTCATCAAATTTGCTAAGTTCTGTTCTGCAGACTCCAGCTGTTTTACATAACGACAGTGGAATTTGTCTGAAGACATAGTTTATCATCAACTGTGATATATTATCTTTTTGTTTGCAATGCATTTTCAGTCCCTGCAAGTTTATTGTTCCTACAGATGAACTGACGCCAATGAAAATCAATCGCCGCCCTAACTGATGGGCTTTGTAAATGTGAAATGGCAGGAATATGAAATACACAGTTTTATGTTTCAAACATGTAAAATCCTTAAAATTTTAAACCAGTTCCTGGTGGCAATTATCAGTGTTGGCCAGACTGTAGGATAAAGTTGGCCTGTTTGAGGCCAGAATCAATACTCAGAGGTGTTATCAGTTTATTAGCAGCGGTGGTGTGCCAGAGACTCCCCTGATAAGGTTGTAATGTAGCCTGGGTCCAAACAGCAGCTAAATGGACTAGAACAAGCTGCTGTTTGTGTCTGTCGGCTGAAAGTCGGATTGTATCTGCAAAACAAAGAGCAGCAGAGAGACGGCAAACAGAGAGAAAGGAGAGGACTGAGACTTTAATCAATGCTGCTCAGCCATGGATGGAGGGAGGGGATAGAGAGGTACAGACAGCCGGAATGTGAAAGGCACAGGAATGAAGATGGGAAAAGGAGAGAATTCTGCCCTGCCTTTTATTGAACAGCAACCCACCAAATATATAAAACTCTGTAGCTGGTGTCTTTTATGGACCCCAGCTTTGTGTGGTACTGATATCAGATGTAGTGCAAATTGAGCACAACATCATCATGAAAGTCTATGCAACTGTGTCTCCTAGAAGGCAAAAATCCATTATAAGCCAAAAAACTATGACCAACCCTGCAATTTAGATTTGTTGGTTTGCATATGCCATCAAAATAGCTGTACACAGCTCCAAACAATGACACAGCCTCCACCATGGTTTACAAATGGCTGTAGACACTCTATGTTGTACCTCTCGCCTAACTCCTCTGAATGTATTAATGATGATTAGAAGCAAAAAAAATTTAAAAAAAATAGAATTTGCAATCATCAATCCATAAGATTTGATGTCACTGATTTTCAGTAATTTGGCATACCGCTGCCCTTTCCTTCTTTTCTTGGCTCGGAAATGGCTTCTTGACAACAACTCATCTATTGACAATTTCTGATGAAGCTTTGATGAACTATAGAACCACCTCTCAGTGTCATGTGTCAGGTCTTTGCTCAGTTTTTTCTTAATTCTTAAAGATGTGACCTTCATCTCAGTGTTAAGCGGTTTAACAAACAAAAACATGAGTCTGAAAATGAGGACTGAAGTAAGTGAAAAAGCAGCCAATATGTCTGGAGAAAGTTCTTCAGAAGCCTGGAGAAATATTTCTCAAGACCGCTTTTAAAATGTTCAAGAATGTTTGTCTCCTTTAAAGAAAAAGAAAATGAGGTTACTCAACACTGTTGCAAAGTACTGTCTACTGGATGACTCCAGTTCATGTCCCTTAGGGCTCTGTGTTTTTGCAATAAACAATCATTTATTTTAAGGGTGTCAAATGCTGACATTTTGTTAAAGCCAATGGTGTGTCCCAGATATGCAAACGTATCCTCAGGTGATGACGCTGGGGTTAAGTTCCAACTTCTATTGTAGTTTAAACAGCCTACCTGAGCATATTCAAAGGGTACCACTTTACAATAAGACTCCCCATTGGCATTTATGAATGTTTATTATTAATAATAATAATTATTAATAATAATAATTATGAATTATTATTAATAAATGGTGTTGTGCTTTACACTCTACAACAAAACTCTGATAGTTGTGGATATTTATAATGCATTTATAAAGTACAATATTATATGCTAAAAAATATGCTTACAAATGTTTAGTCTGAAATGTTTAATATAGCAACTCTAGATGAAATATATAGGTAAACACATTTGGCTCACTATTTGGCAAGAAACTGGTCAGGTGTTTCTCTTTCTCACCCTTAACTAATCCATAATATACCATTATTAATGGTTTATAAAGTATTTACAGATTAATTAATAACATAGCTATAAACTATTTATTAGCCATCTATAAGGGGAGTCTACCATTTAAACAATACTCAGCTGATACTAAGAAACCCAAAGTGTGCCAATAATTGTCCCCTACACCATTAGCTCACCACCCCCAAGCCAAACCACTGATATGAGGCAGGATAGATCTATGCTTTCATGTTGTTTACTGTCCAGTTTTGGTGAACCTGAGTGAATTGTGAATTCTTAGCTAAAAGAAGTGGCCCCCTGTGTTGTCTTCTTCTGCTGCTTTAAGGTTCAGCGTGTTGTACCTTGGTTGTAGCGAGTGGCAATTTTAGTAGTTACTTGATTTGCAGTTGCTGGAAGCAGTCTGGCAATTCTTCTCTGGCCTCTGGGATCAACATAGCATTTTCTCGCAGCAAATGGCCACTCACCTGATATTTTCCCTTTTTGCACCATTCTCCGTAAATACAGGGTGGGCCATTTATATGGATACACCGTAATAACATGGGAATGGTTGGTGATATTAAAGTCCTGTTTGTGGCACATTAGTATATGTGAGGGGGCAAACTCCTCAAGATGGGTGGTGACCATGGTGGCCATTTAGAAGTCGGCCATCTTGGATACAACTTTTGTTTTTTCAATAGGAAGAGGGCCATGTGACACATCAAACTTATTGGTAATGTCACAAGAAAAACAATGGTGTGCTTGGTTTCAGTGTAACTTTATTCTTTTATTTCATTTCATACGCGTGTCGAAAATAAAAACTGAAGAAATAAAACACTGAAGAAAGCCCAACAATAACATTTTTAGGTTGTCTAACTGACTTATATATTATGTTTAACCTGAGTAGTGAAAGACAGCGGTGATCTGAAAATGACGTGCCTGGAGTTCGCCGTTCTCGGCGGCTCTAGTGACCCTCGAGCTCTCAGATAGCTATCGAGCTAATGGGTAACAGATGTCTCCAAAAACGTTGAAGCACTTTTGTAAATATGTGATATCTTGATAAACTGAACAGATATTTGAAGTTTACACACCCACATTCTCGCCTGAAAATATGTTAAAAATTTATTTTGTGACCCAGAAAGATTAATAAGAGTAATTTAGTTAGTAGCGGCCGCCATTGCCGGAAACTGGAGTTTGGCTGGGTCGCGCTATGAATTCTGAGATGTGGTGGGCCACGAAGGACACACCTGACCCATCCTTCAAATTCAGGGAAAAGGAGGACGCATTTGTCGGCTGCATTCGTGTGTGTGTGGGGGTGGGTGGGGGGGAAGCTAAGTTTTAGTACTTCACTCTTTCATCCAAAAATCTTCCAATTTTTGTGAGGTTAGCTATATGTGTGGTGGCTTGCTTTTTTTGTCTTGGCTTTTTGAAACTGGACACTGTTGCTCAGTGGCAAGTCATTAACCCTTTAAGAGCGGTCGGAGCGGGAACGCTCCGTTTTGCGTAACTATTTTTAAATCCCGGTAGCACTGCAACCACGTAAGCTAGTGCAATAATTTTTTTTGCATATGAAACCGGAGGAGTTGTACTTACATCTTATGCCATCAGCTTGTCCTCGGTCACGGTTTCCTTCCACATATAGCTTTGCAAAAACTGCATAAAAAGCACTTGCAGCAACAAAAACATAATATTCCAGAAACACGTTTTGCGATCCGATCAGCTGTTCGTAACACTTCCTGCTCCATCAGCGCGAACTATTGCATGTCCACCATGACCTGCCCGAAACCGGAAGTGACGTCATTTTGCGGAAATGTAGTTTTTTACTATCAGGACCTTATGAGCCTATACTTGTGTTATGTTATGTTATGTTAAGTTATGTTTGACTTTATGACTTTCTGTGTCGTTTCTGGGATGCTTAGGACTCATATTGCACTGCTGGAAAAAGTTTATTTCGATGCGTATGCTGTTTTTTTTGCAAATTTGCATTATAATATTTATTTTCGTTTTTCCTATTTTGTGCAACTTTTTTGTATTAACAGTTTTGAGGGATAAGCCTCTTAAATTTCTCTAACTAGAAATATATGTTAAAAAACAAAAACGATTTTAAACTTTTTTGTAGTTTATTGCACTTTTTTTGCAATTTATGTAATTACTATGCACTTAATGCATACATATCATTAAAATTTGAGCTACAATGGTTGTATTGATGTATAGCAACTTGAAATGCTCTCAAAAATGGCACTGCAGCATGTAAAAATATAATATAAGCTCTGGCGGACTTGGTTCTATGGTAGGTCTTAAAGGGTTAACTAAACAATGGTTATTTTTTATATCAGGACCATATGTTACAAAACTGGCATCATCTGGTCATCAGAAACATCTTAAATTATCAGCTATAAGAAAGGTGTAGGTTTAAGGAACTTGAGCACTCTTTTCACTTTTTAGATCATATACAGTCATCTTCTACATAGAGTCAATAGTGTAAAACAGTGTGACTGCAAAGTTCTTGTAATAAATGAAGACAATGAATGAAAATAAGGATCCAAATCACATCTATAAATCCCCAATCAACTATTTTAAGAAAGGTGGTCTGAGACTTTTAGAAAGCTCATCAGAATCTTCTGATTGTAATAGCAGTTAAAATTAAACGGCCTGACAACATTTTATAAATTAAAGAGATCTGCAGGAAGAGTGGCTGAAAATCAATCAATCGAAAATAACACTCTTTTCACACACGTACTTCAGCCCTGAATTTTTCTAGAACGTATCCAACAGAGGTGCATGTGACATTATGAAGTCTTTAACTGATAAAGTCCAAGTGAAGTCAGATTTTGGAGAGGTGTGAATAGAAAAAAAAAAATTTTTTTTTACTGCATTTGTTCTTTGTTAGTAGGTGCCAAGTCTGCTGTGTATTCATTTGAAGCAAACTATCTCTAATGTTTTGACCTTATTGTATTATAATTGTCCAAAGTATATGTATAAAAAACAAAACCTGCCTCAGTTTTACAAGTTAGCCCAAAGTAATGCATTTAAAACAGTCAGAAATGTTTTACTTTTCAAAATATGATTCAAACACATAAACATGACTATAAAAGACTCATGAATCATTCATTCGTATACTGTGCTATATGATGAATGTAAAAATGTGTTGTTGAGTGTTTTTTTGTTGTACTACACAAGAAAAAATTCCAGAGGAAAACAGCATGTTGGGATTCCACAGGGACAGAAGATGAACAAAGTCCCATCTGCAGAAACTCTGCAGGTGGTTCCCTGCTGTCAGTATGAGCAGAATAACTTCTCCAGATGGGGCGAGGACTTCCTGTTTTATATCAACACATACCTTCTGAAAAAAGACGCAAACACAGAGTTGGATATGAATAAAACACAAACTGGAGATAGTGACTGTAAATAAATAGGTTGCCTTTGTTGTCACTGTGATGTCTGCAACACAGTAAAACACACTCAGATCATGTGAGGCCATTGACAATAGAAACTCATGGGTCAGGTTTCCTACAGCTGTATCTCTTTCAAATGAGATTATATCTGACATTATATAGAAAGGCAACACCTACAGAAACCATATAAAGAGAAACAAGTGCTCACACATACTGAGTCCAAGCCCTGCCTCCACCTTCTCCACCTCCTCTGTATTCTGGCAGCAGCAGCAGCGGGGAGCGCTGCCAGCACCTATCGATCAGACATTTAGCTGAATGTTCTCATCGAACAGCCGGCTGCGCCGGACGAGATGCACGTGTAAAGACTGGAAAACAGCCTCACACACGCAGACACACACAAAAACATAAAAAGAAGAAGTGGAGGGAGAAAATCAGACTCAAGCATGAAGTAAAAAAAAAAAAAAGGAAAGTGCCTGATAATTATGTACAAATTAAATTGCTGTAGATTTCTAAGCATTAGCAATCTTTTTTGTAATTCCAAAACTAGTGGCACTAACATACTGTTATCACAGCCTCTGATTGTGTCATGGTCTCGGAGTTTGTCACTTCTAAGTTCTGTTTATTGTTGATTAGTTTCTGTTTGAGTTTGGTTTGTTTACTATAGAGAGCTTCTTCCATCACTGAAACCTTCCACTCAACTTAATATCAATGTACCCACTCTGGCAGAAGGCAGGGAAGTAGTTAGAGTGGCTTGGGGCAGCACTGCTCCAAGGCAAAGTGGAGTGCCATACAAAGTCTACAAACATTGCCCGAGACTCCTGCAGAGGCTGTGGAGAATCACTAGGGTAGTGCAGCAGAGGGTGAAGGTAGCTAAACAGTGGCACCATGCAGAAGCTGTTTGGATTCCAAAGGAGGGACATGCAAAGGACATCATGCAGTTCTCTACCATCTCCTTGTTGAGTATGAAAGGTAAGATCTTTTTCAACATGGTTGCCAACTGGCTCAGTGTGGAGTACCCCAACCAATTCCATTAGAAAAAGAGAACCAAGGAAATATGTCACTCTTTTTGCTTGACCTTGCCATAGCTTACGGATCTGTTCCTCCTAAGCGACCTTTGTGGCACATCATGTTCCAGAGAACGTGATGTGAGCTTATTTGGAACTATTATGGAAGCTTCAGACAGATCCTTGTGTGAATGTTTAATAGAGGGCACGTTAGCATAGAAATAAGTGCTATTAGACATGTTATGTATATTTATTAATGTGTAAAGTCTATCTTGTATTTTATTTTGGAACTCTCCTTTTTCACATACAGCACTTTGGTAAACTTTGTTGTTTTTAATGTACTTTATAAGTAATTGGATTGGATGATTTAGAGCTTAGAAGGATTAAAACAGATTTTCACTATGTTTATTCCTAGATAAGAACTTTAAGTATGTCGTCTTGCAAGTTACTTTATACAGCCTGATGTGCACGACTGGCAAGGTTAAGCTTTGTGGAGTAGTGAACTGAGATAAAAAGAAAAGCTGGTGGAAAATTAAACAGTTGTGTGGCAGCCATGATAGATTGCCCTTTGATCAAAATGTCCAACCTTACTCTAAAAGGAAATAATGGTATTTTGTACAGTTTTAGAAACATTCAAAGTTTCCTTTTAGTAAAACTAATAACATTCTATAAAATTTGAAAGCTCTAGGCAGAATTTCAACCACTAGATTAGTTTCAGAGGTTTTATCCCAAACTTGCAACAGCCAGGAGATATTAATTTTTCCCTTGCAAAGGGTGGTTACCAGATCCTTATTGCCTTTTTAGCTGGCATTAAAACCTAGATGGATCTTTGGAGAACAGGTCATTTATTCTCTTGGCCTCAGTTTCTCTGGCATATCTCTTCAGCCTAGTGGCCAGAGCTGTGAGGTGCTTCTACTTTTTTTTTTTTTTTGACATTTAAGTTTTTTATTGATTTTGCAACATATACTTAAACCTGTATAAGAGGGGAAAAAAGCAAAACAAAAAAAACCCCACCCACAAAATGGCCTGCCTGCATTTGTATAGCGCTTTACTCAGTCCCTAAGGACCCCAAAGCGCTTCACACTACATTCAGTCATTCACAAACACATTCACACTGGCAAGCTACATTGTAGCTTGAAGCTTGAAGCTACATTGTAGCTTGCTGGTGTGGATATTTGGCATGCAGCCAGGAGGCAGCCTGGGATCGAACCACCGACCTTCTGATTAGTGGCTGACCTGCTCTGCCACCTGAGCTACAGCTACAGAAAGCACAAGAAAACTGCTGGTGTGCACCCCTACCCTTACAAGTCTAAAACTAACTAACAGTGGGTTCCAAGAGAAGAAACACAGAAATGGGCAAATCAAATTGACGGCAAAGTAACATTTGGACCTGTGGTCACAGTTAATAGTCCTTCAGATTACGATAATATGGTCATGATTTCCTGTTTGCTTCAGATAGCTCCAAAAGTAGTCCCAATGTTCATCTTTGTCTTCTGTATCATTTTTAAATTTATTCAGCATGGACTCATAGGAAGCAGTCTCTGCCATTGCTCTGATCCAGTCTTTCAGTTCAGGACGTACTGTAGTCTTCCAGTGCCTAAGGATAATCCTCGATGCAGTTACCAGTCCAACCATAACAACCGTAAAAATATTATTATGAATTCTTGGAATATGAGAACGGTCTCCTAACAAGCACAATTCAGGAGTTAAGGGCACTTCTAATCCTGACCAACCTTTTAAAAGTGTGACGACTGCAGTGGTTATGATTATAGGGAACATTCCCAAAAACAATGTAGGAAAGTCCCCGCCTCAATTTTACATTTCCAACAGAGATAGTCAGCCATAAGCTTCATACGGTGTAATCTTGTTGGAGTATGATAATATCTATGTAGAATTTTATATTGTATACATTTGCTCCTCACCTCCTTAACATAAATCCCATTTTCCGCCAAAATGCCCATCCATTTTTCGTTTGGAATTGGTGAATTTAAATCTTTCTGCCACAAAGTTTTACTATTCAAACATTCCCCACTTCTATTATCATTTACCAACCTATAAAAACATGATGCTGTGTGGTGCTCCTGAGGCATATTTATAAAATTTAGAACTAGATTTTCATGTCCCCTTCTGAACTTCAACGTCACACAATGTCTAATTTGGAAATATCTCCAGAAATTTTCCCTTTCAATTTGTATGTTTAAACAAGGTCTCTATAGGTCATAAATTCCCCATCTTTAAATAAGTTGCTAATAACATTTATGCCATGAGACTGCCACAATTTCCAAAACACAATTTTTTCCCTATACGAATAGCTGGATTGTTTCAAAGAGATGAGTAAAACTGCACATGAGGTGATATTTTAAGAATTCTATGTATATTGAGCCAAACCTGGGTAGAGTGAAACAACATTGGGTTCGTTGAAGTGCAGCTTTGAGACAACATACCTTTTGGATCGAAGGGAGTATAAATCTCAGGCTATGTCCACACGTACATGGGTATTTTTGAAAACGGAGATTTTCCATTTTCGTTTTAAAAAATAATCCCGTCCACATGTAAACGCAGAAATGAAGGAAAACGCTGCTAGGAACATGCCAAAGCAACAGGTGGTGATATATTCCTAACCGTGTAGAAATTTTGGCCAATCAGAAGCCTAGAAGCCTCGGTGGGAAATAGTAAACAAAGATGGGGCATAGAAGCAGAACCGAGTCGTATGTGTGGAGGGACAGTAACTCTGTGTGTATATGTAAGCATTTAAACACTGCAGAGAGTACAATTAACAGTAACAGTATTGTAGAAATTCATTTCACTGAAACAATAATGTGGCGCACAGTGTGACGTCAAAAAAGGCGCACACCTTTGACGCTGCGTTTTCTGCGTTTTCTGCATTTTTCTCGTCCACACGTAAATGCAAAAACGGAGTTTGTGAAAATATCCACCCTGGCAGGCGTTTTAAGAAATCTCCGTTTTCAGGGACGAAAGGTGCAAACGCATAGAAAAATCTCAGTTTTCAAAAATACCCGGGTACGTGTGGACGTAGCCTCAGACTCTATACTTAGCCATTCCTGTCCGGCTTGATTTTTTTCCCCAGTAATTAACCAATTTTGCCATCTCGAATGAGACTGAACATAATCTTGGATCGGGTAAACTTAAACCACCCTTCTCTCTAGGAGCATATAATTTACTTAGCTTGATTCTTGCCCTTTTCCCATCCCACAGAAACTGTTTAATTAAGTCTTCATACTGTTTAAAGAAACCGGGCGGTATCGCAATTGGTAACATCATTACGGCATAGTTAAATTGGGGAGCTATGATCATTTTTACAATATTTACTTTGCCCCACAATGAGATTTTTAATTTGCCCCATTTTTCTATATTTGTTTTTATTTTTAGAAGGACTGGGTCAAAATTAAGTTGGGGGTAGGTCCTCCATATCTTGGCTTAGCCTAATCCCAAGATACTTCATCCCTCTAGGTACCCATTTAAAATGGAATTTTTCTACCATGTACGGATAGCATAGTGGGGATAGTGGCATTACTTCAGACTTTCCCCAGTTAATAGTATAACCTGACACCTCAGAGAACGAACGCCTTTATGGTGTCCATTAAATGCGGCACTGATAAAAGTGGGTCTGTTATAATGGCAAGAATATCATCAGCATAGAGGAGGAGTTTGTGTTCCTGCTGCCCACCTATGACACCTTTACTCTCCTTGTTTGATCTGATACTCACTGACAATGTTTCTATAAAAACTAAGAACAAAAGGGGGCTTAAAGAATAGCCCTGACGAGCTCCAGGTGACAAACTAAAGAAGGGTGAAACCATACCATTTGATATTACCGCCGCCTTTGGTTCTTTGTATAGCACTTTAACAAAGTTTAGAAAGTGTGGACCAAACCCGAACTGCAATAAGGTTGAAAAAAGAAAGCTCCATTCAACTTTGTCAAAAGCCTTCTCCTCATCTAAGGAGAAAGCTGCTATTGGAGTATCTTTAGACCAGCTCAGCCACATCCAATGAGTAGCTTTCGAATGTTATCTGAGGAAGAGCGTGTTTTCATAAATCCAGTCTGATTTGGATGTATGATGACACCCAGAACCCGCTGTAACCTTAAGGCTAGAACTTTTGTAAGTATTTTGCAGTCTGAATTCAATAAGCTTATTGGTCTGTAATTTGATGGATCTGTATTATCTTTATCTTTTTTTTGGTATTAGTGATATCAGTGCCTCATTAAATGTAGCTGGGATCTGCCCATTTTCAAAAGCTTCTTTAAACACTTTTTGTAGGACCGGAGCAAGAATGTCAATAAATATTTTATAATACTAAGCTGGTAGGCCATCGTTACCCGGTGATTTCCCCGTTTTCATCAAAGTTATTGCCTTTCTGATTTCTGCCTCAGCAATCGGACCCTCGAGCCATTCCATTTGATCCCGTTGCAGTTTGGGCAGGTCCAGTTTAGACAGAAAAAGGTCTTCACCTGTTTGATTTCCTGAAACAGTAGATGTATATAAACTTTTGTAGTAATTCATGAATATCCTATTTATTTCTCCAATTGATGTGACCAAATTATTTTCATGTTTAATAGCTGGAATGAAGTTTGAGAAATCCTGTTTCTTAACCTGTCTTGCTAATACTTTACCTGTCTTTTCACCACCTTCATAAAATGTAGTATTCAGGCGAAGCATAGAATATGCACGTTTTTTGTTGTATATCTCATTCAATTGAAATTTTAATCCACATATATCCCCATCTAGTTGCTCTGTGTAAACCCCTGAAAGCAGGTTTTCTTTATATTTGATTTCTTTTTCCAATATTCGGATTTTATTTAAACTTTCTTTCTTCTTTTTAGAAGCATATGCTATTAGCTTCCCCCGAATGTATGCCTTAGAAGCTTCCCACACTGTTCCTATATGTTTGGTGATTCCAATATTTTTTTTGAAGAAATATTTGAGGTCTTCCTCAAGTAAGGTCTGAAAAGACTTCTCCAATAAAAGGGAGACATTCATTCTCCATCTATATCCTACTCTGTTCTCTGTACCTAATTTAATACACAATTCCACTGCTGCATGATCAGTTAACCCAATACTCTTAATATCACAACTTGTCAGACAATTAAGCAGAGTATTTGAGACCAGACCAGAAAGAAATCCAATGTAGAAAAGGATTTGTGAGAATAAGAGTAGAAGCAGTGTTGCCAACTTAGCGACTTTGTCGCCATATTTAGCGAGTTTTCAGACCCCTTAGCGACTTTTTTTCTAAAAAAAGTCGCTAAAAAAAGACGTGAAAGCGCGTATCGCTTTTACTCTCAACAAGCAGCGGGTGCTGTAACGCAGTCAGTTCTTCTTTTACTCTTTTACTCTTATGCTGTTTTGTGGATCACAAGGTTTAAAACTACTTATAAACACACACACAAAGTAACTCCACCAGAGTGCCTATTTCGGGTCACTTGCCGGTCCAAGCCCGGGTAAAGGAGCAGGGTTGGAATTGTGACATTAAAAAACAATAATTGCTAAAAGAAATTTAATTTGTAGTTCTAAATAAACTCTAAATGCATTTAGGACGTTTTTTTTCTCACTTTACAGGGAGTGCAGAATTATTAGGCAAATTAGTATTTTGTCTACATCATCCTCTTCATGCATGTTGTCTTACTCCAAGCTGTATAGGCTCGAAAGCCTACTACCAACTAAGCATATTAGATGATGTGCATCTCTGTAATGAGAAGGGGTGTGGTCTAATGACATCAACACCCTATATCAGGTGTGCATAATTATTAGGCAACGTCCTTTCCTTTGGCAAAATGGGTCAAAAGAAGGACTTGACAGGCTCAGAAAAGTCAAAAATAGTGAGATATCTTGCAGAGGGATGCAGCAGTCTCAAAATTGAAAAGCTTCTGAAGCATGATCATCAAACAATCAAACGTTTCATTCAAAATAGTCAACGGGGTCGCAAGAAGCGTGTGGAAAAACCAAGGCGCAAAATAACTGCCCATGAACTGAGAAAAGTCAAGCGTGCAGCTGCCAAGATCCCACTTGCCACCAGTTTGGCCATATTTCAGAGCTGCAACATCACTGGAGTGCCCAAAAGCACAAGGTGTGCAATACTCAGAGACATGGCCAAGGTAAGAAAGGCTGAAAGACGACCACCACTGAACAAGACACACAAGCTGAAACGTCAAGACTGGGCCAAGAAATATCTCACGACTGATTTTTCTAAGGTTTTATGGACTGATGAAATGAGAGTGAGTCTTGATGGGCCAGATGGATGGGCCCGTGGCTGGATTGGTAAAGGGCAGAGAGCTCCAGTCCGACTCAGATGCCAGCAAGGTGGAGGTGGAGTACTGGTTTGGGCTGGTATCATCAAAGATGAGCTTGTGGGGCCTTTTCGGGTTGAGGATGGAGTCAAGCTCAAGTCCCAGTCCTACTGCCAGTTTCTGGAAGACACCTTCTTCAAGCAGTGGTACAGGAAGAAGTCTGCATCCTTCAAGAAAAACATGATTTTCATGCAGGACAATGCTCCATCACACGCGTCCAAGTACTCCACAGCGTGGCTGGCAAGAAAGGGTATAAAAGAAGAAAAACTAATGACATGGCCACCTTGTTCACCTGATCTGGACCCCACTGAGAACCTGTGGTCCATCATCAAATGTGAGATTTACAAGGAGGGAAAACAGTACACCTCTCTGAACAGTGTCTGGGAGGCTGTGGTTGCTGCTGCACGCAATGTTGATGGTGAACAGATCAAAACACTGACAGAATCCATGGATGGCAGGCTTTTGAGTGCCCTTGCAAAGAAAGGTGGCTATATTGGTCGCTGATTTGTTTTTGTTTTGTTTTTGAATGTCAGAAATGTATATTTGTGAATGTGGAGATGTTATATTGGTTTCACTGGTGAAAATAAATAATTGAAATGGGTATATATTTGTTTTTTGTTGAGTTGCCTAATAATTATGCACAGTAATAGTCACCTGCACACACAGATATTCCCCTAAAATAGCTAAAACTAAAAACAAACTACAAAATACTTCCAAAAACATTCAGCTTTGATATTAATGAGTTTTTTGGGTTCATTGAGAACATGGTTGTTGTTCAATAATAACATTCTATTACAGCAGTGAACATGAAATACTGAGCCTCAGTAAAGATTCAAGTTGCAGTTATTTACATGTCTTATCACCTTAAATCTTCACTCAAAGACAAGTATCTTTGACAGTAGGTGTATCATATATAAGAGACAAATCTTGTTCCTTCATTATGTTGGCATTACTAAATTTGGCTCATTGCTTACATATATTTATAAAAAAGAAAATGTACAAGCTGTGATAACTGTTTCTGATAGAATGAAGAGTAGACTGATGTATTAGATATTCCTTTATTGGGTGAGAAAATCAGACGATGTCATAACTGCTTTAAGTCATACAGAATAGATATCAGAGCCTTAAACAGGCTGACTTCTGCTAAATGGGTCAAACTGGGCAGAAAGTATACAAACACATAACATCCTTATAGAATATGATGTAACACTATAGATCAACTTACCTCAGAATATATAAAGCATATAAACAATTACAGCAATATGATGCAACAAACACAGCAGTGCTACTAATCCAAAATACTCAAAGCCTGGGTTTTAAATGCACCTTAGAACACACATGCATCAACACTACAATGAGCGGGTGGAGGGAGGTTTGGAGTCTTCTCTCACCCCCATTCTCTGCGACCTGCTGGAGCGGGGGGGCTAGGAGGAGGAGTTGGCCGTCCGACTGCGGTCTGGAGTGTGGGGCCTCCCTGCTGCTGCGGAGTCGGGGCGGTCTGCCTCCCCCCACCGCAGGGAAAAGGGTAACACCACCTGGGTCTGGGTGCAGTTCCCCCCTCCAGGGGCAAGGGTACTTAGACCCGGTTTGTAGAGTATGCTTGGGGAGTGTGATTGTGTGTACAGCGTCTCTTTATGTTTGTCTCCACGTTGGTTGAGTGTGGAGTAAGTGCATATGAGAGCATGAGGGTGGGAATGGATGTTTGTATATGTGTGTGCCTGTATTTCTGTGTCTATATGTCAGGTTGGGTGTCAGGCGCCACCTCTCTGGGGACATCTTAGGCCCTCCAAGGTTTGGAGGCCTATCTCCCCCTACCACCACTTCCCCTGCCAGTGGCGGACTCCCTCAGACATTGGTGGTGGTTGGTGGTTCTTTGTGTCCGGGGGTGGGCGTCCAGGTACACACCGGCTCACTCCTTGGCGGCCGCTTATCGGGGCCTGGAGCCTGGGGCTCGCTCGGGCCACTTCGGAGGTGGGGTGCCCTCAGCCTCTCGGCCTGGGGCTCGGTCACTCAGGCACGGCTGGCTGCCGGCGGAGCTCACGGGCGTGTCACTACAACTCCCCCTGGCTTCTGCTCCACGGCTGCTGAGTGAGCCCTCATCTGGGACTCTCCTCAGCTCTTACTGGGACAGTGGCGCGGCTGCCCCTCTGTTGGTCTTCCTTGGTCTCTTGTGTTCTGGGGGCCTCTGGATGTCTGGAGTTTTGATCTCCTCCATACCTGCTTCATGCCCTGGAGGACGGGGCTGCGGCCCCCCCCACACCCTCTAGCAGATCATTACATGAAGGAACCTTTTGAAAAAACAAGCGCGTCCATGCTCACAGGTGTACACACGGGTGATCACACCCACAAACTACACCCTTTTTGGCTTCTACCTCAAAGCACACTGTGTTATGTTGATCTTATGTGCTGCACAATAATGTTTAATATTTAGTATTTACTGTCATATTCCCATATATCATTGTGATGTTGTTTATTCTATTACTCTTGTTCTTTTCTCCTTGTTTTCTTTTTTCTTTCTCAGCAGGTGATCCAGGTGATTGATATATGCATTTTTTTTCTTTCTTTTTTTTCCTGCTCATTCTGTTGGTTTTTCTTTTGCCCTTTCTCCCCGTCCCTCTTCTCAGCTGTTTCTCTTTCCCTCTTTTTCTTCTCCCCTTCTTTCCCCAGTCAAGTTGTCCGTATTCCAGTCAGTGAAAATAAAATAAAACCATAAAGGTGAATCAAATGGACCATTACGGCAGGCTGGATTGTCCAATTTTTTAAAGTAAATCCGTTGGGCACCTTCTTTGCCTTAGACAACAATTCTGATGGCAAAAGAGCCAAACGGGACAGGCAAAAGAAAAAAAAAAAAAAATACTCAAAGCTTCATAGAACTGGAACAAACATTTATTTTTAGCTCCATTCTGCTGCTGATACATACTTTAGGTTCTGAATATTAAACTTGTTGCTGCCTTTCATAGTGTGTAACTTGAAGGCCCTGAGTACTTTCTCCCACACTGAAAACACTGGAATGATAAAATTATTTGAAAATTACCTAATAAGACTGATTCAGGACAGACAATTAGTTATAACTTTCCTAGCAGTCCTTCACAAACAGGGAACAGTCTGTCTATTCTCTCCATCTGTCAGCTGCTGCTGGCTCTTTCTCCTCTTCCTCACACACTGCTGAGTTTGTCCTGGTGGATCATCAGGGGTGCAAAGCCTCACAGATGATGTGCAGCCGTGTGTCCCTCAGTCTGTCCTCACTCTGGACACTTGCAGTTGTCACACATGGAAATCAAATGTGTGATAAGCTGCAGGATTCAATCACAAGTGTAACTTATAAATACATGTTCATACTTTTATTACACAATCAGAGAGAAAGAAAAAGAGAGAGAGTGCAGGACAGACAGACAGGTGACAGTCTCAGGTGTATACACTGCTACAAAACAGCACAAAAGAAGGAGGATTTAGTGTTTGTGTTATTACGAAACAAGAAGAGTTCCCAGGAGTTACAGTGGACACATGTGTGACTCCTGTGATTAAAGCATCTTTCTTTCAGCTTAACGAGTGAACCGTCAGCTCGTTCAAACACACGTTAAAGTGTGTTTGTCTCGACACCACCGAGCAGAGGCAGCAATATAACATAGCTAACATTAACAGTGCAGTGAATCCTGCTTGTGCTGTGATATTCAGGACTGCAAACCGAGCAGCATCACTGACTTTCGTTTTTGTGGATATATGACTGACTTTAATTACGCATAAAATCATCAGATTCTCTGTAAGATTAAAGTCAGCTATTGAACGGTGTATATTTTGAAGTAAAGGCTTTAAAACCAAGTTAGTACAAACATCGCTAATGTCACATAACTTTCCCGACATGTGGCCAACAGTAATGGTTTAATGTTCTTCATTATAAAAACATTTGCGCATAAATAAGTGACATAATATTCAGTACTTACTTCTGAAAGTTTACTCATCGGCGGCTCCGCTTCCGCCGTTTTTTTCGGCAAAATTATCCACACCACCGCCGCGCTATGAAGTCTGGGATATGTTGGGCCATGAAGGCTACACCGACTCATCCTTAAAATTCAGGGAAATTAAGGACGCATTTGAGGGCCGCATTTCGAGCAGCCTTTGAATTGGGACAGCCTTCGTCGTGTCGCTGTGACGTAATCGGCCTTAAAATGCAGCCTTTAAGGCTGCAGACCCTGAATTGGGATACAGCCCAAATCCGGTCATTGGTACTTCCTGGCTTGTGTAGTTACTAGGTAACAAAAGCTCAACACTGCCCCTAGCGTCCTGGAGCACTTCCGTTGTGTTTTGGAATTTGCATGTGTTTTGGAGTTTGCAAGTGTTTTGGAGTTTGCAAGTGTTTTGGAGTTTGTACGTGCTGCACCTAGACCCAGGAGATGTAACCCTTTTCTCTGGGGTGGAGGCAAGCGGACCACCTTCTTATCTGCAGTAGCAGGGAGGCCCCGCATCCCAGACCCCAATCTGACGGCCAGCACCTCCTCCCAGCCCCCCAGCCCTGATGGCTAACACAACCAGGGTGAGTGAAGACCCCAAACCTCCCTCTGCCCGCTCATATGTAGTGTTGCTGTGTGCTGTTCTAAAGTGCATTTAAAACACAGGAGAGCATGGTTCCTGCTTCCTGTCAGAGAGCAGCACAGCTCCTCCCGAAAACCCTTAGTGTCTATATGCATTTAAAATTGAGGGTAGGGCACCAGCGCCATCATCTGGATGCTGTAAAACATGCCCACCCCCAAGGCCCTATATGTATGTGTTATGTGAGAGTGTGAGTAATGTGGATGTCTAGGTTGCAGAATAAAATTGAGGCACAGGCAGAAGGGGACAGAGGGGGAGTGGCTCCCCTGCACCCTGGTGACATACCTGCACCCCAAGCCCTGTGTGTGTGGGTGGGTGTGGTAGAGCAGGAATAGGGAGGTTTAGTCTTAATCGAAGTAATATCAGCCGCGACAGTCTGCAGCATACTTCCAATTTTTAATACTTCAGTCAGCACATTGTCTGCATATGGAGATTCCTGGCCTCGCTGTTCCGCTTGGCCTTGTTGTTCACTACCATCTTGCAAGCCACTGCGGGTTCCGGGTTTCTCCCTATTTTGCTTCAGAGCCATAGCTGTCTCGAGCTACTTCTCTTTATAAAGATGACAGCAGCACCTTATACGGCTTGCGTTGAAAAAAAAAAAGATCCAAGTACAAGGTCAGGTTACACCAATTAATCTAGAAATGCCTAAAAACACACAAGGATGTCGCTCATCTCTTCGAATGTGAAGGTTAGTGCACTAAATGCAACACAGGGTATATGTGTCAGTCATGTGATCAGGTCTTACCAGGTTGTGAGGCCAGAGTGCAGTGTAGGTTTTCACATATATAGTCATACTTGTTTGCAGGTTTTTAATGACAAACGCAGAGCCCATCAGCAGGACAAATCGAAGGCTCACAGTGACGAGACACACTAGGTGGCCAACGGCTAGGGTGGAGTCCTGCTAATGGTTGGTGCCAGAAGGCCAGCAACAGCGTCAAAGGAAAAATAGGAGGATAAAGTAAGACATCTGGTAGTCTGGCAGGAGCTGAGGACAGCAACCCTCAAATGACTTGGCAGGAGGCTACCAAGAAGAGGGGAAGATCCATGGGCTCAGGCAACACATAACTTTGGCTTGGACACTTCAAAGTCTTCATTTTGCTTTCCTTAAGCCATTCAATGGTGGACTTGCTGTTGTGTTTCGGATCATTGTCCTGCTGCAGAACCAAATGCGCTTCAGCTGGAGATCACAAACAGATGGTCAGACATTCTCCTTCAGGATGTCTTTTAGCAGATGGCAGAATTCATGGTTCCATTTACCACAGCAAGTGTTCCAAGTCCTGAGGAGGCAGAACACCCCCAGACCATCACACTACCATCAACGTATTTTACTGCAAGTATGATGTTCCTTTTCTGAAATGCTACGTTACTTTTAAGTCAGATATAATGGGACACACACCTTCTAAAAAATTAAACTTTTAACTTGTCAGTTGAGTATTTGTTTTTTTCAAGATATTTTCTGGCCAAAGTGTTCCTTTTGCTCAGCAGTGGTTTTTGTCTTGGAAATCTATCATGCAGGCCATTTTTTTGACCAGTCTTTTTCTTATGATAGAGTCAAGAACACTGACCTTAACTGAGGCAAGTGAGGCCTGCAGGTTTTTGGATGTTGTTCTGGGGCGTTTTGTGACCTCTTAGATGAAGTGTCTCTGCACTCTTGGGATAATCACTTTTTTCACACTGAATTTTTTTCTTGTTAAGCATAAACACCTTTATATACAGAATATACAGTCTCTGGAAGGATTAGCACAGCAGTCTCTGAATAAGATGACAGAGTAAGAACAAACAGATATTGAGACAGACAATTCAGTAACATCGTGAATTTTCATGAATGTCTTTGAAGGCAATGCAAAACACAGCTTTGGACGGCTGGGAAATGTGCAGCTGAGTTTTTTTCTGGACCGACTCATAAACCGAGAGCATTGTTTTTTTTTTAACTCAGAAAGACCAGACATAATATTTTCAGTACAAGCCAGCAGGGAAACATTAAGAAACATGTGTTTTGAAGTCAGAGCTGATTAGCTCTGAGATTTGCAACTCTGAGTTTCCCATTCCAGAACAGACAATCAGAGTAAGTTCAACTCTGAGTGTTCAACCAGAGCTAAGTGCATGTGTGAGTAGAAAAAGAAAGCTATCATCAATGGAGCACCAAAACCAGGATTTACCATGGCAACAAGTAAATAAAAAGCAGAGCCTCCGTGTTAATCCAGTGGACTGAGGGATATGAATCCATGTCAGTGCTGACCAATGTTCCCTCTAAGCTGCGCGCGTGCGCAATTGCACACTGCTGGCACGGTCTCTGCGCACAGAAAATCTGTGTTGCGCACAAAAACAAAATCTAACCTGAATTGAAATTAACATTAATACTTTAACAATTCTGTTTTGCAGTATTAGTCAGTAAGTGACTGGCTGCTCCTGTATGGGATTAGAACGATGCCACCTTATCCCATAGTCCAGCCAATCACGCGATTCACATTCGTATATACGCAGCTAATCAGCGTCGTTGACAGGCTATGACAGCGTCCTTATGTGCCGACACCGGTGTTTTAGCTAGCAAAGCGGCTGATGTGGAGTGAAGCCACGTTAATGACAACGTGTACAACCATTGGAGATGTGAGCAGGACAGACGGAACAATTGACGGAAAAAGTGTGGATTTTAAATTGTGTTGATAGGCCACGTAAAACCAGAGTTATGATAAAAATATCTGCAATGTTTGGTTTTTTTCCTGAATAATATCGTTGTTTATATTTACTGCAGGAAGAAACGGTAAAAACGGGGTTTTATAAGGAAAACGCTCAAAAGCCTGTGAGCAAAAACAAAACCAAAAAACCCCCCACCCTTTCCTATTGGTGGAAAAATGCACCATGTCGACCAATCAAAAAATGAGATGGCAACATGGCATTTAGTTATTTAGGAAGGGGGGAAGTTTTAGGAGTGACAGCGGTGTTTTGAGATGTGAGAGATTTTGCGCAAATCTTGTGTAGTTAGTGTGTAGTGTAGTCAATAGTCTTGTTGTGTGTGTCAGAACAATGAGGCGACTGCTGAATGTTACAGGTGTTACAGGAGTGATACATCTCCTGTTGTCAGGCCTGCAGGTATCAGGCTGTTGTTCTCCTTTATCTCATAGTGGACAGAAATTATTTTTTTATTTTTTAGAGTGGCACAAATAATTTGTGTGGCATCAAATTTGATTCAGAACAGCTGATTGTTCTATAAATAGTTTGAAATGTTTATTTAAAAAAAACACCTTGGCTGCATTTTTAGGTAAACAGTAGCTAAAAACTTTGTAGTTTGCAAAACTCAGTTAGATCCAATTAGAGGGAACATCGGTGCTGACCACCATATTTATCATTAAACATACGGGGGGAGAAAAGCGTGATTTAAATCAGCTTAGGCCACTCTGTCAACATCAAAGATAAAATAAAAGTTTGGTCTGTGGTGATAATTTAGCCAACTTGAATGTTTGTTAGACAAAGCTGGACAAAGCTAATTTTGAAAGCCTGTATTTTTATTATAGTGAAACAAACTTTACAGTTGATTTTTTTCAATAAGTATTTAATAAAGACGTCATGTACTCATGGGATAGAAACTCACTATTTTTGTTATAGACAATTTCAACTGAGCTTTAATGCTCCTCAGTGCAACCATTTATAATTTGATCTAATACCAGCTCACTGATGGCTCTTTTAGCATAAAAGTTTTACTCAATTACTGTTAATAGTCAGACTTCAGTCATTGTAAATGCACAGCAACGTTCCAAGTCTTAAATGAATGTGAAGATTTATCAGTGAAGGCAAACATGTTAAAAGAAATGCCTCAGCTTTTAAAGAGCGGTGTATATTTTGGATAAATAAATCTTATATATAAGTAGCGTACAGTTTTGGAAGGACTATGGAATCCCATCTGTATTCTGTATTTGAAATGGCACTACAAATGATCCAGATATGATAAGCTGGGTATTGACCAGAGCCACATTGGATCCAGGCTTGGTTTCGTCTAAATACATGAATCTTATATTGGTTCTATCTTGCTGTGCAAGTAGACTTCAGCCTCGGCGTGGTTTACTGATCTGTTAGGGATCTGTTATGGAAATGAGAACACATAGGGAATACAGCTGACACGAATTAACATGACGCCACAAGGGAAGGAAATCAAGACACACCGAACATGGAAACATGAGACCTTCACAATAGAACAGGAAACTGAGGAACATGACACAGGAGTGGAGGAGAGGCAGACGAGAGGACGCAAGGGAACACAGAGGGGCACAAGGGAGAGAGAGAGGAAACGAGAGAGACACGAGGGACGAGGGACATCGATAAACATGACAAACAGGGGGAACATAGAATGAAATATGAGGAAGGAAACAAGACACAAGAACTCGCACAACATATAGAAACACAGACGCACAGAGAGAGACACAGACGCCAAAGACACAAGAAGGAATCTAATAATCAGATGGTAAACAGAACAACCTAGGCACTACAGAATAAACTCAAGACTAACAAGGTGGACATAAATATCAATCACAATACAAAATGAGATCAAAAGACAAGAAAACTCAAAACGCTGGGTCAAATGACCCAGGACCATGACAGAGATTTATGGGCTCAAATTGTGGTCATAAATATTTTGTACTTGTAAATCAGGATTTGTATGTATAAAAAGAATTTGTGTGTGTGTGTAGAAAAGATTTGTGTGTGGACATAGCCAAAAAATATGTGTGAAACTCTACACACAAGTTTCAAGTTAGAAGTACGAATTTTGACCACAATTTGAGCCCATAGTGTCACGGACCCGGTTCCGGGGACTCAGGGTTCGTGAACAGTGTGGACCTTTATTGTTATTAGTGTATTGGATGTATGTTTGCTGCACTGTGCTCTTGTGTTCCATGCTGGTGTGCGTACATGTGTGTGTGTGTGGCTGGAGGATGAAGGACAGCCACCTGCAGGCCTGATGGGTGTGGCCCTGCCAGCTGCTGGTCACGCCTAGCTTCCCACACACCTGCTTCTGATCAGGATCGTCGGGGGAGCTACTTAACAGAGCGATGGAGCTTCCTCCGGCGCAGGATCGTTGAGTTAGACCCCATGTCAGTGTTTATAGTGCTGGTCAGTGTATGCCTGCTGGAGTTGGTGCCATAACGGCTGTGTCTGTGTTTTTCCTCAGGAGAGTGGAACACAGGACTGCAAGACACACGGGGTGTGTGAAGGCACAGGGGCAGAGAGCACGGGATACCAGCACTTGGGAGAAGACACGTCACGGGAGTCGAGGGAGCACTTTTGGAGATTTAATGTGTGGTGTACATTTACCTCACTGTAAATAAACCCACTGTTCATTCCACTAAGTCCAGCGTTTGGGTCCTTTCTCCAACATCCCCCACGGTCTGCCCCCCAGACCGTGACACATAGAGATCTGTGTGTTTACAGTATGTGTGTGTGTGTGTGTGTGTAATGTGGATAACAGCATGCATGCTGAGTTTTTTCAAATGTCATCTTAAATTGATTTTTAAAACCAGATGTCACAAATGTCAAGTGGATTGACTGTGAATCAGAGGAATGCCACACACTCATACGATTGCAATTTGTCAATCACCACGTAGGCCTGACCTGGAGCCTGTTCTCCTCAGTGATGTAACCCATCATCTTGAAGCCTCGTGTTTTTGTATTTCTGGATTACGGTATCTAGCTTTTGGTTTTGGAGCGGATATCCCATATGGAAAAGAAATAGGAAAAACTTATAAAAGACTTGCATCAGCTTTAGCTTGCTTCATATAGTGAATCATATAAGGCTTATATGATTTACTCATGAAAGTGGCAATTTTCTCATTACTTTCGTATATTGTTTTAGGAAGTATCCAAAACATCCAAGTTTCATTTATATAATTTTTCAAGGGATCTTATATCTCACTCTTGTATGCTTTTCATACAAGTTTCACACAAGACAGATACAAACTTTATAAGATTTATATATACCGTATTTCCCGGACTACAAAGCGCACCTGAATATTAGCCGCACAAGCTAAAATCAGGGGGAAATCCTGTTTTGTACATACATTAGCCGCACCTGACTAAAAGCCGCAGGTGTTTCAATGTTGACTTATCATATGTAAGAGAATACGCACAAAGGGAATTGTCAGGAAAGAGATGGCTGTTTGGAGACACACCCCTTTTATTAATATTTTGAAAAACAAGTTATGGGTACATATTTGCATAACTTTTTAGGTATATGTACAAGTAGCGGTAATTACAAGTACGAAACATGTACTGTGCTTCATAAATGAGTAACAAATGTAGTACATACCAATAACCTACAGCACACCAGAAAAATAGATTCGGACTACCTTTTAGGCTCAGGTGCAGTGACACGGCTTTAACAAGAAGAAAAGTCAGTCATTCACCACCATCTTTCTCTTCTTCCTGCGCACTAAAACCACCAAAGTCCTCTTCTCCAGTGTCGAAAACGAACAGGTTCAGGATGGCTTCGTCATCCACTCTCCGCTTCTCTCCTTCGTTGTCACTTTCAAAACCAAAGAAATCCTCGTTGTCAGTGTCAGAGTTGAACACCCTCTGAAGGGCCGTGGTGGTGTCCTCCTCTCCATCATGCAGCAGTCCAGCCCTTCAAAATCCGTTGGTAAACATGGATGTTTTCACACTTTTCCACGCTGTCAGATTCCACCGGTGGAGTTGAGCATAACTTGCTTTTCGCAAGTTTATCACCGCTAGTCATCCACGCCTCCTGCTGAACGCGTAGCGCTACTTTGAAGTTTGTTTTTCGCGCTACTTGTACGGCACTATGTTGCCTGGCGGATGGACATGTGACCAACATACCACTCTTGAACCCCGATACTGTGTGTCTGATCACATGCCCTTCCGCCAGGCAACGTAGTGCCATACAACAGCGGAACAAATAAAACAAATCGTCTTACGATATGTCAAAAATCATGGACAATCCATAG
This sequence comes from Simochromis diagramma, assembly GCF_900408965.1. NCBI lineage: Eukaryota > Metazoa > Chordata > Actinopteri > Cichliformes > Cichlidae > Simochromis > Simochromis diagramma. The sequence continues at coordinate 24,241,756 of NW_024387245.1, forward strand.
AAAAACCGCACCTGACTAAAAGCCGCAGGGTTCAAAGCTTGTGCAAAAGGTAGCAGCTTATAGCCCGACAATTACGGTATATCTTTTCCATATGGGATGACCATAACTAAACATATCTACTGATAAAACTAAGCTGCTAACTCTTCAGTGTTGATTAGTACCAAAAGCTGAAGATCATTTTCTGAATCTAAAATGATTCTGTAATGAAACACACTGAAATTAGTCATGGTTTGTTGGGTACATGTCATCATTTATCTTCTAAATGGGACTATAATTTACAAAATGAATGTCACACTGTTTAATAATTGCTGGGATATCTTCCAGACCACAGGCTCTCTCACCTTGACTGTGAGTTGGATAAGTGGATAAGTAGCTGGATTAAGAAAATGTATGGATGGGCCAAGATCTGTGCGGCGGGGCATGGTTCATGGTCTGGCTGTGGGGAAGGCTGATATACCTGAGCTCATTCAGCTCATAAGTTGGTGCTGGCTCCAGTTGTAGTTGTAGTTGTTGTGTTGTGTATTCAACTGGGAGCTGAAAAGCTGCAAGCCTGTAGAAAGAACAACAACTGGAAGTAAAGTGTGTGTAGAGTGCAAATATGTGGTCGGGTCCATCTTTGATGCCACAATCTGTAATGAAGACTTAAAACTAGCCCCTGACATATTCTACACGCGGCTGTGGTCACTTAAAATCAACATCAGACAACTTAAGATGTTTTTTTGATAACAAAACTAAAAGTAGGATGAAATCACACTGTTAAATTGGATTTGTGTGTCGATACTTCCATATTATTAAGTTTCAGGTCAGGTGCTTTTATATTGTGATTTTCTTTAGAAAGGTAAGCATCACTCACAGCAAGAGAGCAATGAAAGGTCGCTGGATAAAAAGGAACAAAGTATTAAAAATCCTTCAAAAATGTATTTATGTGAATGCACAAAAGATTAGACCTCAGAGATGAAAAGATTTTTGGTGAGAAAAACTGGATATGAGTTTTTTATTTAAAAGTGTCAAACTAAGCGAGAAAGCAAAGGTAGAAACACAGGCAAGCAGGATATCAGCAAGTAACTTGATCTTTATACCAATTTAATTTCTTATGAATCAATAAGTGATATATTATTTATTAAAGAGACCAAAAAGCTCTGAATTCAAATTGGGAGATATGTGACTTCAGATTCAACAGTTTACATGATGCGTCAGTTATTCAGCACACCGATAATAATGCGCTGAAACAATTTCTTAACAACTTTCCTGTTCTGCAAGTAATAACATGATCCTTAAAGTCTTTCTATTTGTACTTACATCAGACTTGCATGCAGACTAGGTCTACTTTTGAATTCTTTTTTTATATTTCACCATTATTAGTCAACAGGTGAAAGAATGAAAAGTTTAAAACGTTTATCAGAATCTAATAAAACACTCGATTATAATCCTTCAGATTCTGCTGAGTCTTAATTAATGATGTATGGTGGTCCTGAAAGGCCAACCAACAGCAGCTCAAGAAACACCAACAAAAAGAAAAATGTTGAAAAAGCACAACGACACAACAGAGTTTTGTGTCGTTGTTTCCTATTGTTTCCCCAGAAATCTTCCGTTGTGTTTCATATTTTTTTCTCTTTTTTTTTTTTGCTGTTTTTTCCATTTTCACTGTGTTTTGTCTGATTTTGCAACATGTTTCTGTTTGCTTTTGTTTTTGTTAAGCCGCAGCACTTTCATATATTGTTTTAGGAAGTATCCAAAACATCCAAGTTTCATTTATATAATTTTTCAATGGCCTGCATGGCCTGCATTTGTATAGCGCTTTTACTCAGTCCCTAAGGACCTCAAAGCGCTTTACACTACATTCAGTCATTCACCCATTCACACACACATTCACACACTAGCAATGGCAAGCTACATTGTAGCCACAGCTGCCCTGGGGCGCACTGACAGAGGCGAGGCTGCCGGACACTGGCGCCACCGGGCTCTCTGACCACCACCAGTAGGCAACATGGGGTTAGTATCTTGCCCAAGGATATTTGACACACAGCGAGGAGGCAGCCTGGGATCGAACCACCGACCTTCTAATTAGTGGCTGACCTGCTCTGCCACGTGAGCTACAGCGACCAAGGGATCTTATATCTGCTTTCACTCTTGTATGCTTTTCATACAAGTTTCACACAAGACAGATACAAACTTTATAAGATTTATATATATATATCTTTTCCATATGGGATACTGCTGGATTTGTTACCACCATCAGGCCATGTGCATAGAACCCAATGATGGTCACGGTACGTGAAACAATAAAAGGAAAGACTCTTACAAACTGCTGAAGGCAACAAACACAACTTTAGCTCCTGTGAATTGTTCATGATGCCTAGATAAGATTGTAATGAGACTCATTAATAATCACTTACAGATCGGAGGTTGGGGTTGGAGGTATGTGAACCTTCATCAGTTTAAGCATGTAAACTTTCACGCTCTCTGTGATGTTCGTGGGCCACTTTTGGTGGAGAAAACGTGATGCTTCGACTTGTCTTGTGTTCATTTGTTTGGACACATCATGTCATGAAGGCAGTCAGGGTTTATTCTGCACTGCTGTCATCTTAGGACTGACAGATCAGGGGGTGCAGTACGTTTATTATTGTAATTAAAAGGCTGATTTGTTGACTGTGTTGCTGCTCCAACCACGATTGATGACAATGGAAAAAACTTTTATCTTTGTCCACAAAGATGGATGATTGAAGCAAACTCATGTCTAAAACATCACAGTATAATGCAACAACTTTACCCAACTGCAGCTCGGCAAACAAGGGTCACTTTTGTCCACATATGTATGCTTAAAAGCCCTTCAAACTCATTCTGCTGGGGAAACTTTCCCCTTAGATTCTGTTAGTTTAAAGCCCTAAATGTCAAATATGAAAAAGTTGAGCACAAAAAAAAAATTCCACATTTTTCCAGCTTATGTATAAGTTACACTGCTGTCATACGCTCTCGTCAGTCTTTTTTTCCGCTCTTTGAGGCCTCGATCATCAGTGACAGCAGTAATTCTTGGCTGCTTGACAGATGATGCAGCTCCTGTTCCATTTCTGTAGTTAAGACGTCAAAAGACAACTTTGATTATACGTTAACCAAAAAAAAAAACACGATTCACAAGCTGTCAGAAACTTGTGAAGCTTACATTTGGCTGAGTCTAAGAGAAATTCTAGAAAGTGACCAATAAATGCAAGCAACCTATAATGCTATCCTCAGGACCAGATACCTCTATTCTTAAAACAATAATAAATATAGAAGATCAAACATATTCCTAAACATTACCCTATATTTGGAAAAAGTAAGTGTTTATCAGCTTCTTCTTCTTCTTCTTACTGTTTAATAATAAGTTCTGACAATAAGATGTTTTTCACATTCAGCAACAGCAGGTTCCACAGGGCTTTAAATGAGGGCCACTGTTAAAATCTTGGATAAATTAATATATGAGCAAACTGCACTACAAAGTAAAATATTAACTCCAAATATTTAGTCCAAATTGAAATATTAAGACCAAAATCTGACTTTTACATTTCTTTCATCCATCCATTTTCTAGTGTTTATTTGGGTCTGGGTTGCAGGGGCTGCAGTCTAAACTGGGATGCCCAGACCTCCTTCTCCTCAGGTGTTCCTGCGCCAGGTGACAGATTTAATCTTTCCAGTGTCTCCTGGATCTGCCCAAGAGTCTCCTCATGGTAGGACATCCCAAACCTCCTCACTTAGGTGGCACCCTAGCATTGCCAGATCACCTCAACTGGCTCCTTTTGATGTGGAAGAGTAACACCTCCTCAAGCACATAGTGATCTAAAAACTGATCAACTGAATAAATGTTTGGTTTTCTGTTTGTTGATGGTTACATATATATGAAGAAGCAGCAGTAATCCGGTTGTTCAGTCTGACGTCACTAGCCGTGTCTGGACCTAAACTCCGCTGCAGGTCCATATATCAAACGATCACTATGGCATTACTGAGAGTTGAAAAACTATCTAAAGTCTTTCATCTTTAATAAAATGATCAGCGTTCTGCTCTACCAGGTGTAACAATTGAGTTTAACATCCAGGCATCCATGAAAACGGAATTTATGACATTTAACGAAGTTAGAAGTTAGCAGGGAGTTAGCTCGCTAGCTTCTATCGAAATACAATATAGCATGTCCTGACTGCTGGGTTTTGGAAACAAATTAAAACGTACAGCTCTGTTATCACTTCCAGCATAAATGAAGACAGAAAACTAAACAGCAGTGACGTTTGAAGGGTTACTGAAGTTTGGCTAGCTGGTATATAATGATGTGCTACGTGACCGCTAGCGACACAGCTATGTTACCATAATATAAATATAATATAATATAAACAAACTTTTTTTCCACTCGATAAAAGTTAACGTGAGTGTTCTCGGTGGTCAGGAACAAATGTAATCGCATGGCAGGATGCTGTAAAAGGACCAAACTTCAGCCAGGAGAACAACTGAGATAATCCATCCACAATACGAGGTTAGTCATTCATATACTGCTGCATGGGCTGGGCTGTAGTTACATCCTAAGGTTTTAAAAACTGAGCTTAAATAAATGATTAGCGGTAATAAAAGCCGAGGGAGGTCAACGGTGATCACTGACTGTTTTAGGAGCTTTTTGAGATTAAATAGAAGAAAATACAAAACATTAAACATGTTAACAACACAAAAGCCATATTAAACGCAGACTACTTTAGGCCCGGAAGTAGGATTCCTCACGTCATCACTTAACAATCGGATTGTGTTGGTTTTCAAACGTAAAATTGAGCTAAATCCCCTTCTTCTCAGTTTCACTGTTGGTGTAGTTACTGCTTAGTAGACAGTGAAAGGGATTCATTTATCTGAGAATATTGACTGAAACCTCCCATTTAAGCTTGTCAGAGAGACTGATGTTGGTGTAACCCCAGCTAAATGAGACATGGGCGTGGGCACCACCACGAGCTCCTCCAACCATGTCCTCAGAGAGATCATAACGAACTAAGGAGGAGACTCACCTTCACCTTGTTTAGTGTTGCTTCGGGGAGCCTCAGGGAGGATTATCAACTGCATGACACCAGCAAAAGGTAACTTCAACAAGATCAGCATCGGCACAGGAGAAGGTCAGCTGCCAGTCGAGATAATCACGAGACTCAAAACAGCATCATAGAGAAGCAAATGGCTGATTTCAGAGGGAAGATTTGCTCTGCGGTGGAAGACAAACAGACACACGAGCAGACAGTCAATAAGAGGAAATAAATCAGAGCGAGACAGTTGCAGTCAGCAGGTGGAGTGATGGGGAGGAAACTAATGGTCAACTTCTCTCAGCTCAGTGTGTGTGTGTGTGTGTGTGTGTGTGTGTGTGTGTGTGTGTGTGTGTGTGTGTGTGTGTGTGTGTGTGAGTGACCCCTCAGGTCAGATCTATAATGGAAGATCCTCTCCTCCATCTCACTGCTCTGCCCTTTGCATTCCTACTGACACACATAAATACACCCCCACACACCCCCACCTATTTTTTAACTGCACAGACACAGCCTGAGATTACAGCTACAGAGAAACACACAAATCTCTCATTTTATGTATAAAATCACATTAAATCCACATTGTGCATAGATATGCTTTTGAACATGGACAGTTCTACTTTATCCTTAATAGATATTTCTTAATGACATCTTTCCTGTCAGTGTAATTTATACAGCATGAAAGGAAAATATGGCATTCACACATCAATGTGAGCCACAGGCAGCCATGTTGTTTGTGCATAACTACATAGCCACACACTGAATGTATAAAATATAGCTACTGCAACAGGTTTAAGACACCAAATTTTAAAGCCTCAACGTCACCATGATGGTCTTTGGATCTCAAAATGGTGCAGCATGCTAAATTATAAACCACAGCTTTAGTTAGCAAGTTGGACATAAGAGTGTACAACTGCAATGCACAAACACAGATATTAGCTATAATCTGTGTACTTGTTATGAATTGGAAAACTATGCACGGAGACCTGTTTTGAAGTGGTCTGTAGATATGTTTATTTCTGCTGTAAATGGGATATTTTAATATGGGAGTCGATGTGAATCGAGTCACTTTGGATGCCACCATCTGGTGGCCACTAGAGGAACTGCAGTCGCTGGCTTCATTTTTCGGCCTCAGGGATTGCCACCTCTATAGGCCACGAGCACAGGAGGTGTCATGGAAGGCAAAACTGAGAAAAATCTGTACATAGTTATCAGAAAGTGTTGCTTTCAAATAAATAATAACAAATATTTAAAGTAAACAATGAAACAATCCAGAATTCTAAGGTAATATAATGTCTGTCTGTTTTCATTTCCAAGGTGTAAAATAATGCAATTTGATCAAAGTTGTTTCTGTGTCTCCGGTCTTTACAAGATGTCTTGTGCTGACAGTGTGTTAGGCACCGGGTTATGAAATGAGTGAGACTTAGTATCTATTTATATTTATTTATTTCAGCGACCATGTATAAAATGCATTAATCGCATAAAGGCAAGGCAAGGCAAGGCAAGTTTATTTATATAGCACAATTCAACAACAAGGTGATTCAAAGTGCTTTACAGAGACATTAAAAACAAAAACAAATAAAAAGCACGATTTAAAATTGATTAAAAAACAAAACAAAAAAACAGTAGGTAAAATCAGAACAGTAGATAAAATCAGTAGTTAAAATTTAAGTTTTGAAATTTAAGCTTAAAAGTGTCTGAGGCTTTCTGGGAGTTTGTTCCAGATATATGGAGCATAAAAGCTGAATGCAGCTTCTCCGTGTCTGGTTCTGACTCTGGGAACTGATAAAAAACCGGATCCAGATGACCTGAGGGATCTGGAAGGTTCATACTGGGTCAGGAGGTCACTGATGTATTTTGGTCCTAAACCATTCAGAGCTTTATAGACCAGCATCAGAACTTTAAAGTCTATCCTCTGACGGACAGGCAGCCAGTGTAAAGACCTCAGAGCTGGACTGATGTGGTCCACTTTTTTGGTCTTAGTGAGGACTCGAGCAGCAGAGTTCTGAATGAGCTGTAGTTGTCTGACTGATTTTTTAGGTAGACCTGTAAAGATGCTGTTACAGTAATCAAGCCTGCTAAAGATGAATGCATGGACTAGTTCTTTTATCCTTGAAATATTCTTGAGGTGATAGTAAGCTGATTTTGTTATTGTCTTAATTTGTTTTTCTAAGTTTAGGTCTGCATCCATCACTACACCCAAATTTCTCGCCTGGTTTGTGGTTTTTAGATGTATAGATTGAAGTACTCTGGTGACCTGTAATAGTTTTTCTTTGGCACCAAAGACTATTACCTCAGTTTTGTTTTTGTTTAGCTGGAGAAAATTGTGGCACAACCAGTCATTAATTTCCTCAATGCATTTACCAAGAGCCTGTCCAGAGCCTCGGTCTCCTGGTGACATTGTGATATATATTTGTGAGTTATCTGCATAGCTATGATAGTTTATTTTGTTGTTCTTTATAATCTGTGCCAGTGGGAGCATGTAAATGTTAAACAGAAGGGGTCCCAAAATGGAACCTTGGGGAACTCCACATGTGATACTTGTCTGCTCAGATGTGAAGTTACCTATTGATACAAAGTATTTCCTGTTTTCTAAGTATGTTTTGAACCAGTTTAGTACAGTTCCTGAAAGACCTGCCCAATTCTCCAGTCGTTTGAGTAATATGTTGTGGTCAACTGTATCAAATGCTGCACTGAGATCCAGTAAAACTAAGACTGATAATTTTCCACTGTGTGTATTCAGACATATGTCATTAAACACTTTGGTCAGAGCGGTTTCAGTGTGTGGTTCTGTCTAAAACCTGACTGGAAGGCATCATAACAGTTATTCTGTTTTAAGAAGTAATTGAGCTGTTGAGAAACTGCTTTTTCAATGATCTTACTTAAAAATGGGAGATTTGAGATCGGCCTGTAGTTGTTCATTTGTGTCTTGTCAAGATTGTCCTTTTTCAGTATAGGTTTAATTACAGCAGTTTTTAGTGGTTCTGGAAACACACCTGACATTAAAGAAAAGTTGACGATCTGTAACAGGTCTGACTCCAAAGTCTTTGAGACCTTTTTGAACAAACTTGTTGGCAGGACATCTAAACAGCAAGAGGAGGAGTTCAGTTGACCTAAGATGTCCTCCAGGTCTTTGCTGTTAATAGTGTGAAATTGATGGTGTTTAAACAGTTTTTCGGTAGACACAGTACATATCCTGAATCTGCTATTGATGTACCAATTGCTTGTCTAATCTTTTGGATTTTTTCTGTGAAGAATTTGGTAAAGTCATTGCAGGCCATGGTCGAATAAAGTTCAGCTGACACAGGAGGGTTTGTTAGCCTGTCAACTGTAGAAAATAAGACCCGAGCATTATGACTGTTTTTGGTGATGATGTCAGAGAAGTAGGACCTCCTTGCATTCCTCAGTTGTAAATTATAATTGTGAAGTTTCTCTTTATAGATGTCATAATGAACCTGGAGGTTTGTTTTTCTCCATCTGCGCTCAGCTTTCCTACACTCTCTTTTTTCATTTTTCACCAGTGTGGAGTTTCTCCATGCTCAGTGGCTAGTGGATCTGAGGGCAGACCACAGCAACCTCCCCGAACAGGGTCCAGTAACCATCACCGTGGCAGATATCCAAGAAAGGGTCTCCAGTATGAAGAGTTGGACAGCACAAGGCTCTGACATGGTTCACGCCTACTGGCTGAAGAAGCTGACTGCACTCCACAAGCGCCTGGCAGCACAAATGAACCAGCTGCTAGTTGACGAGAGACACCCGGAATGGCTAACCGAAGGCCGGACAGTCCTGATCCTCAAGGACCCCCCAGAAGGGACCGGTCCCCTCCAACTACTGACCAATAACCTGCCTCAGCACCACATGGAAGCTCCTGTCAGACATCATAGCGGCTAAGATGAACAGGCACATGGGTCAATACATGAGTGGGGCACAGAAAGGGATAGGCAAGAATACCAGAAGCGCAAAACACCAGCTACTGGTAAACAGAACAGTCAGCCAAGACTGCAAGACCAGGCTGACCAACCTGTGCACTGCCTGGATTGATTACAAGAAGGCCTATGACTCAATGCCCCACAGCTGGATACTGGAATGCCTAGAATTGTACAAGATCAACAGGACATTAAGAGCCTTCATCAGGAACTCAATGGGGATGTGGCGTACAGCACTAGAGGCCAACTCCAAGCCCATAGCACAAGTCACCATCAAGTGCGGGATCTACCAAGGAGATGCTCTGTCCCCACTGCTGTTCTGCATAGGCCTGAACCCCCTCAGTGAGATAATTGACAAGACTGGCTACGGATACCGACTACGGAATGGAGCAGTTGTCAGCCACCTCCTGTACATGGATGACATCAAGCTGTATGCCAAGAGTGAACGAGACATCGATTCACTGATCCACACCCGCCCTGCCCGTGATCGTGTACCCTGCTGGGGTAATAGGCTGGCCAAAGGAGGAAATAGAAGCCACTGACATCAAGACAAGAAAGCTCCTTACCATGCATGGAGGGTTTCACCCCAAGTCCGGCACCCTGAGGCTATACGCTAAGCGGAAGGAAGGGAGCCGGGGACTGGTGAGTGTCAGCACCACAGTCCAGGATGAGACAACGAACATCCAAGAATACATTGGGAAGATGGCCCCAACTGACCGAGTGCTCAGTGAATACCTCAGGCAGCAGAAACCCAAGAAAGAGGAGGGAGACGAGGAACCATCATGGAAGGACAGGGCCCTGCACGGTATGTACCACCGGCAGATAGAGGAGGTGGCTGATATCCAGAAATCCTACCAGTGGCTGGACAAAGTTGGACTGAAAAACAGCACAGAGGCACTAATCATGGCAGCACAGGAACAAGCTCTGAGTACAAGATCCATAGAGGCTGGGGTCTATCACACCAGGCAAGACCCCAGGTGCAGGCTGTGTAAAGATGCCCCTGAGACAATCCTGCACATAACAGCAGGGTGCAAGATGCTAGCAGGCAAGGCATACATGGAACGCCATAACCAAGTGGCCGGCATAGTGTACAGGAACATCTGTGCCGAGTATAACCTGGAAGTCCCGAGGTCAAAATGGGAGACGCCCCCAAGGGTGGTGGAGAATGACCGAGCTAAGATCCTGTGGGACTTCCACATACAGACGAACAAAATGGTGGTGGCTAACCAACCAGACATATTGGTGGTAGACAAACAGAAGAAGACGGCCGTAGTGATCGATGTAGCGGTTCCGAATGACAGCAACATCAGAAAGAAGGAACACGAGAAGCTGGAGAAATACCAAGGGCTCAGAGAAGAGCTCGAGAGGATGTGGAGGGTGAAGGTAACGGTGGTCCCCGTGGTAATCGGAGCACTAGGTGCGGTGACTCCCAAGCTAGGCGAGTGGCTCCAGCAGATCCCGGGAACAACATCGGAGATCTCTGTCCAGAAGAGCGCAATCCTGGGAACAGCTAAGATACTGCGCAGGACCCTCAAGCTCCCAGGCCTCTTGTAGAGGACCCGAGCTTGAAGGATAAAACCGCCCACAGGGGCGAGCTTGGTGTGTGTGTGTGGTTTTTTTTATCCATATTTATACACACACACATATAAAGTTGTTTAAGCATTCGAATCAGCTTATAAAGTTAATGCTTTATAAAGTTATAAAGTTGATTAATCAGGAGCTGTAGCGTACTCAGAATCTTCACTGCCCATCAACTAAATGTCAGAGTTTACTTCTTATTTTTAGTCATGTAATGCTACAAATTATCCTTAATATATGGTATGTTTTTTGTTTTGTTTTGTTTTATTTCCAGTTGTGGTTGACAAAGTGAGTACGCCACCTGCAGCTGCACACACACACACACAGCGGTGCTCAGCATGCCTGTTGTGTTGACACAGAGAGCACCTGATGTTTGTTTTATTATTGAAGTGAAGAGCAGCAGGATGTCTGTTGCCTCATTCACACAGAATATGCCATTCATTATTGAACGGCTCAAACCGAATCACAGCAGCTTGAAAAGGGAAACGGATGCTTTTCTCACCTCTTATCTTTGCACAAAAACTCTCAGTAAAACCACTAAAACAGTGACACAGAAGAAAAAGACCAACCCTTGATTCCACTACAACTGAAAACAACATTTTCAGTTTCCCTGACCTTTGACCTTTGTTTCCTGTATTTTGTAACAATGGTGTGTTTTTATTATTATGTCCAGTGGCGGATGCTCCTGTTGCTGAAGCTCATGCAGCGAGACATGATTCATATACATCTTCAGAGCTTCAGAGCTGCATGCGAAGCAGGAAGCATGGTGGCTGTTTGGTGAGCAAGCCTTATCTAATCTCCTCTGATCTGGGTTCATCTGTAGATCAATGTGGATTAAGCCTTTACATACAGGCAGATTAGCTCCCACAGCCACAGCTTTTACTTTTCAAATGACCCCCCCGGCTGCATCGCAGATATGGGAAAGTCGCAGATAGGCGGTAATAAATCCTGCGAGGAACATATGGAGGGGAAAATGAGAGATGTAAAGCGTGGAGAATCGACCTGAAAGCAAATGAAGATCCCACAGTCATTACAGTGACGGCAGCACGACATCTCTCTAATATGAAGATTTAATGGAGAGCCTGAGGCTGCACGTGGTTGTTGCATAGAGAGCACAGCGGAGAGTGGAAGAGAGCGAGAGACAAAGACAGTGATTGAATGTAGGAGGGAGACAGGACAGGAACCAAATCAGAAAGACAGAAATAACCAGGAGACACCTACAGATTCCTTCAGCAGCAAAAATCAGCTGGTGTGAATGTAAAGGGATGATCCCCGAGGTTTCCATTGCATCATTTCTGTGTTTATGGCCAGCCCTTCCTCAGCCAGAGCATGTAAGTGCTATAACACGGTGCTATTATCTCTCTGGATATAATGGCTTTGAATGTTGACTGGATTCAGATTGGATTCACAGTGAGGAAAACAAAGGATTTACAGACAATGATGCACACTTTTTGAAGAGAACTGAAATTTGAAAACTGCTCTCATCAGTACCGAGATATTAACAATGGATCATGTGATAAAATTAATAACAGGTAGTGATGAACCACAGACTGAATATGAAAGATTTACACAGCTTGTGGGGTTTATAAAGCCAACAAGCAAAGAAATGTCTTAAATCTCAATTTTTTGAATGCCCAGCAGGGGGTAGCTTCTCTGGTTGGTAAAAAAGCTTCTACTTGTACAGAAATCAATGGGAAATGGCTCTTTTGAACTATAGCAACCACTTTCCTAATGAGTTTATGCTGTTGGTCTCCGTCACAAGGATGACATCTTGCTGACTATGCCAGCTCATTTAGTAAATGAGGATCCTCCTCAGAGTCAAAAAGGAGAATGCTTATTGGCTACTGACTAATGAGAACCTTAACAGCACATCCTGGATTTCTAACACTGGCAAGCTTGGTCAGGCTGCAAACGAACAGACACACATAATAATTCAATTCAATTCAATTCAATTTTATTTATATAGCGCCAAATCACAACAAAAGTCACAGATTTTAGACTGTTAGTACAGTTATACACATATCAAATCATTTGATATGTGTAATTTTATGCTATGTCTAGCATTTTTAATAATTCAAAGAGTATAAACAACATTAACACAGTTATAAGGTTCGGTTTTTGTGAAGCACAAATTAAAGGTTTTTTTGTCAGAGCTGCTGGGATTGGTCTTTTGAGGTGTGCTCTGCTGGTCTCTGCTGCTCTACAGCATTATTGGGATATTACCCTAAATTTGACCAGGGCTACCAAGTAGTTTTTATAGCTCAAATCAAATCAAATCAAATCACTTTTATTGTCACATCACATGTGCAGGTACACTGGTACAGTACATGTGAGTGAAATTCTTGTGTGCGAGCTTCACAAGCAACAGAGTTGTGCAAAATACAATAACGTAAAAACAAGCAAAATATAAGAATGGCTCAATCTGGAACTAATAAATATATGTACAATATATATATATGCATACAGTATATGCATTTTTGGATGTGTATACTAAATATGTTTTTCTGTGTGTGTGTGTGTGTGTGTGTGTGTGTGTGTACATATTTTACAAATTAAATAGAGTAAACAATAAAATAAAATATATAAAAATATACAGAGTTGAGACATGTGCAAAACAGTGGCGTTACTGTACAGTATGGAGTGCATAATGTTAAAGTTCCAGTAGTGAAGCTGAGGTGTCTATGAAGTGTTCAGCAGTCTGATGTCTGGTGGAAGAAGCTGTCTCTCAGTCTGCTGGTACGGGACCGGATGCTGCAGAACCTCCTTCCTGATGGAAGTAGTCTGAACAGTTTATGGCTGGGGTGACTGGAGTCCTTGATTATCCTCCCTGCTTTCCTCAGGCACCGCTTCCTGTAGATGTCTTGGAGGGAGGGAAGCTCACCTCCAATTATCCGTTCAGAGCACCGCACTACTCTCTGGAGAGCTTTTCGGTTGTAAGCGGTGCTGTTGCCATACCAGGTGGTGATGCATCCAGTGAGGATGCTCTCAATGGCACAGCGATAGAAGGTCCTGAGGATGCGGGGGCTCATGCCGAATCTTTTCAATCTCCTGAGAAAGAAGAGGCCTTCTTCACTGTTTTGTTTATGTGTACTGACCACGTGAGATCCTCAGCCAGATGTACCCCAAGGAACCGGAAGCTGCTCACTCTCTCCACAGCAGCGTCGTTGATGGTGATGGGGGTGTGTACTTCTCTGCACCTCCGGAAGTCCACTATCAACTCCTTTGTCTTTGCGACGTTGAGGGTGAGATGGTTGTCTTGACACCAGTGGGTCAGGGCGCTGACCTCCTCCCTGTAAGCCGTCTCATCACCGTTGGTGATAAGACCCACCACTGTAGTGTTGTCTGCAAACTTCACAATGATGTTGGAGTTGTTAGTGGCTGTGCAGTCGTAGGTGTAGAGTGAGTACAGGAGAGGGCTCAGTACACACCCCTGTGGAGCACCAGTGTTCAGTGTGATGGGGGATGAGGTGATGCTGCCCAGTATGACCACCTGGTGTCTGTCAGACAGGAAGTTAAGGATCCAGCTGCAGAGGGAGCTGCTCAGTCCTAGATCCTGCAGTTTCCTGTCCAGCTTCGAGGGAACGATGGTATTGAATGCTGAGCTGTAATCTACAAACAGCATTCTCACATACGTGTCTCTCTTCTCCAGGTGTGACAGGACAGTATGTAGTGTCAGGGCTATGGCATCATCAGTGGACCTGTTGTGGCGGTATGCAAACTGTAGAGGGTCCAGTGAGTCGGGTAGTGCAGAGCAGATGAAGTCCCCGACCAGCTTCTCGAAGCATTTGCTTACGATGGGGGTCAGGGCTACAGGTCGCCAGTCGTTCAATGAGGAGATGGTGGAGGATTTGGGTACAGGGACGATGGTGGCCATTTTAAAGCAGGCTGGGACTACAGACAGAGAGAGGGAAAGGTTGAAGATGTGCGTGAACACTCCAGCCAGCTGAGCCGCGCATGACTTGAGGACGCGGCCGGGAATCCCGTCCGGACCAGTAGCTTTGCGCGCATTCACCTTCCTGAAGCACTTCCGCACATCCTCCTCAGACACAGTGTGCGCACTGACGTCATCCGCAGTGCGCACACTGTCCGGTCTCATGGTGTTCGCTGTGTCGAATCTAGCGTAGAATACGTTTAGATCCTCACACAGAGAGGCCGTGGTCTGCGGTGTGCTGGTTTTCCCTCTAAAGTCTGCGATCGTGTTTAGTCCCTGCCACATACTCCGAGGGTTGTCAAACTGTTGCTCCACCCTGTACTCACGCTTGGCTGCTTTGATCGTCTTCCGGAGTTGGTAATGTGCGTGTTTGTAGTCCGATGTGTTCGCGGAGGCAAAAGCGGTGCTTCGTGCCGCCAGTGCCATGCGAACATCTCCGTTAATCCAGGGTTTTTGATTTGGGAAGGATTTAACTGTTCTGGATGGGACGACATCTTCCACGCATTTCCTGATAAATCCGCAGACTGAGTCTGTGTACTCATCAATGTCCCTAGCAGCCACGTGAAACATTTCCCAGTCCGCGTGATCAAAACAGTCCCGCAGCGTAGACTCCGATTGGTCCGTCCAACAGTGCACCGCCCTCCAGGTTGGAGCTTCCTGTTTCAGCTTCTGCCTATAGGCGGGCAGGAGCAGGATGGAGCGGTGATCTGATTGGCTGAATGGGGCGCGGGGGAGGGCTTTGTACGCATCCCGGAAAGAGGTGCAGCAGTGGTCAAGTAGCCGGTCTCCACGAGTGTTGAAATGGATGTGTTGGTGGAGTTTTGGTGAGACTTTCTTCAGGTTTCTCTTATTAAAGTCTCCGGCTGTGATAAACGCTGCCTCTGGGTGTGCGGTTTCCTCGCTGCTGATCGCGCTGTACAGTTCCCTGAGTGCTCGGTCAGTGTCGGCTTGTGGGGGAATGTAAACAGCCGTAATAATCACTGCTGTAAATTCCCTCGGTAGCCAGAATGGCCGGCACTTAATCATCAGGTACTCTAGGTCAGGTGAGCAGAAGGATTTGACCGGGTGCACGTTCGCATAATCACACCAGCTGTTGTTGATCATGAAACACACACCACCGCCTCTGCTTTTCCCAGTAAGATCCTGTGACCTGTCCGCGCGGTGCACCGAGAACCCCGGTAGTTGTATTGCGGAGTCCGGTACCTTGTCCGATAGCCAGGTTTCTGTGAGGCAGATCACGCAGCAGTCCCGCATCTCTCGCTGGAATGAGATCCGTGCCCGAAGCTCGCACAGCTTGTTCTCCAGAGACTGCACATTAGCCAGTAATAAACTGGGTAACGGTGGTCTGTTAGTGCGCCGTCTCAGTCGAGCCAGAATGCCAGATCTTCTCCCTCTGCGTCGGCGTTTGCAGCCTCCAGGGACAGAGAACAAAGGCGTCTCAGGTGAGATGAATGGGGGGTCTGCAAACGGAGGGTCCGTGTTGCAAAACTTGAACTCCGGAAAGTTATAAGAAAGACCGTCTTTTATGTCCAGTAAGGTTTGTTGGTCGTACACAAGGAGACATGTGCTACTCGTGAAAAAATAAGGGAAAAGTAAAATTAAACACAGAAAACAGCTGTTGCTTGGGGGAGCTCGCGACGAGGCTGCCATACTCGGCGCCATCTTAGTAGAAACACTTAAACCTAACCAGCATGAAAAAGCAAATTATAAAAAACAAAACCAGCCAAAGAAGCAAAACAAAGTGCTACCAAAAACTGTGGACTTCTGGCTGGTAGCCAGCAGACTATGCCATCTCTCCAACCTCAACCCTGGACCATTATTTCACAGCAGTTGGTGAGTCAAGGTGCTGATTGCCTTGCTTTAGAGACAGTTTTTGGCCTTGTTTGATTTTTTCTTGAGATAAAGTATAAATGAAACAACATCAACATGTTTTGTGTCCTGAAGTTGAATTATTTGGGAAGAAGAAAGAACAATCTATAACAACATGAAAAAAATTGCTCCAAAACTGATGCTTGGCTGAGGCACCATAATGATTTTAACCTGCTTTGCTGCTACTTCGGGACTACTAAACAACCTGATGAAACTAAAATGATTAAAAATGTTTGCTTTTAAAATATTTTCCAGTAAACATGTACATTTTGAACTAGGAGTATATTTTCTGATGACTACACCATGTGGTCATTAGAGGAACTGCACTTTTTGGCACTTCTGGAAGTTATGCTATTTTAATAAAAACCAACTATTCAGTTTCCCAATGTGTTTATCTTCCAGCTGTTGTTTTCCTCTCATCACATGAAACTATTTTCAACACCGGCAACCAAAAATGTCTGATATATACACACCAAACAAACTAAACAGCACAGAGATAAAGTTAACAGAGTAAAGCCATTGTAATTCTCATGGTAAACATCCAACAGGGACTCTGGGGTAAACGCAAAAAGTAGAAACTGTAATATTATTTAAGGAGACACAAAAGACTATATGGCACAGCATAAAAGAGTTGGAATAATAACCGTAGACCATGTGAAATTGAACCATAGCTCACCTGAAATCTTTTTTAACCAGCAAACTGAAATGTGTGCAAACACTGAAGATACCAGTACAAAAAACAAAAAGCATCAAACAAACAGGTTTATTGACTTTTGCTCACAGCAAAGCGGTTTAAAGACTCATCAAAATAAACTGTCTCTACTTTAGAGAGCTCACGAAGGAGAGCCCTCAGGATTACAACACAGTTTATTAGATACATGACACTAAATGTCTTTCATTTGATCATTACGATTAGAGCCACAGGAACGATGTCATTATTGGTAATTATTGGTAATTGGTAACTTAATTCTTGATACCAAAATTGTTTAAAAGAAAAGCAAATATATTTCAATATAAAATCCTGTGCGATTTTATATTGAAATATATTTTAAATCCCACAGGATTTTATATCCTGGCACATCCCACAGGCAGCATGGTGGCATGGTGGTTAGCACTGTTGCCTCACAGCAAGAAGGTCCTGAGTTTTATACCACTTTCTGTGTGGAGTTCTCCCCATGTTTGCGTGGGTTCTCTCTGGGTACTCCAGCTTACTCCCACATTCCAAAGACATGCAGTTAGTGGGGATAGGTTAATTGATAACTCTGGATTGCCTATACTGAAGGTGTGAACATGAGTGCGAATGGTTGTCTGTCTCTATGTGTTAGTCCTGCAACAGACTGGGGATCTGTCCAGGGTGTAAACTCCCTCTTGCCCTGAGAGAGATGGGATAGACTCCAGGCCCCCTCTGACCCTGACAAGGATAAGTGGAAGAGAATGGATCAATAAAATCCCACATTCTTTTAAAAATTTGGCTTGAGTCAGTTTTTGACCTTTTAGCCTAAAACTGAAAGTCTTCAAATAATGCATTGTGAAATATTCCCTAATATTAACCTAAACACTCTGTGACACTATTTGCATACCTTCTTTCAAACGCTTATAAGTTTCTCCCCGATCATCCAGTAGAATGTATCAGTCTTGCTATGACCCTTAATTCCTGATGGAGTCAGAGTGACATTACCCATATAAACTGGACAACAATAGAACAGAAGTAACAGAAGACATTTCATTTTCTGAAGTTTTGTCCTGTCTACTCCTCACTGTTGTTGGACCATTATTTTTTATTTTCTTCTGCTTTCCACTTTCATTGGACTGTTCCTTGAAGAATGCTTTTGTCCTGTACTTCTGGTCTTATGTCATGGTCATACCAGTTGAGTTTTCTTCTCATGAAGCTTAAGGATCTGTATGCATGTCTGCCTACATTCCTGGGCATTTGAGCTCCAGTCTATTTGTTATTACTTCTTCTTCCCAGGCTGTCAAACTCAGTTTTGTCATCATTGCTCTGAACCGATCATTTTCTTGCTCGCCTTCTGCGGGCCATATGGTTTAGATCTCAGTACCTCTCACCGTTCTGCCTTTGAGACTCTCATTTGTGCAATGTGTGTAATCTTCATCTCCAGCACATCCTGACTGATCACTGAGAGTCTCATTCTCTATTTACTTTATCTCTGCCACCACCAGCGTCTAGACTCTAGAGGTCTAATTCTACTTGCTAACATTGTCAGGAATCTGCTCTGCTATCTTGCCGTCATCTGAATCTAATCACTGTATAGTTTATACTTCAGCCTCTGCACTACAATAATTCTTGACAATTCTTTCAAATGATCTCTTTTATTGAATTTACTGTAAACAGAACTCCACATGGAACTGTGTGCTGTTCAGTGATCCTGCAAATGACACTGATTGTGATGAATTCAGTACAGTACCGTGATGGGTTATTGAAAAAATATAGTGATGTAATTACATAATGCATTGCATTATGCATTATGCCCAACACTGTCGATGACTGCAAGGTTCCTGTTTTTGTTCTGGCTGTCTACTATGAGTTTAACAAATCAGTATGTTGTGAGTTTTTTCCAGTTCTCAACAGATTTTCAGGCCTGCATAGAAAGATCCACCCTGAAACAGGTTCTATTTTCTCCTTTGAAAACTGTCCGAAGGAGCTCCTACGGGGTCAGTTGGCCACACAAAGGTGCTGGCCATCTTAACCTTCTATACACTGATCGTACCCTGAGCACGTCCACCAAGACAATGTTTGTAATTCCACCAGATGTGCCACAGTGGATCTCAGAAGCATCCCACTCCATGACGCAGAGTCTACTTTTGACAGAAGCTGCTGGAAGCAAAATGTGAAGGGCAGGAAGCCAAACATAAGAAAACCACAGAGCTTTCATAATCAGTGACCCTATGCTGATAAATGCGCTCAAGCATTCCATTTATGATTTGTATTCCTCCAAAGAATTGGATAAAACTGCATCAGATTCCCAGGGGGACACCCCATGCTACTCCCCGTGGGCAAAAACATCCTGAGACATATCCAGTAAAATCAGATCCTTACTGGCATGAGTTTGATCTGATGTTGGTTCCCTAGAAAACGTGCACAGCCCTGTAGGATCTCTACATGTGACTGCTGATGCTTGTTGACCAGTGTGATTCATTTTTAGTTATGTCACAGTGGTCCCAGAGCTTTTCTGGTGAATACAAAACTATTATCACTGCAGGAAAGGACACCGATTTGTAACAAAGTGAATTACCCTTACAAAGAGGGTGCGAGTGGGAGTTATTTCTACACTGAGCCATTTGGAGGAAACATGAATGTCCTCATTAATGTGACGGACTGCCATAAAGTGCTAAGAGCTCCAGTTTAACGTCAGTGAGTATTTGTTTTGTGTTAGATAAGAATGGGAACTTCTGACCTGACAAAGGCTGATTATGGCTGAAACACTGATGTTTTTATGTGAAAGCTGCAGAGGTTTGGAGTGTTTCCAAAGATACTGTCCCTGTCTTTGTGTTATTCTTTTTGTGTATATGCACACCACTTCTGCTACGTTCTTTGCTGTAAACTGTCGATAAAGAAATGAATTTTATGAAAACAAAACTTGTTTCCAGTCAGATAAAAATTAATGGAAAACAGCGCCAGCGTCACACTGTGTTGCCACCGGGCCCACAGTCAGATAACTAATGTACCCATTGAATTTCAATGAGTCCCTCTGAGGAGAAATATCCCGAATAACTCAGCCACACTGACAGCTGGAATCCATTTTATTGCACAGATTCACTTCGTTCCAATCACATATGATCTATCCTGTGATGTTCATGGCCTTGTTAAAAAGAAACATTTATCCACAAAGGAGCAGCCCTTCAAGAACAAGGGGAAAAAACACGTTTTATTATGTCTGGAACCTTTAAAGAGCCAATATGAGACAAAATGAAACGAAATCACCAGGCAGTAAAAACGGTAACTCTGACCCCATTTCCACTTGCTATTAACATGTGATCTGTATCATTATTGTTCAGTCTTGACAGGGAAACTACCTGTTGCTATCAGAATATGATCAATCCATTGGTCTATTTTCTGCTGTTTTGTCAAAGCTCCTTGACAAAACTCCGTACATTAAAATACTAGCGTGATGGGCCTCACACTATCAGCTCATCATATTATGACTAAGAAAGCTGCATCCACGAACTTTACAGATCCAGTGTAGAAACAGATACTGGATGAGGTTAAGATCTTGCTGTCCAATTACTGGTGGCAGAGGCCTATAGAAACTATGGTTGTGCAGGTAAGGAACTGAAGTTTTATTTACAGCTTCTCATACACAAAGCACAACATATTATTGAGAACAGTCCAAATCAGGTGAATGGTTTCACAGATATTAAAGCTTGAATATGGAAACAAAACTACATTTTCATGCAACTTCAGTGTGATATTCCCCGGGTATTTTTATATACAATACTATTAGGACCTTGATTTTTCTAAGGTTCATCTCGATTTTGTGCGTGGTGTCATACCTGGGGAATATCACAATGAAGTTGGATGAAAATGTGTTTTTGTTTCCATATTCAAGCTTTAATATCTGTGAAACCATTCACCTGATTTGGACTGTCATAACATAACAGTAAGCTGTAAATACAATATCAGTCCCCAACCTGCAAAACTGTGGCCTCCACATCTGCTGTCTGAGATCAGGTATCCAAATATTAAGGCATTTCAAGTTAACCTGAGAGTTTGTATCCATAAAGTCATAGAGCCAAATATTTGAAAGACCAAGCTCAAGTAGTTTTGTAGAAAATGTCCTTTGCATAGTAGGGGCCTGAAAGTTTGGGTAAAGTTAATTTCATTTTTATTGATATAGAACCAAATCAAAACCAATCACTTCAAGATGCTTTAAAGACCCTAAAATATTACAGAGAAAACCTCAACAATCTAAAGACCCTCTATGAACAAGTACTTGGGAAGGAAAAATTCCCTTTTAACATCAAGAACCCTCAAAACAGGCTCAGGGAGGAGCGGCTATCTGCCACGACCAGTTGGGGGTGAGGGGTATCTAGACTCTGTGATGGTCAGGTGGGAAGTTAACCCATCTACAGTTAGACGGGTTAACAGTGACCTGGTAGATAATGAATGACAGTGATGGCTTAAAGATCATGTTAGATCAAATTCATTCAGAAAGGGAAGAGTTAAAAAAAATCTGCAAAACTTCCAAAACCAGAAACGTGATTGAGATATCCAGTTCAGTGACTCAATTTAGCTATAAATAATTTACCCTATAAATAATTAACAACTGTAAGTGGAGTGGTTGTTTTTCATCCATTTGGATGCTTTTTAGACTTCAAGATGGGAGTGACCTATGAAACCATATATTCACTGACTAATCATTGGTGACTGTTAAGTCATTAACCAATGAGCATGTAGTTAATTTTCACAGGTAATCCTCCAATTTGAAATATGGTATGACCAATTTGCAACATAGATTAACTTTTTTTTTTTTTTTTTAGCTCCATACGACCTGAAATGAGTGACAGAGTCCACAACTCTATCTGAAAGTGTTTGCAGAGGTCAGGACATTTTAATAACTACTGGTGGCCTTCAGATTGCATGAAAGTTTAAGGCACTTTTGTATTGGCTTAATTTTCTTGTCCGGATCCTAAATGCATTGATGCTATACTCGATACCTTTTCTTAAAAGTCTGAATGTGCTAAGTTAGCACTTTAGCTTCTTGTCCAAATTTCTGGCTCCAACAATCTGACATTGGGATTAAAGTTGAACGTTAAGCTCAGAAACCCAGTGGGTTGCTACATGAATCTCTTTAAAATACAGGCTGTTCACAAGTTGTCTTTGTGCAGCTAAAGTTTTGCTTTAGAGTTGCTGTTGCTGCTGCAAACTCAGTGCTGCAGCACTGGGAACACCACAGTTGTATAGTTTATCTACAAACACATGGGGAACATTTTAGTGTCATTGTCAGAGATTTAATAAGAAGAACAAGACATACTTTGTAAACAGTTCATGGTGAATTTATCTGGTCTGGTTTTGACTTTCTAATCCACTGAATTGGCTGATTAAATTGGAAATCATCCACTCTCTGCACCTGACTTCTGTAATGCTCCATCATTTTTTGGCATTTTATCCATATGTTGCTATTCAAATAGAGAACCAAACAGCATGCATTTTCCTCTGCAGTGAAACCTTCCCAGCCTTTGATCCTCTATCTGTTAACTGTTTCTCAGGGTAAATATAATATGGGCTGTCTTGATTTACAGTTTTTCTCTTTGTGAGTCCAGCTGTATGTTCCATGTCTACTTCGATTTTTACCTCTGTCTGTTTCTTACTTTGTACTTGTATGAAGCAGCTGATATTAAACACTCACACTTAAATTAAGTTTTTATATTGCTTGCCATACTTCAGTGGGTCTTCAGGCCGGGCAGTATCAATCTGTCCTCCACACATGGTTGGTCACCCCTAAGAAGAAAAATTACGTAAGTCTGTGCTGAACTTTTACCTCTGGTTTTCTGCATAAACAGCTGATGAACAGTCCCTCTGACAGACAGTAGAGACAGTGGCTGCAACAACACATGACAGCTCCCACGAGGATTTGACAGAGTGTCAATGTTTAATTGGGAAATGTGCTCGCTGAATGCTAATGTTATCGACATTAGACTTTTGTTAAAGTGATGGATGGAATGCTCACACATATTTCATTGCCTGACTATTTTAAACACGCATAAACACACAAATACAAAATAATAATTACAAATAGGATTTTTGTTTTTCTAACACATTTTATCTCCTGACTTACAGCATTACTGATTCTCAGGCCTTAGTCACACAGGCCTGGAGACCAATCAGTGACCGATGTGCAACCTCCACTCACTAGAAAAAAATGTACCTTTGTTATTGAAGGTTCTGGATGTCATTGCATGAAACTTCTTGCAAAGAAGGTGAACTAAAAACCTCCTGTTGGTTAATGTAGAAACTAGCAGGTTTCTGTGGCAGCCTCATTGCATGGAAGATGCTAACTTGTCTGCAAACATTTGCCTTTACTTTCTATTGTTCATCTCTTCAGAGTACAAGTTGTGCCTCATGACTACAACCAACACATTTAAAAAAAATCCTTACTTTGAAGGGTCTCCATTTCTGTACTTTAGCAGTTGACATCATAGCAACTGCCACAGCCATTCACAACAGGTCAGGGAATACACATTTTGCCTTTGTATGCGATGGTTGTCAGATGGTTACCTATCTATTTCTAGGTCTGTGTGACTGGGGCCTTAGGAACACTTTCTGGCCATATTTTAATGCAAGTCTTGGATCTTTAGTGTCATTTTAATATGTGGTTTAGAAAAAATAAAAATTACATGAGTCTGTGTTAGAAGGTAGGTGGGTGATCGATAGCACAATCACACCAGTAAACAGCTGGTTGTGTTGTGACTGGAACCTCTTTTCTTTCCACTTTCCTTTTTCTTTTACCTTAGTTTTATGGTATAAATAACAGTTTGGGTTAAAGTATACCTTTTTATACTAATAAAAATACTCCCTGTATGGTAGCTTCAGGGCAGGAGGAAGGTATGCTGAGCAGCTCAGCTTCAGATTGACTGCCAGATTGCATTTTTTTCGGTAATACAATAAAGAACTGCAACTGAAGTTTCCCTATCTATGCTTACTGAGGAGAACCAAGGCAACGAGTGCTACGAACATCAGTGCTAGCAGTTAAAGTACTTGATGCAAAAATACAAAAAAGGTGTCTTTTTTTTCCTTTTTTGCACCAGTGGCTGTCTTAGTTAAGCTTTGGTCACACAACCCTACAGACCAGTTTGGAAATTATGGCCACAATCTAGTAAAAAAATGCGTATTGCTCAATTGCTTAACTTGTTAGTGGTACCTGAAGTTTGCTGGCTGTGGCTGTAAATCGGTTGCAACGGCTCACCACGTTATTAAATTAATGCATGTAAGGTGAACTAGCAAACACCGTCGTAGTTACATGCGGCTGTCTTCTTGTTTGATGGCAGATACTCTCGTCACCCTGGCCAAAAAGCCTAAAATGACCAAAGAAAAGTGGGAAACAGCTAAACATGAGAGGTTTTTGGACAAAGTTTGTGTTTTTTCCATTGATTAAGCACTTTTTCCAGCCAAGAGTGATACCATATATGCCCCATAGCTGCAGAAAAGGCTAACATTGTTATCTTTTTACAAAAAAAACAGCTAAACATAAGAGGTTTTTGGACAAAGTTTGTGTTCTCCATTCTTTAAGCACCGGTTCGTGCACCTTTTAAGCACCGGCACCGTTTCAAAAATACCGGTTTGGTACTGGTATCGGATAAAACCTAAACGATACCCATCCCTAACCTTCACAGTAAAAACTGTGCCGCTACACTGTTACAACCACCAAATTTCCAAAGGTGTGACTTTTACTCTGAAGGCTGAAGTTTTCAGTTTCCAGCATTCTACTTTTTGCACTTTTATTAACTCAGTTAATAACGTACAGGAATGTACAGCATAGTACGTGATATTGTGTGAAATGGATACCACCCGTCCTCAGTGGCAAGGAGAAAACTGAGTGTAAAAAATGAAGCTGTAAATTGACTATAAATGTAACTATATTTCCAGATAGACTCCTAGTTACGATCTTTGGGTAGTGATTGGAAGAGTAAGACTGAGGATACAAGTAATATAAATGTGCTTCATTCAAGTGTGGCTGGGCTTAGAGAGAGGAGATTGTACATTCATGAGCAGCTCAGAGTAATGCTGCTGCTCTTCCACATCACCAATCAAGGTTGTTCAGGCATTTGACCAGGATGACACTTGGATGTCTCAGATTAGATGTTTTGGGTAGTAGAGGAGTCAAGATGGAGAGATGATATCGCTCAGCTGGCTTGGGAACATCTCTTCATCCTCAAGATCAAAGGCGGTAGGTCAAAAAAGAAGGATCTAATCAAGCATGATCCTGGATTGGAAAATGTCTGGTTTCATGTGCAGATGTATGGATACAGAGTTTGTATCAGTGAGCTCTCACAGATGGTCCACATTTATGTTTGCTGATTCCTCAAACAGTATCTGATTACATTTCTTAAACTCTTGCAACTTTGTTGTAACTATCGCTCTCATTCTGTCTGTCTTCTTCTTCTAGCCAAGGCAAATGTAGCATAACATTCAATATTCTGTAATCAAACACATTGCATGTACCACTCTATTCATTCATCTGGGCTATTTTCCAGATAGTGTTTCAATGTATTTTCTCACATTGAGTTGAACCAGTGCTAATAAAGCACTAAAGTGTGTGGTTGCTTGTGTGGGTTTGAAACTCTGATTTACTGTATTGATCTGTAAACAAAATCTTCCTCTGTGGAGTCTGTCCAATGATTACACCTCTCTTTGTCTACGGAACTTGGAAAGAAAAGCGTCTGGACTTTTCTTTCCAAGCTCCCTTCCAAGCAATACAAGTCAAGACTTTAAAGAAGTCCAGACGCTTTTCTTTCCGAGCTCCTTAGACTACGATGAGCTGGATGACTGAGAACCTTCACAGACATACACCTCTCTTTGTTGCTCTACAGTTTTCTGTTTCACATCGTTCATTGCTCTCGCTGTAGATGAGTGTGTGTAGGCGTCTGTGCGTATCATCTTACATAATTTTGCTGTCATCACTCTGTTTGTCTTCTCTGTCTCTTTAGTGACTGAGCTCATTTATATTTGTTATTTATAACACGGGGAACCTATTCCTACAGCGCACACTGTGAAGGATTCAGATAATCTGAACACATGAGGATGAGGACACAGTGCCTTAGAACTGTATGTAACATTGTTTCTAACAGCCAGCAGGATGGGTGCAAAAACAAGTCCAGTGTTACACAGGTGTATGAGAACATGCCCCTCATCTAGCATGCATACTTTCCTTGGGAGCAATACAAGTTGTCAATGGAAAATTGTACTTAGTAGTCAGTATAATCTTTTAATGATATAAGTTTGCATATGGTAGAATACTGCATGTAATCATTTGTGTTTAGAAGTATATAGTTGGTGGCATATTGAAAGAATGTCTCATCCTAGGAGTATGGGAAAGGTCGTACCTTGTCTTATTGTTTTACGGTAGGATTAACGTAGCTATGTCAGTTTTAGTCTAAGTGCTTTTTTACATATAGATGAACTGTTGGATTTTCCAGACCAGCAGGAAGTCGTTTATGGGGTCACACTCTGACAACACACACGCACGCGCGCGCGCACACACACACACACACACACACACACACACACACACACACACACACACACACATTCCAATGTAAGGAACAAGCATCCACTGAAGTGTATAAATAAAAGACCAGGGCAGTCCTCAGTGCTTAGTCTCTGAGCCTCACTCTTGGTGTGTGAGCTCAGGAGGCTGCCCTTGCTAGCAAGAAAATCTGTGTGTTTCTCTTCTCTGATTCTCTACTGAAGAAGTGTTTTAGAATATATCTCTTAACATTATTTGGTCCTTCGTATAGCCGGATCAGAAAAGATCAGAACTGTTATCTGTGACTCTGTTCCAGGATCCAGCACTGATTCCTGATGCCGTGGGGAGCCAGCACCGAAGCCTGTGCACAGCCCTCTCAGACGAGGAGAGAGCCCCAGGACGTGAATTCGGGTCTGGGCCGATGGCCTGGTCCACGGCGCTGGGATTCAGTCTGATGATCCGAACCACCAGTGAGACGTCGGAGAGTGAGAAACACTATTTTGGTATATAAAACGGTCGCAAAGGTTTAAAGAAACTTGATAAATTAGTTTGGGTTCGCCGAAAGGAGCTGAATTAGACTTAAGTTTTAGAGGTAGCTGATATTACTTCGTGACAAATTAAAATAGGTTGGGTTTGCCGAAAGGAGCTGAATTAGACTTAGGTTTTAGAGGTAGCCGAAATTACTTCGTGACAAATTAGCGCACAAATGACTATGTGTGTGTATGTGTCTGGAAGTAAGTTGATTTTACAGCACAATACGCTGCTGAACTACTTCCATTTTTGTTTTCTTTGCTGAGGCTCAAGTACTGGTGACAAAGGAGAACGGATTGAGTTTCATCTCATAAAACTGATACCGCTTCACCGTTAGGGTGAAGTTGAAGGCCGTATCAGTAAACCACTCTGAAGTCAAGCGTGCCAGCGACGGCCCAGCAAAATCTTTGAAAATGGAGAATAAACAAGTAAAATTAACACCTGATGAGAAATGGTTAGAAAAACAACAAGCCGGAGCAGGTAAAATCAGTGCAAATAGGTGGAGAAATCCACAAAAAGCAAGAAAACGCAGATTCTTTAGATTTCCCTGATCAACAACAGCCGGTGCTCCAGACCATTAATTTAACCAGTTGTTAATAGTAATCTGCATTAAGCTCAGGGTTGCTCAAATTCAGTACAATGACAGATGAAGTGATATAGGTAAATATTTAAACTAATGACGTGCATAGAGGCACTTGACCTGTTTGAAAGACTGTCGTCTTATTATGAGCCATTGAGATATAGAGCACACCTATGAAAACAACTAATATGCTGAACCCTGTATGAAACAGCTGAAAACTACATGATGGAGAAGCTGAATTGAATATGAAAGTGCAAGTCTTTGCCACTGTGTGGGGAAAAGCACGCAACCACTGTGTGAAGTTGCGTTGCGGTCTCTTCTGAGCTGATGAGCAAGCTACACATTATCAGATCGAGAGCTGGCTGAGAACTCTTCAAAGAGAGGCAAACAGAACTATGATAACTGTGATAACTGGAGTGTGCAGCGTTTCCATGAGCAGTTTTTCTGCATCTTGACTTGTGTGTAGAGTGTTCATAACATCAGCATTATGTTTTTGTTTATTTGTTTTGGTGGGTTGAAAAATAGTTAAATAAACTTGTGATCATATTTACGGATCACCATGGCACATACCATTGGCCAAATGATTTATTTACGCAGATGAAAAAAGTGAGTGTTAATGTGTCTGACGTCACAGTGTTTTTGTGCGCTGTGTAAAAGTAATTGCCTCTGATTGTGAGAGCGGTGATTCTGCAGGTCACCATTACATTGTAGATGAAAAATAATCATAGGGAAAAGGTTTTGTGTTGATCAGCCAAGAACAACTACAATCTCATTTTCTGCTTAAAGGACTGTTCACAAAAACAGAGAGAGAGAGATGTGTGTTGATTAAGCAGTGATAATAATAATGAACATGTCTTAGTTTGTTACTTTCAGGTGAAAAGCAGACCTGAATCAATTTTCCACATTCAGCGGTCGGAAGAAAATTATAGTTTAACATCACTGGAAACATGCAGGCCAAGTTTCTGGCTGACTTATTTACAGCACCATGTGTCTCTCAAACTCACAAGCGAGCTCTCACTCCTCCCCGAAGACAAGGAATGCAGCTCCAAAGAGCAATAACATGGCAGATAAAGAGACAGCAGCAAAGTCCTGAGCAAAGAGACCCAGCAAGCAGCAGCAGTGTGGACAAACAGCATCAGAGAAGAAGAGCAAACCCATCATCCTGCCTGATTGGATGAATGGCACTGTGTTTCCAACAAGCTGCAAATTCACTATGCATGTGAAAAGAATGTTTGAGGAGAACTGAGGAGACTGTTGGAGTTTGACATTTGCCACCTTTGGAGAAAATGGCAAGAAGAGACAGTGAAACACAGGACAAAGCTGAAGGAGAACTGCCTGCTATTGGACTGTTGAAGTGGGAGAGGACAACAGTGAGAGTAAGTGAGAATGCTGGTGTTTAAAGTGGGAAATCAAAATTTGGGTTAGCAAACCTGGGAAAAACAAAACTGACTGCTTAAGTGGGAAATTGTGAAGGAGTCTGAAACACTGCAAAAAGAAACATACAAAATCACACACACAAGCAGAACGTGCATT
Organism: Simochromis diagramma; assembly: GCF_900408965.1. Classification (NCBI taxonomy): domain Eukaryota; kingdom Metazoa; phylum Chordata; class Actinopteri; order Cichliformes; family Cichlidae; genus Simochromis; species Simochromis diagramma. Next base: position 24,270,921 of record NW_024387245.1, read on the forward strand.
AACCCTACTAACACTTCCAAACACAAGAGAGCTCATGAAGATTAGACAAAATCTTAAGCATGTGAGTCTGTTTACCATCTTGTCCAAGTCACTTAGTGTGATGAGAAGTGATGCAAAGATCAGTGGACTCATAGCACATCAGTTACAAAATGATTAAAGAATAGCAGAGAAATGTGTAGGAAAGGCAGCTTTAAGAACATGCTCTGCTGGCTATGCAGCTCCACAGACATGCATTAAACCTGCCTAATAACACAAACACACATGCAATGAAAATTAGCTTGTTATCTCTCATCAGTGTTAAAATAGGGTATTTAACACTGATGAGAATTTATCCGATGCAAAAAATTGACTCTCTGGTTTGCAGGACAACAGTTTAACTGTCGTGGGAAAAAAGATTCTGGTTTGACCAACCAGTGATCAGACAACAAATTTAGTTGTTAATATAGTAAATTGGGAGATGCTTTCTGCTTGATTGATGCAGCACAAGTAATTTACTGTATGAGGGAAATTCTATTTTTGTGATAACATTTTGAACATGCATTTCTGTTGTCCTTTCATCTTAGTGGGTTAATAGCTGATATGCAAATTAGTTGATCGTTCTTAGATTAATGAAAGGTGATTGAATTCTAGCACGAGTGAATGGGATGTGTTGGAGTTTGTTAGAGTGGAGACTCTAAAACACTGAGTTTCCTGTTTTGATGTGCGAGTGAATCCTGCACCCAGATACATAACTCTGAATACATAAGAACAAATGTCTTTTGTGAAATACCTGATGATATGTTACACGTTTTATGATGACGGGAAAAAAGAAAAACTGGATAAAATAGATCTGTGGCCTAAATGAGTGAAAAGCACAGACCTGGGGATTAAACTCATAGCTAATAAGACATTAGGGTCATGTTGTGCGTTGTGTGGCTGATGGATGATTTGGAGTGAATCTAGCTGATGATTTCTTTTGTTGTGAAGTTGAGCCTGCCAATTAGTATGATGGTATGATAAATCATGCTAATGGTATGATTTACCCTCCTGAGATGAGGAGCTTGTGTCATGACGTAACAAAGCCTTTTTATTTTGATACTTTCACAGTGCACTGAAAGTTTTGTTCGAGAATCTCTGTTTAAGCAGGTCTGCATGTCGGGAATTAAAAGTGCTACACGTCGTCGAGAAAATTGTTACAAGTGAGTTTCTACACATTAAAATGGGCTCAGGAGAAAGCCACTTATTTGGGACAATTAGAAAATGAGAGTCCCTGCCTAAAAAGGATTCAGCGAGGTAATCCGATCTAAAGTTCTTCTTTTTCTTTTGAAATGATGTCATTTTGCTGAGGGTGGAGATCAAATGCGACGATAGTTTCCACTATCAGCAAAGAAAGAAAGAATGAATGAATGAATGGAAATAAAAACAAACTGACTGACTGGTAAAAGCTGACAAGACTTGACCACGACTCAAGGTTAACCCCCACCTAGACAGGACAAAAGGGTGGATGAATTTATGTGCTTCTTTTTACAGGAGCAGAAAGATGACAGCAACATCTGAGGTTGCATGAGCTTTGGCCGTACCGATTTAACTTTTAAATGCCACTTTCTGTGTTTGTGAATCTACCAGGGGTGTGTTATTCATGGGCTTGTGTTGCTCACAGAGATTACTGTGAGAAAGAGTGTATATACCCGCGCAGCGCTAACATTTACATTTCTTTTTACAGCAGATGTGAATAACATTCTTTCCACAGCTATGGATGGCTAACTTTATGGTCTTTTTATAGCACCTCTGGAACCTGTCGACCTGCGCCTGGTCACCAGGATGATCTATGTGTGTTGCTAATGTTTGTTTTTCTAAGAGTGCATGTAGAGGATTCAGCAGAGACGGACAAGTAACATGAGAAAAACAAATAAGAGATGCAGTGTTTATGGAATAGTTTCATATGGGGCTCATTAGCGGGCCACTATTGAGCTCCTAGTGATACATGAGTGGAGTGACTTTGCTTAAGAGAAGTCACCAATTACATTAATGTTGACTGAGTACATGGGATGATCCATGTCTGAGGCAAATTATGGTAATAATTGTAGTTTACTGATTTGAGAAAACCTGCACATGATACTTGTCTTGCTGATGTTGAATACTTATTACTCTTATGATACAATTGTTTATAAGCGTGAAGTTTTATTTCACTTCCAGATCTTGTTCTCCAGGCCATGATGGTGTGTATGCAGGCTCCTGGCAGAGCCAAGTTTTAAGCAAACTTAATATGCAAAACCGACTGACATCTTTTATTGCAGGATTATAGGTCCAGGGTGGTGCTGCTCCAGAGGAGGAGACGCCCTGATGTTGCCTGGGACGTGATCTAGCTAACCTTTTTCTTTAAGACAGGAATCTGGTTTTGATGAGTTGACTCATGGAAGTGTCCATGTGTCAAGAGGAGGGGTCCAGGATTAACATGAAACAATTAATTAATTAACATTAAACTAAGTTTTATATGATTTTTGCAGCAATTTGTGTGATTAACAGTTCATTCAACGGGTATTAAATCTATGCAAGTGGTGCATCCATGTGTAGATGAGGCTTTGATGGCCTATAAATGAAGTTCACTGAACTAAAGAATGTGGTTTGATGATTGTTGACATGCTCTCCAAATAGAAGTTTTTCCTCCTAGCAAGGAAATACAGGTGCAGCAGTCATCTCCTGAGAAATCTTCAGAGGCCCAGTGAGAAACAAGAACCATTCCAGGCATAGCTGACAGCCCAGGCAGTGGTTGAGGTCAAAGGTCGGGCTGGTTGGGGCCCATCATGAGATCAGACTTTGGAGCCACAGCAAGGACCATGAAACTGTGTTGGAATGAGAGCTGTGCCAAGGGGGATTTCCAGAGGCCAACAGAGGAGACTGTGGACAACAGACGGGCACTCGAAGGATGAGGGGAGCGTGCCAAGCTCCATCGACAGCGCAGAGGGAGTCTAAGGATGGCATCATGATTCTGTGAAAGCACAGGAACCAGAAGCTATGGTGGTGATGACAGCAGTTTCCTATGAACATCACCTAATGCTGTGTCACTATACTGTGCATACGATGGCACACTGAAGACTGCTGGGATCATAACAGCAGTAAGATAACTGGACCCAGCACCCTTTCCACAGAGGGGTTTTTCTGCAGAGGATGGACAGTAGAAGAGCCGTAAGTACAGTGGGGCAAAAAAGTATTTAGTCAGCCACCGATTGTGCAAGTTCCCCCACTTAAAATGATGACAGAGGTCAGTAATTTGCACCAGAGGTACACTTCAACTGTGAGAGACAGAATGTGAAAAAAAAATCCATGAATTCACATGGTAGGATTTGTAAAGAATTTATTCGTAAATTAGGGTGGAAAATAAGTATTTGGTCACCTCAAACATGGAAAATCTCTGGCTCTCACAGACCTGTAACGTCTTCTGTAAGAAGCTTTTCTGTCCCCCACTCGTTACCTGTATGAATGGCACCTGTTTGAACTCATCATCTGTATAAAAGACACCTGTCCACAGCCTCAAACAGTCAGACTCCAAACTCCGCCATGGCCAAGACCAAAGAGCTTTCAAAGGACACCAGGAAAAGTATTGTAGACCTGCACCAGCCTGGGAAGAGTGAATCTACAATAGGCAAGCAGCTTGGTGTGAAAAAATCAACTGTGGGAGCAATCATCAGAAAATGGAAGACATACAAGACCACTGATAATCTCCCTCGATCTGGGGCTCCACGCAAGATCTCATCCCGTGGGGTCAAAATGATCATGAGAACGGTGAGCAAAGATCCCAGAACCACACGGGGGGACCTGGTGAATGACCTGCAGAGAGCTGGGACCAAAGTAACAAAGGTCACCATCAGTAACACACTACAACGGCAGGGAATCAAATCCCGCAGTGCCAGACGTGTTCCGCTGCTGAAGCCAGTGCATGTCCAGGCCCGTCTGAAGTTTGCCAGAGAGCACATGGATGATACAGCAGAGGATTGGGAGAATGTCATGTGGTCAGATGAAACCAAAGTAGAACTTTTTGGTATAAACTCAACTCGTCGTGTTTGGAGGAAGAAGAATACTGAGTTGCATCCCAAGAACACCATACCTACTGTGAAGCATGGGGGTGGAAACATCATGCTATGGGGCTGTTTTTCTGCCAAGGTGACAGGACGACTGATCCGTGTTAAGGACAGAATGAATGGGGCCATGTATCGTGAGATTTTGAGCCAGAACCTCCTTCCATCAGTGAGAACTTTGAAGATGAAACGAGGCTGGGTCTTCCAACATGACAATGATCCAAAACACACCGCCCGGGCAACAAAGGAGTGGCTCCGTAAGAAGCATTTGAAAGTCCTGGAGTGGCCTAGCCAGTCTCCAGACCTCAACCCCATAGAAAATCTGTGGCGGGAGTTGAAAGTCCGTGTTGCTCGGCGACAGCCCCAAAACATCACTGCTCTCGAGAAGATCTGCATGGAGGAATGGGCCAAAATACCAGCTACTGTGTGTGCAAACCTGGTAAAGACCTATAGTAAATGTTTGACCTCTGTTATTGCCAACAAAGGTTATGTTACAAAGTATTGAGTTGTATTTTTGTTATTGACCAAATACTTATTTTCCACCCTGATTTACGAATAAATTCTTTACAAATCCTACCATGTGGATTCATGGATTTTTTTTTCACATTCTGCCTCTCACAGTTGAAGTGTACCTCTGGTGCAAATTACTGACCTCTGTCATCATTTTAGGTGGGGGAACTTGCACAATCGGTGGCTGACTAAATACTTTTTTGCCCCACTGTATATCCACGACAGAACAAAGGCAGAATCGGCAAATACAGACTATTATGTCTGTTCCCATATGCCCAGCACGTCAACACACCCCACACTATATGTGTTCCTGGACCAACTCCCAGGGAAGAACCACTCCATGATACTAGCAGAGAAAGGGGGACTTTGCGTCCTCTTCAACAACACATGCTGCACTTACATAAAGACGATGTACACTCATTAAACATGACTGACGCCCTGAATGCTTTGAGACAGATCCAGCAGGCCCAAAATCAGGACTATGTAAGTGATACAAGTGACTGGTTTTCTTGGCTTTACACTGGCTCCTGGTTACAGGTGCTAAAAGGATGACTCATCGGAGTTGAAATATTATTACTTTTATTTTGTGTCTTTGTAACGCGTATACTGCCATGTCTAAAACTCATGATTAACCGCATAATATTTTACACTGTTGCTGCATATACAGCCGTGACAAATGATGATGATGACCCCGACCTGTTGGAACATGAAGACTTTGTGTGATTAATGACGATGTGACAGAAAATGTACAACAAGGTGTTACATACTGATATCTCACTTAAAGTTATACTGACAACAGGAGGGAATGTCAATGGAAAATTGCACTTAGTAGTCAGTATAATCTTTTAATGATATAAGTTTGCATATGGTAGAATACTGCATGTAATCATTTGTGTTTAGAAGTATATAGTTGGTGGCATATTGAAAGAATGTCTCATCCTAGGAGGTCTGTAACATTCCAGGGTGTTCTGGTGTTCACCCCCACATCCTAGGAGCATGAGAGAGGTCATACCTTGTCTTATTGTTTTACGGTAGGATTAACGTAGTTATGTCAGTTTTAGTCTAAGTGTTTTTTTACATATAGATGAAATGTTGGATTTTCCAGACCAGCAGGTTAAGGGAAGTCGTTTATGGGGTCACACTCTGACACACACACACACACACACACACACACACACACACACACACACACACACACACACACACACACACACACTCCAATGTAAGGAACAAGCACCCACTGAAGTGTATAAATAAAAGACCAGGGCAGTCCTCAGTGCACTCTTGGTGTGTGAGCTCAGGAGGCTGCCCTTGCTAGCAAGAAAATCTGTGTGTTTCTCTTCTCTGATTCTCTACTGAAGAAGAGTTTTAGAATATATCTCTTAACATAAGTCAAGTGATAAATGCTAAGTAAACTAGGAAATCATAGAGACACTAGGAATATAACAAATGCTGGATAAACGAAGAAATCACAAAGAACACTTGAAATGTAAGAAATGCTAGAAAACATAGGAAAACGTGAAAAATACTTAAAAAAAACATAAAACACAAGCTTTACTAGAAACACAAGGAGCATTACTAGAAGCACAAGAAATGGTGAGGGTAAAAAAACAACTAGGAAAGGAACATTGGAAATATGAGAAATGCAATAAAAACTCAAGAAGCAATCAGGAAATTTCGGAAAAACTAGCAAACACCAGGAACATGAGAAATGTAAAGGAAAACAAGGAAAATTGGAAACTGGAAAGGAAAACACAAAGAGCACAACAAACACAAGAAATTCTGGAAGAACTAGAAATTCTAGGAAAATACAAGAAATGTGAAAAATGACAGGAGTGATTGGATAGCAGAACACAGGTGATATGGACTAGGAAAGGTAATCAAAAAACACAGAAAGAAACACAAAAAGAGCAATTCTTTGTATTGACAGGAATTTAAACACAAAACCAGGACAATTAAAGTTTCTCTTGGTATTTCATACGTATAACCCAGGTTATCCCAGAATGACCATGTTCCAAAGTCTCAGGATCTGTGGATTATTACTCTCAGTAATCAGTAATTCAGTGGCATTTAAAGTCAGATTACTGTGGAGGAAAGTCTAGGCTAGTCACCGCTCTTTGGCCTTCAGGAAATTTTTGCAGAGTGTTTGTGTCATCCTGCATCAGGGTAACCTGTAGCCCTGGGTCTCTTCACCACAGAGATATGTTTAATGTGGCACCCACCTCTTCATTTGGCCATAAAAACCATAATCAGGCTGACCAACAGCGCACTGCTTCGAACGTGGCACTTTATTTCTATCGCAGAGACTTCAGCATGAGGAGGACGCTATTCCCCTGCTGTTTCAGACACAGAGCAGCAGGACTGTCTGGTGTCTAAACAGCAGAACGGCAGAGGTGGTATGCCAGAGACATTAACACGAATGCACTCAAATAAATGTTTCAAAGAGGAGCTAAACAGTCAGCGTTTGCTTAAAGCACATACAATAAAATCTGTGCTTTCATACGCAAGAAAGGAATAAAAAGACCGATAGTGATGAACCACAAATAACTGCAAAATTATCTTTTCACTCCGTGATCCCCCTCAGCTGTATGCTTTGTGTCTCCATCCACCTCATCATATTAATTTGTCAAGTCCACACAAATACAATCATATTGGCAACACCTCTGTATCTACTGGATGTGTCAAAATTCACATATGAACATATGCTGGTGAATAAGACGTTTTTGAGGAACTCCTATCTTCCTTTCCAAGAGAAGAATAGATGACTACATTAACTGTGCATTCATTTGGGGTTGTAATTCCTAACTTGGAAAACTGCTACCACTCCATTGCTTTAAAGAAGTGTGAAATAAATTCCCACATGTCTTATTTGCTCTGCCCAAGTCGTTTCTGCTGAATCAAGTCAGGTCAGTGGCTTCAGGGCAAAAGTAGCATACAAATCCAGGGAACGTTTAAAGCAAGGGTGGGCAATTCATTTTCCCATGGGGGCCACATGAGAAACTGGGACTGCTGTGGAGAGTCACATCAATAAGATGAACTCATTTATGCTGATTATTATTATATAATTTGATATCTTTTTATAAGCCCATTGGTGTGGCCTACCGCAGCAGTCCTAACAGTTTCTGTATTGCCCACTCCAGATTTGGAGGATAGTATTGGGGTTGGTACTTGGATACTAGCAGAGATGGGCAGTAACGCGTTACTTGTAACCATTACTTTTTTCAAGTAACGAGTAAAGTAAGGGATTACTATTGCAAAAACGGTAATTAGATTACCGTTACTTTCCCATAGGAACGCTGCGTTACTGCGTTACTAAAACCATGATTTTTTGCGAGAATGTCTCACGACAGTGACGTAAGCGAGTGCGCCGTTAGTGACAACAGCTGTGTGCAGATCAACAATGGATCACATATCGAGTGCGGGAGAGAGTATGAGCGTGCAGCGTTTAAAGCGTGGAAGTACTGACCTTACTTTGAGTTTGATTCCATAAAAAGTGACAAAAACATTAGTGACTGTTGTGCGTGGGAAGAAAACCTCTTTTTACAGCGAAAAAAACCCCCTAAACAAGCACGTAATGGGAAACTCACAGAGAAACTCGCGGATTCTTCAACTGACCGCAGCACACCTGCACCAGGGTAAACCTCCGCCTACCCCAGTCCTGCTTTACAGGTGAAAATAGAGCAACAGGACCGCTGAGTCTTTGACTTTATTTATTTTCTGCTGTGTTTTACTTGCACCTATTTGAAAGAGTGAGTGTAAACACAAAAAATATTTTATTTTATGTGCTGGAATGTGCAGAAAATAGGTTTCAATGTTAAACTAATTTATTCAAGTCAGAGAATGTTGCATATAATTAAATTTTTGCTTGATGCATAAAGTTAAAAGATTAAAACTGATAAAACAAGTTTAAAAAAAAGAGACTTTTCCATTTGATTACATTTTGTATGATGGATTATGTAGAAAAAGTAGAATTGGGCTGAAAGATCTATCACTTTATTACCTATTCAGGTTGTAAATCGTGTTTTTAAAAAGTAACTAAGTAACTAAGTAATTAATTACTTTTGAAAATAAGTAATCAGTAAAGTAACGGGATTACTTTTTTGGTCAAGTAATCAGTAATTAGTTACTGATTACTTTTTTCAAGTAACTTGACCAACACTGGATACTAGTGCTAGTATTGTTAAACATCTGAAGAAAAAGAATGAAAATTCAGTCTTGCTTGTAGTTTGTGGTTAATCATAAGACAGTAAAAATGTTGATAATAATACAGGTCCAAACTTTTTGTATGAGTACAACATGAAAGAGCAAAGAGTAATATCTACCTTATCCACATGTAGAATCTTGCTTGCACTTGACAACTGCACCTTATTTGGTCCATAAACCGGAGAAGTGCTACTTTGGGGTGGTGTTTAAGTTTAAGTTGTCTATTGTTTCCCTTTTATTGGTTTTGGCTTTAACCACTTTCTTCAAAGTTGTGATTCACTGAACGTGAATCACACGTGAATGATCGTGCCTACTTTGATTTAGTTATTGATATTGCTGCAAGTCACTGGACTTCACTAACATTTTCATTGTCGCCACATCTCCTAGTCTTCCCATGTGTTCATCCCTTTAACTTCATACCATTAAAATAATAATAATTTTTTTAATGTCATTTGTCCTGATGGTGATGCTAAAATACCGAAATCACAAGTATTAATGCACAACGGCAGCTGCAGGATGGGAAACAAAGTTAGAACAGCACTAGCTGTGAGATGCTCTGAAAAACCTATTCCCATTTCACTGTCTGACCCTTTAATGTACCCCCTGATGTTTAAACAGGTCCACAGGAGAAACTCAAACAGTCCGATTAAGTCTTTTACTACTTACAGTACTTTGGGAGCTCCTTGTAAATGTGTTTGTTCTCCAAACCCCTGGCAGATTTTCAACAAGCCCAGTAACACCATTCACTTTACTGTTTTTAATTGGTACTATTTACGAACACTTGCAAACAGGAAAGATTCATATGATAACTATTGAAGTAATGATCTTTTCAATGTTTCAGTCAAAAAGGAGAGCAGAAAGGTGCAGAAGACGTCTATTTTAGCATCAAATCTTGCCACTCCCGGGTCATTAAGGACACCTCTGTGACCCCCTTGGTATTGGTTTAAAGAGATTTTGGTCACAGAGAACAGCAGAATTTGATGCCCTGGAATGAGAACATGTTGCTCTATCACAAAATTTATTTTTGTGGTGCAAACAAAAATGAAAGATTATTCGAGCAATGAATAAAATTCAGGGCTCTAAAATATGCTAATCAGCAAAATGATCTCCATGGAACTCATGAGTCTTTGGCTTCCCTCTCACAATTAGTTCCACTAACAATTCTTATATGAATATACTGCATATTTCTGTATGCTTTTGATAAGTGGATATTATATAGGCAGATAACACAGATAACAATTACTTGCGTGGGTTTGTTATGTATGCAGTTTTGTGAACGGAGCACAGCATCAAGGATACAAGTCAGAGACAGAAAATGGTTCATGAAGGTTTTGTCAAAGAGCAAGAAGGAAGGGTCGGGGGGGAGGCCTGTAATGCTGCTGGACTTGTTTGACCATCGAACTTGTTAGGAAACTGATCAATTCGAAGGCCACAGACTCATTACCTCGCCCACGTAATACTGAGACTGTCTCTGACATTTACTGTATGGACTCTGCAGCAAAATTACCTTCACAACCTGTAATCAGACAGTGGGCCAAACACACCAATTTTGTCAGAAGAAAAGGAAACCGTGTCATTTCTTTTTCTATTTTCACAATCACAGAACAATTTTGTATGGTTTTCTCTGAATGTGGGTCACAGAGCTGTCACATTTAGTTTCTTTGGATGATGATAATGGTGATGATTGCAAGGATGACATTAAATGTACAATATTTCATGATTTGAATATGAATTTTCAGAACATAAGACAATAGAAATGTTAACTAAATATTAAAAGATTCTTTAAGATCATATGGTTTAAGGTAGGTCTAAAGCATATCCTGCTTTATCTCCATTTGGGCATCAATAAAGATTTATCCTGATTTTAATTTACCCTGTAAACCTTCCACTACGATAAAAAATAAATACTAATAATAGTAGTAGTAGTAATAATAATAATAACAATTATAATAATAACAACAACAACAACAACAACAACAACAACAACAACAATAATAATAATAATAATGAACAAATAAATAAATAAATAAAGACTAAACTAACTAAAACTAACAACTGATACCATAAACTCCATCCATCCATCCGCTTATGCTTTTCAGGATCGCGGGGGGTACTGGAGCCTATCCCAGCTGTTATGGGGCGAGAGGCGGGGTACAGCCAGTCGCCGGTCTGTCGCAGGGCTATTGCACAGAGACAGACAACCATTCGCACTCACTCCTGCATTCACACCTAGTGGCAATTTGGATTAATCAATTAACTTATCCCCACAAACTGCATGTCTTTGGACGGTGGGAGGAAGCCGGAGTACCCGGAGGGAACCTACGCAAACATGGGGAGGACATGCAAACTCCACACAGAAAGACCCTGGCCTGATAATGAAATTGAACTCAGGATTCAATTCAATTCAATTCAATTTTATTTATATAGCGCCAAATCACAACAAAAGTCGCCTCAAGGCGCTTCATAGATACAGAGAAAAACCCAACAATCATATGACCCCCTATGAGCAAGCACTTTGGCGACAGTGGGAAGGAAAAACTCCCTTTTAACAGGAAGAAACCTCCGGCAGAACCAGGCTCAGGGAGGGGCGGCCATCTGCTGCGACCGGTTGGGGTGAGAGAAGGAAGACAGGATAAAGACATGCTGTGGAAGAGAGACAGAGGTTAATAACAGATATGATTCAATGCAGAGAGGTCTATTAATACATAGTGAGTGAGAAAGGTGACTGGAAAGGAAAAACTCAATGCATCATGGGAATCCCCCGGCAGCCTACGTCTATTGCAGCATAACTAAGGGAGGATTCAGGGTCACCTGGTCCAGCCCTAACTATATGCTTTAGCAAAAAGGAAAGTTTTAAGCCTAATCTTAAAGGTAGAGATAGTGTCTGTCTCCCGAATCCAAACTGGAAGCTGGTTCCACAACTCAGGACCTTCTTGCTGTGCAGCAACAGTGCTAACCACTGTGCTGCCTGTGGGATGTGCCAGGATATAAAATCCTGTGGGATTTAAAATATATTTCAATATGAAATCCCCCATGATTTTATGTTTATGGATCTTCAGCCAATCCATCTACTGTTCACTGGAGCCTCATCAGACATGCTCTCAGTGGAAGGGTGGCTGTGAAGAAGCCATTCTTAAGGCAAGGGAATGGAGAAAAGGCTGAGGTACCACATTACACAAGACCTGGACTGGAAATCTGTGGCAGCAGGTCTGATGGAGTGATCAATCCAGTCTGTACGGAGAAGGTCAGTTGAGAGGTCCAGCACTGTGTGCCTTCAGCCATCTATAAAACAGGGTGGAGACTCTATTGTGGTTTAGGGGTGCATTTCAGCCAGTGGTGTTGCAGATCTTCTCAAACTGACATAATTACAAATGAAGAAAAGTACAGATGTGGATCCACCATGGAATTCCATCTGGAAAATGTCTGACTGGCAAGGGCTTCCTTTGTAAGTTTGACAATGATCCCAAAAACACTGCCAATGCAGTAAAAGCATGCCTGCATACACACAATGGAACACTATCATTCATTGGTTATCCTCCCCAGACCTCAACATTACTGAAGCAGTGTGGGATCATCTTAACAGACAAAAGAACAAAAGGCAGCCAACATCCAAAGAAGAGCTTTGAATGTCCTTCAAGAAGCCCAGAGAACTATTCTGAAGGCTGTATTGAATAATAAGAAAAGGTTGTTAGACCAAATACATACTAAAGCTTGAAAACTCTGAAAACCCTGTAACGGCTTATGCAAACATGAATGGAAATTTGCTGCACCCATTTCCAATTTTTCTACCAAAATATAAAGACACAAAGGGTGACTCAAGACTTTTGCACAGTCCTGTATATTTGTGAAGATGCATAAAATCTGAGCAGCAGCAGAGACATCTGCGGTCATCTTGTAGCTCAGCTGACATAGCATTTGTTAAATGATGGTTGCCTTGGAGTGACAGGTCAAATGGCCTCATTGGCCCAGTCTGGAATGAGGAGGAGGATGATGAAGGTGTGGGGGAGGTGGAATGTCGGAGGGAAGAGGGCAGGAGGAATCAGACCCTGTGGTTCATCAGCATCTGTCAAATCATCCACTCATCAAATATTGAACAGCGTAAAAGATGTGAAGCACTGACACCAGAGTGGGGGAAGGCTGACAAGCCATTTGCAGTATTTAATGCCAGTTTCTGTTCTTCCATATTCATCATGAGGGATTCTTTCGGGTGCACACATCAGAGAAATCCACTCCACATAAAATATGTGACCATGGAATTGAGCTTGTGTGGAGCTCCTGCTCCGAACACTGACTGAACTAGTTAAAGCAACCATGTTCAGCTACTGCAGTGTTACTACAAATATAGACAGACATGTACACTAAACGCAGCGCGTCTTTGGCTTTCTCCCAGGGTGTCATATGAGAAGACTATTTTAGAACCTTCCAGCCAGAAGAAAAAAAATGATTATAAAAATGAACAAACATTAATTTAAACAAAAGCCAATAGAAATGTTGTGAGGGAAGAAGCACTAAGAGACAAATGTTACACGTCGGATGAGACAAATGACATCAAACCTTCCACTTCCAAATCAAATACACTCACCTGACACATTATTAGGTTGTGACAACCCACTGCACCCTGCCTTCGTTTTGGCTCATGTGTGTCTAGTTTGCAGGCATTGGAGAGGCGGAGTTCCCGTTTACAATCAGTGACACTGGCAACACCAGTGTGCCAGGACTCTATATAAAAAGCCGTTAGGGCATAGTTTTGGTTGGCTCTGAGACACCAGGTTGGACTTTGGCTGCGTTAGGTTTGGTGTTTGCTTTTGACACCATTACATGCATCATCTTCCACTCATCCATTCTTTTACACACTACTGGTGGTACTGATTAAACACACCACTGTTTGTTTTTGACAGTAGGGTTTGTTTTCTGTTTTATTTGTTTAAAAGAATAAAGCAGCTTGGAATACATTCCTAACCATGTCCGGTTTTTTTTTTGTTTTTTTTGTCATGACCATACGGCCCGGTTCGTGACATTGGTACACATTGCTAGTACTGGGTCGGCCGTTTTTTCTTCATGAGTGTCTTAATTCCTTACATCACAGATTCAACAAGGAGCAGGAAACATTCCTCAGAGGTTTGGTCTATATTGATGCTATAATATACTGACACAGTTGGTTCAGATCCAAACCACATCACAAAGGTGCTCTATTGGCTCTATAGTCTGGTGACTGCTGAGGCCATTTCAGTAGAGTGAACTGTTCGAGAAACGAGTTTGAGATCATCTGTGCTTTGTGACATGATGTGTTATCTTGTTGGAAGCAGCCATCAGAAGATGGGAATACTGTGAATGTAAAGGGATGGACATGATGAGCACCCAGGTATGGTCTGGTGACTGCTGTAGTCTCCTTTGAGATTCGATGTTTTGTGCATTCAGAGATGCTCTTCTACATACTTTGGGTGGAACAGCTTGAAGCAGTCTGCATTCTCTCCTCTTACCTGCATCATCAGGAAAGCATTTTTGCCCTGAGAACACTCCCCGTAAAGCCTAGAGATGTTAGTTTGTGCAGATAAACAGTTTCTGAAATACTCAGACCAGCATGTGTGGCATCAACAACTACACCACATTTAGAACCACTTAAATAAATTGTCTTCCCAATACTGGTGCATAGTTTGGACTTCAGTGGGTAATCTTGACCATGTCTGCATGCCTCAGTGCACTGGATTGCTGTCATGTGATTGATAGATATTTTCATTAACAAGTTGAACAAGTGTACCTACCTACAGTAATCAAGTAATAGTGTGTCTGTACTGGAGGACAAACAAGGAATATATAATAAGGCTTGGGGACATTTTTGGAATTTCATAGAGGATGTAGGGCTAATGGAACGTCAGTCAGCTTCAGGTAACTGGAAGCTTTAATTAACATAGTTCACAGCGTGTTACTTTACAGCAGCTGTGTCCACATTTCAGACAGTGATGTTTCTTGTCTCACTTTTGGTACTGATGATAAATTCTTCCATTCTCAGCAACAATTACCTACAGACAGAGGTCTTCATAGCCCTAAAATGACATTTAATCCAACATTTTCAGAGGCAGTGAATCACCTCTATCAGTATTTACCTGAAATGACTCTGACGCCCACGATGACGGTGCCCATGGTTATGACATATCATCCGTCCATGTAGATTAGGTTTTACTGGGCTCTTCTTGTTTCTGTCGTTCTTTTGAACCTGGAGAGTTTTCTGTCTCGTCTCCAGGCTGTCGGAGTGAATGAGGCCCAGAGGAGCTCTATCAATTAGCAGCTTGTGTTCAGCACTCTGCAGCAATCCTGCTATGACAGGAGTGATCAATCTAGAGTCCACACATACCGTCCCGCACAACAGAAACAGCCAGCAGTCAGTGAAAAGCAGACATTGCTGGTGGGGACTTTAGATTTTCTGGTTTTGTACTTAAAGTGCTTGCACAAAAAAGTTCTGGAAAAACTCTGACTCGTCTAACCAAGGGACCTGTTTTCTTTTTTTTTCTTTTTTTTTAAAGGAAACATACCGAGCCACCAGTGATTGGGCTACAGCACTTTACTGGTCGAACTGCTAACTGTTTTAGAGCTGCTGTGTATTTCTGTGAGTACCTTTATCACACAAAGGTTGTTGCTCTAAAAGAAAAACAACAATAAAAAAAATAGCTTCCCTTATTTTTTATCTGATAAAAACAATTGTGACAAAGCTCAAAACAGACAGAGGATCAAAACAGCAACACATCTACTCAGACTGCCAGAGTTGTATTAACTCTGAAAATCCAGTGAAAGGTTGAGCTTATTTTCTCCAAAGCTCAGGTGGAACGTGACAGAGTGAACATGCAGATTGAAAGCTGTGTTCACAGACACAGCATCTTACTCCATGTTTGCGCTTCCCCTACCCTCCTGTATCACTTAGTCTCATTATCTTATTTTTTGCGATTTAGAATCTTGTATCCGCAGGGAGAGGTTTTTGTACTGGATGTGACTGTGACCTCATTTTCAGAGGCTACTCTAATGTTTAATGGTCATGAAATATAGCAAGCCTTTCTCCCCTACCAAAAGTTAAACAGATGAGAGCTTTTTGAAAACTGCAGAGAAAATGCTGTGCAACAAGAAGGATTTTGAACTGAGGTGCTTAAGAACTGAAGTGCCATGGTTTTCAAGATCTGGAGAGGTCATGGTGTGTGTTTTTTTTTGTCTTCACCTCTCCCACCAGGGCCGAACTGGACCTTGATTCCCCACCACTGAACCCGCCCTGAACACACACCTGTGGCTCATTCACACTGATCCTGGCAGACTACTTAAGATGGCAAGAGAGGCTGCTTCCTCGCTGGATTGTCACACTACCTAGCGCCTTCTAGATTCCCTGCTGTCTGGATTTCTGTGGATGTGTGTGAGTGAGCGTGAGCATTTTGGAGTGGACATTCTAAGTGAGTTGTGGATTAAGTTGAAGAGGAGCATGTGTACCCCCGCCTTGGACCTTCCCTTCGGACCCCAATCTAGCGGCCCATGTCACCCCCTACTTGGGGCCCGCATAATGACATGAAAAAATATTTTTAAAAATTATTCAAAAAATTATTTAATATGAAGGCAATAGGCAGAGTGTTACAGGCATCGCCCTAAAGAATGTAGCCTCATGGGCAGTGTAGTCCGTGCTGCAGGGAGAATGGACTGCCATACCCGTTATGTGTCTGTGAGCGCGAGGAGGGAGAAAAAGAATCGAAAAGTACGAGTTGTCACCGAGCAGAAACGGGAGACGGAAGCAGGTAAATATAATAATAACCACTGCAGCCAAAAAGAGTGCCTGATGAGCCCAGTTGTAAGTAAGCTATTAAGACTCGACTGTACGCTGTGTTTGTGTTTAACAAAGTAAAGCTAGTTTTCGGCTACGAGCCCGACACGGAGTCCAACGTATTAGCCAGAGGTCCCTTTACTACGGTTCGGAGCCGTGGACGTGTTTTATATATGTGCGGAATAGTTTTCTATACGAGATCGCTGCAAAAAGTGCAGCCTTACCTAATGTCCACCTACTGTTACTCATTTTATATTAAGATTCAAAAATCTATTTACAACATTCATGTAGTTGTAAAAAGCATGATAATATTAAGTAGCCCAAAGTATTCGGAATATTACACTCATTGAGTAACGTAACAGAATATGTTACAAAATACATTTTGGGTCACGTAGTCTGTAATCTGTAGTGGAATACATTTTAAGAGTAACCTTCCCAACACTGCTTAAGGATATAAAGAAGTACATTTAATGAGTGACTTTTTTTAACAGTGAAAGGAGATGCATATATGATACTATAAACACAATTTTACCAATAGAGGAAGTATTCGTTAATGGTATGAAAAATATGCTGGAAAATTCCATTTTATCATTGATGGAAGTCTGTGAACTTTCATTAAAAAACTTTTTTTAAAAAAGGATAATGTACTGGCAGGAAAATACCATTACAGTGTTTTTCTTTTTTTTTTTTTCTTTTTTTAAATCCAAAGGAGAGTATAACCAAGGTCTTAGGGTTATTGGAACTTCAGCCTCACATTATTCTGCTCTGGCGTATTGCTGTTACTCTAGCCTACGGGGATGTACATGGAAGAGGACAAAGCTACACCACAAAACACAAGTTACAAAAACCATTCTGATTATAGCAGTCCGGACTCAAATGTGCTTTCAAAGGTGCTATTCCATTTTCCTCGGAGAAAAAGATCTTATAATGAAGCAACAGTTGTTGTCTTTTAAAAACTCACCCCAGATCTAGCAAAACAGGTCTTTGTTATTAACAAAAAAACAAACATCACAGCAGCCAGTCCTGAATTTTAGTAGGTGTCCTGTGGGTACACATGAGAAGAAAGTCTTTTGTTTCATAGTAGCAAAAATGGAGACATAAAAATACTGCATTTAATTTGGAGCACGACAAAGGCTTTAACTGACAGTTCAGGACACCTTGACTTTTCCACACAGCGTGAATAAAGAAGAGACTTTGAAAGCCTTCATTTCTATCACTCTCCTCTCTCGTCTTTGTCATTTTTTAAAAATCACACTTCTCCTGTTTGTTAAAGAGCACATAAATGAGACCCTCAACCGATGAGACGTTTTGAGAGTCCTGATGAAAACATCAGAAAATTACCTGCAAAACTCATTTCAAGGCCACTTGTGTCATGATTACAGAGCGTGGACTGAAGAGACAGGGGAAAAAGGTGAGGGCTGAAGCTCTAAAGCAAAATGAATTGATACAGTGTGATGAGTGAGGAATTAAGAGCAGCTGTTTAACAAAGTGTTGCTTTCGTCTCGCTCTGCGGGTCTTTCAGATAGCAGATGTGATGTTCAAAGGAAAGCCAAAGGTGAAATCAATGCAAAATTTGAGGGTTTTTTTCTTGAAGAAAGGAAGAAATTGATTGGGGAAAAAAAGATTTTTTTAAAAGAAAATTTTTAAGATAAACTTTAGAGTTTAGAGTTTATAAATCTTAATCTCTTGGGGCTGATTACAAATCTACTTACAGGTATAAGTTGTAAGGGAAGTAGAGATGCATGGGAACACAGCTGAACAGAATCATAACTAATGAGACAGGGGACACAAAACTGAACACCACAGCCACGAGAGAGGACACTATCAAAATTAAACAGGAAGACACACACACAGAAACTCAGACTAGGACACGTGAACCTGAGACGAGGACTGGGACAGACTGAGGAGACAATGGGACTGTGAGGAATGGACCCGACACCAGAGATGGGCAGTAACGCGTTACTTGTAACGTGTTACTGTAATCCGATTACTTTTTTCAAGTAACGAGTAAAGTAAGGGATTACTATTGCAAAAACGGTAATTAGATTACCGTTACTTTCCCGTAGGAACGCTGCGTTACTGCGTTATTAAAACCGTGATTTTTTTTTTGCGAGAATGTCTCACGACAGTGACGTAAGCGAGTGCGACGTTCGTGAAAACAGCTGTGTGCAGATCAACAACGGATAATATGTTGAGTGCGGGAGAGAGTGTGTGCTTGCAGCGTTTAAAGCGTGGAAGTACTGACCTTACTTTGAGTTTGATTCCATCAAAAGTGACAAAAACATTAGCATCCGTTGTGCGTGGGAAGAAAACCTCTTTTTACAGTGAAAAAAACCCCTAAACTTCCAAGCAAGCACCGAGTGCGCTACGACGTAATGGGAAATTCACAGAGAAACTCGCGGATTCTTCCACTGACCGCTGCGGCACACCTGCACCAGGGTGAACCTCCGCCTACCGCAGTCCTGCTTTACAGGTGAAAATAGAGCAACAGGACCGCTGAGTCTTTGACTTTATTTATTTTCTGCTGTGTTTTACTTGCATCTATTTGAAAGAGTGAGTGTAAACACACACAAAAAAATTATTTTATGTGCTGGAATGTGCAGAAAATAGGTTTAAATATTAAACAAATTTCTTCCAGTCAGAGAATGTTGCATATACTTAAATTTTTGCTTGATGCATGAAGTTAAAAGATTAAAACTAATAAAACAAGTTTTAAAAGGAGACTTTTCCATTTGATTACATTTTGTATGATGGATTATGTAGAAAAAGTAGAATTGGGCTGAAAGATCTATCACTTTATCACCTATTCAGGTTGTAAATTGTGTTTTTAAAAAGTAACTAAGTAACTAAGTAATTAATTACTTTTGAAAATAAGTAATCAGTAAAGTAACGGGATTACTTTTTTGGTCAAGTAATCAGTAATTAGTTACTGATTACTTTTTTCAAGTAACTTGACCAACACTGCCCGACACACAGTCTGTGCTCGAGGCTTTATTCAACCCTCAGCAGCCTTTTCTGTTGTTTTGGTACGCAGTACACAGGGAACAGGCATTCCTTAGCTGCTGGCAAAAACCTCCTTCTCCTCCGACTCTCTCGTCACTAAATGCGCAGAGAAGGAAAAAAGGATCATTAGCCTGAGCACATGCACCTCCCTTCCAGCACACCTCTGAGCCTCCCTGAGAGCTCACTGTGCCACCCTTCCCCTGCAGCAGGCCAGAGACCACACTGGGGACAAAGCACAGAGAGAAGAACAAGGGAACAGGAAGGGGGGATACAGGGACAAGACTACAAATGTCTTTACAGAGACAGAACACAAGCTGTGTCTCAATTCAGGGGCTGCATCCTTCAGAGGACCTGGTCTACGTGGGCCGGGTCCTCAGAAGGCCGGAAGGGCGAGGCTGTGAAATGGGACGGTCTAGCCTTTAAATTTGCATCACCGCTGGCTCAGCTGAGTTTAATAAAGTCAGACATCCGCTCCTTGCTATCTAAAATATAACATGACATTGGAGTAAATTCTCTATCATCTCACACTTCTGTTTAATCAGTTTTCTGTTTGACGTTTATTTAGCTGTGTGAAAACTATAACTTTAATCTCAGCCAAACCGATTTACTGAGGAACAAATAAAACACTGAAAAAAGCCCAACAATAACATTTTTAAGTTATCTAAGAGACTTATATATCATGTTTAACTTAAGTAGCGAAAAACCGCACAGCGTCTGAAAACGATGTGCCAGGAGTCCGCTGTTCTTGCTGGCTCTAGTGAGCCTTGACCTCCTGGCCAGCTATTGAGCTGGTGGGTAACAAAAGTCTACAAAAACGTCGGAGCACTTTTGCAAATACAGTTGTGGTCAAAAGTTTACATACACTTGTAAAGAACATAATATAATGGTATGGAGCCCCGCAGGGGACATGGGAGAAAAAAAAAATTAGGGAGAAAAAAAAAAAATTAAGACGGACTTTTGCGAGATCTCGCAAAAGTATTGTGAGATCTCGCAAAAGTTTTAGCCGCATTCTTCGGAGGCCGCCAGCTCGAAGCCGACCGGGAGGTTGAGGCACGATGTGCCGGGAAAGCGGTATTCCTCCCGGCTGTAGTAGGTCTCGACTTCCCGTTAGCTTCGAGCTAGTGGCCGCCAGCTCGAAGCCGACCGGGAGGTCGAGGCACGATGTGCCGGGAAAGCGGTGTTCCTCCCGGCTGTAGTAGGTCTCGACCGCCCGTTAGCTTCGAGCTAGTGGCCGCCAGCTCGAAGCCGACCGGGAGGTCGAGGCACGATGTGCCGGGAAAGCGGTGTTCCTCCCGGCTGTAGTAGGTCTCGACCGCCCGTTAGCTTCGAGCTAGTGGCCGCCAGCTCGAAGCCGACCGGGAGGTCGAAGCACGATGTGCCGGGAAAGCGGTGTTCCTCCCGGCTGTAGTAGGTCTCGACCTCCCGTTAGCTTCGAGCTAGTGGGTGTCAGATCTCCAAAAACGTTGGAGCACTTTTGCAAATATGTGATGTCTTGTAAACCGAGCAGGTATCTGACGTTTACACAACTACATTCACGCCTCAAAATATCTTAAAAGTGTATTTTGTGACCCAGAAAGAGTAATATTACAACTAAGTAACTGCCGCCATTGTTGGAGTTTTGCGAGATCTCGCAATACTTTTGCGAGATCTCGCAAAAGTCCGTCTTAATTTTTTTTTTTCTCCCTAATTTTTTTTTTTTCTCCCTAATTTTTTTTTTCTCCCATGTCCCCTGCGGGGCTCCGTATAATGGCTCTACTGAGTGTCCCGTTATTTCTAAAACTCTTTATGACTTTATTATGGGTTAACAGAAAAAAGTGATCACATCTGCTGGGTCAAAAATATACATACAGCAGTGCTAATATTTGGTTACATGTCCCTCAGCCATTTTCACTTCAATTAGGCACTTTTGGTAGCCATACACAAGTTTCTAGCAAACTTCTGGTTGAATCTTTGACCACTCCTCTTCACAGAATTGGTGCAGTTCAGTTAAATTTGATGGCTTTCTGACATGGACTTGTTTCTTCAACATTGTCCACATGTTTTCAATGGGGTTTAAGTCAGGACTTTGGGATGGCCTTTCTAAAACCCTTATTCTAGCCTGATTTAGCCATTCCTTTACCGCTTTTGGTGTGTGTTTGGGGTCATTGTCCTGTTGGAACACCCAACTGCGCCCAAGACCCAACCTTCATGCTGAGGATTTTAGGTTATGTTGAAGAATTTGAAGGTAATCCTCTTTCTTCTTTATCCCATTTACTCTCTGTAAAGCACCAGTTCCATTGGCAGCAAAACAGCCCCACAGCATAATACTCCCACCACCTTGCTTGATTGTAGGCATGGTGTTCTTGGGGTTAAAGGCCTCACCTTTTCTCCTCCAAACATATTGCTGGGCATTGTGGCCAAAAAGCTCAATTTTTATTTCGTCTGACCACAGAACTTTCCTCCAGAAGATCTTATCTTTATCCATGTGATATATATATATATATATATATATATATATATATATATTAGGGGTGCAACGATATTCGTATCGATATTGAACCGTTCGATACAGTGCTTTCGGTTCGGTACGCATATGTATCGAACAATACAACATTTGTAATTTATTTTATCAACTTTCCTTCTGACGATGCTGTCTGTGTTGAGCGCTCAGTGAATCTGCGTTCGACTACTCCGCCTAGGCTGCACTGTCGAGCGCAGATCCACTGAGCGCTCAACACAGACAGCATAGTCAGAAGGAAGAGCACAGGGCAAGCTAGCAAGACAGAAGTTAAGCTCTCCTTGCAACATGGACCTCCCCCACCCTCATTCAGATCTGGCGTTTGGAATTATTTTGGTTTTCATGTGACGTATGACCCTGAAGGTAAGCGAGTCATGGACTAAAGTAAAACAGTATGTTGGATGTGCCATGCAATGCTCAATTACATGGGTGGGAACTAGTGTGTTAGCGCAGTTAGCTCGTTAACGTGTTGGCCGTTTAGCCCCATGCACGGGGCGATCGGCGGTAGCTCGTTAACGGAGATTTGCCGTGTTGTGGCGTTAAGGTCATTTCAACGAGATTAACCTGAAAGCACTAGTGGGAACACAACGAATATGACTGCACATTTACGCCGACATCATCCTAGTGCAAAGACAAAAACAACAAGCATGCTACTAACTTTAGCCAAGTCATTTAGACAGCTGTTAGCACATAATACTCCTTATGCTGCTGAGAATATAGCCCAGAAGAAGCGTATAGTATAGCTTTTATTTTGGAAAGAGACATTTCTCTGTAATAAACTCTCTTTTCCAAAGATGAGTGATTCCTCAATCAGATACAGGGCTCGCAATATCGCTAGCCTGACGTCCTGGGGCTAGCGATTTTTTTCAGTCGGGCTACCAAAATCTATCTCTTCCCTGCCCGTCGGGCTATTGTAGGAAGGAAAAATATATGTCAATGCTTTTGCATTCTTTCAGAAATGTAGCTGGGTAATTATGTCATTGGCATCGATGAGCCACTGTCAATATGTGACATATTGAAATGGCGTTTGAATTTGCGCTTGTTTTTTTGCTTTCACTTTGCAATCGTGCGAACTGTGTATAGAGAGCAACAGCACTGATCTGTGAGTGATGATAATTTGCGCACCAATTCCTCTGACATCGTCTTATTAATCGTTAGCTTACTATGCAAACATGACAAGTGAAATCTCACGCAGCAAGCTTAAACATGTGAGAGGTTGATCGCGCAGAGAATCGCTGAGCTTATGTGAGTGCGTGTCTAAAAGCAGCAGGATATATATTTTAGTTCTGCTGAGCCAAATAAGACAGGTCAGGGTGAAGAAGTGACAGCCAAAGAAAAGCTTACCACAAAACGGAGAAGTTATGACAAATCAGACTATAAGGCAAAAAGAAAGTGCAGCTTTATAGTTTCATGGACAAAATAATTTCTGTGGCTGCAATATGACGAGCTATATAACCAGGGCTGCACGTAAGTGGTCCGCAGGTGCGCATTCGCTGTCAAAATAAAAAACACGCACAAGGGTTAGGGTTAAATTTAAAAACTGTACTTTTGAGTTAAAATATATATTTATAATTTTAATAAATGACAAATTAAAAAGGCATGAACATTTTTTTTGTATCGAAAAAATATCGAACCGTGACACCAAAGTATCGAACCGAACTGAACCGTGAATTTTGTGTATTGTTGCACCCCTGATATATATATATATATATATATATATATATATATATATATATATATATATATATATATACACACACACACACACACACACACACACACATATACAGGGAGTGCAGAATTATTAGGTAAGTTGTATTTTTGAGGAATAATTTTATCATTGAACAACAACCATGTTCTCAATGAACCCAAAAAACTCATTAATATTAAAGCTGAATGTTTTTGGAAGTAGTTTTTAGTTTGTTTTTAGTTTTAGCTGTTTTAGGGGGATATCTGTGTGTGCAGGTGACTATTACTGTGCATAATTATTAGGCAACTCAACAAAAAACAAATATATACCCATTTCAATTATTTATTTTTACCAGTGAAACCAATATAACATCTCCACATTCACAAATATACATTTCTGACATTCAAAAACAAAACAAAAACAAATCAGCGACCAATATAGCCACCTTTCTTTGCAAGGACACTCAAAAGCCTGCCATCCATGGATTCTGTCAGTGTTTTGATCTGTTCATCATCAACATTGCGTGCAGCAGCAACCACAGCCTCCCAGACACTGTTCAGAGAGGTGTACCGTTTTCCCTCCTTGTAAATCTCACATTTGATGATGGACCACAGGTTCTCAATGGGATTCAGATCAGGTGAACAAGGTGGCCATGTCATTAGTTTTTCTTCTTTTATACCCTTTCTTGCCAGCCACGCTGTGGAGTACTTGGACGCGTGTGATGGAGCATTGTCCTGCATGAAAATCATGTTTTTCTTGAAGGATGCAGACTTCTTCCTGTACCACTGCTTGAAGAAGGTGTCTTCCAGAAACTGGCAGTAGGACTGGGAGTTGAGCTTGACTCCATCCTCAACCCGAAAAGGCCCCACAAGCTCATCTTTGATGATACCAGCCCAAACCAGTACTCCACCTCCACCTTGCTGAGTCTGAGTCGGACTGGAGCTCTCTGCCCTTTACCAATCCAGCCACGGGCCCATCAAGACTCACTCTCATTTCGTCAGTCCATAAAACCTTAGAAAAATCAGTCTTGAGATATTTCTTGGCCCAGTCTTGACGTTTCAGCTTGTGTGTCTTGTTCAGTGGTGGTCGTCTTTCTGCCTTTCTTACCTTGGCCATGTCTCTGAGTATTGCACACCTTGTGCTTTTGGGCACTCCAGTGATGTTGCAGCTCTGAAATATGGCCAAACTGGTGGCAAGTGGGATCTTGGCAGCTGCACGCTTGACTTTTCTCAGTTCATGGGCAGTTATTTTGCGCCTTGGTTTTTCCACACGCTTCTTGCGACCCTGTTGACTATTTTGAATGAAACGCTTGATTGTTCGATGATCACGCTTCAGAAGCTTTGCAATTTTGAGACTGCTGCATCCCTCTGCAAGATATCTCACTATTTTTGACTTGTCTGAGCCTGTCAAGTCCTTCTTTTGACCCATTTTGCCAAAGGAAAGGAAGTTGCCTAATAATTATGCACACCTGATATAGGGTGTTGATGTCATTAGACCACACCCCTTCTCATTACAGAGTTGCACATCACCTAATATGCTTAATTGGTAGTAGGCTTTCGAGCCTATACAGCTTGGAGTAAGACAACATGCATGAAGAGGATGATGTGGACATAATACTCATTTGCCTAATAATTCTGCACTCCCTGTACACATATATATAACCTTTGTCTTAGCATGTGTTTGCCATCTCTTTGTTTCTACCTGTCATTTCTACCTGGATTTCTCGCGTTTCACTTCCTGCCAGTCCATGAGAAAAACACAGGTAAAGGACCAGTAAAACCACAGTTAAAGAGTATATTTTGTGTCCTGCCTTCACTACATATCAAGACAGCAGTGGATGATGTCGTGATCTGATTCTCCAAAGACTGTCTTGTGTGAAAGTAGCTTTTTCTGCACAAATGGGAAAAGTGTTAACATCAGATTTTGCCATAAATATTGAGCACAATAAACATTTTGAGCAGGAAGAGGAAAAACGCATCAGTGCTTGTCAGGCTTCTTCCTGAATGCAGCTACTTGTAAATGTATGTTATTGGTGTTTAAAATGGTCAGAAATAAATAGAATGCTATACTGAAAAATGGAAAATACTTTCTGTGATTTTTCTAATTGGTAACATCACTACATGTCTTGCCTTGTGGGCTGAAGCCTTAAGTCATTATGTTGCAAAGTTGTTGCCTTGAGCTCTGGATAGGCATAATTTATTGCTTCCATGTGTCTTATTGACACAGTAATGGACAGATTATCAATCATGAAATCAATCATAAGGTGCAGCATAAATCTGAACCTTCCGATGGATGTATAAGTCAAGATGACTGACGGCCAAGGCTGAGACCTTCTCTGCACTGCACTCAGTGAATCTTTTCCTGAAGCTCATTTGAACAGCCTACATGTTTCACTCTTATTTTTCTCTCTGCCTTTGCATCAGATTTTTTCTTTAGATCATATTACGCAAATAGTTTTAAACATTACAAATATGTTTATAAAAAAAACTATCCTGCTCTGCAGTATTTGGTAGTACTTTAAATAAATGTGGACACGAGACACTAAGAGTCCAAACAGCAGGAGGAAATACACCTGTGAGGATTTTAAAATGGATGATCTGTAGCACAGAGCGAGTGGGGGAGGGACAGAGAGGGAAAGGACAGATGAGTGGCCAGAGTGATTGATTAAAGGAGGAGAGCAAAGGGGGGAGACGAAGACGGATGAAGGGGGAATCAGACAGTGAAGATGAGAGGAAACAAGGGATGCATGGCTCAGGGAAGGAAAGAAAGGTGAAAGACTGAATAAAAAATAAAAAAGACTCTCTTTCTGTTCAATTTGAACTAAATAAAGTACAAAATAAGCCAGAAGTATGGACATAAAAAAAGAATAATGACATGCAAATACAAATGTAAATAATTTAACACATGGTGAAGTTCTGATTTATGGATAGAGTAAGAGCTGTCCCATGTTGTAGTGGAAACTGTGTGTGTGTGTGTGTGTGTGTGTGTGTGTGTGTGTGTGTGTGTGTGTGTGTGTGTGTGTGTGTGTGTGTGTTGGGGCTAGCTGTACTTTTAATTTTGTTGAAAGGCACTTTTAAAGGACGTTCTTGGGGATGGGGACAAAAAAATGGCAAGGAATATTTATTACAATCTGAAATGAATTTAAATGCATATTCTCCTTTATGAATTCCTTGGGTTTCATAATTGTTTGAGAAAAAAAATCAGAATTTAAATAGTGATCGAATGCTTTTTCAGCCTAGTGTCATGAAACAGTATATGAATACCACAGCAGTGTTACTGCTGACATTTTGACATATTATTTGTAAACTAGCGGTCAAAAATACAGAAAGTATTTGGACGATGACAAAAATCTGCATAACCCCCCACATCTTTGCTTTGGTGTTAGGCCAAAATTCAGTACAGTTTAATTTTATCTATATAGTGCCAAATCATAATAATATTCATTTCAAGGCACTTAATATTATAAGGTAAATACCCTGCAATAATACATGGAACACCCCAGCAATCAGACGAGCCCCTATGAGGAGGTACTTTGGCGACCGTGTGAAGGAAAAACTCTCTTTTAACAGGAAGAAACCTCCAGCAGAGGAGCGGCAGCCACCTGGTAAATTTACTAGATTTAAATCCAGATTCTAAATTCTGATTGCAATAATGTAACAAATTTGTTTGATTACATATTTTGAAGGATATAAATATGAAAAATGAAGAATATTAAAAAAAAATTAAGAAACAAATAATGAATTAAATAAATGATGAATTATAGACATAGAAAATTTAATACCCAACTGGTCTAATTGTCATCATTATGCTAAGTTCATCTTCTCATCACCACATAGACCAGCACTGGAATGTTTTTATAGCAGCTTATTTCAATAACTTTATTGATAATAAGCAGCCCCTTGGCTGCACTGGGCAGATTGAAAATTTCCTCTGACCATTAAGATAGGTAGCATAATGAGCATGCATGTGCACACTGAATGCAGTGGTAAGGTTGCCATTCCGTGCTCAATTGAAATGATATGTGTATCGTTTTAGGATATGTATAAAATATTTTTATACACCATACAGATGGTGGCCCTCACAGTAGCTTAGTTTATGAAGATTGTTCCCTGTCCCCTCCTGGACGAGTGGACCAAACATGCATTCATGTGCTACAAGTGATATTGTATCGATGCACAATTTCAAATCAAACTGTCAATATGTGATTAAAAGTGCAGACTTTCAGCTTTAATTCAAGGGTTGTGACAAAAGTAGTATTCTAACTGTTTAGTAATCACTTTATAAACAGCATATAAGCAAACATATGAGGATTGTTTTTAATACTTGAATGACAGTGACTACCTGAAGTCTCGGAGCTATGAACATCATGGCCTGCCTAGAACCCAACCTCAACATTACTGAAGAAGTGTGGGATCATCTTGACAGAGACCATAACAAAAGGCAGAAACATCCAAAAAGGAGTTTTGAATGTCCTCCAAGAAGCCTGGAGAAATATTCCTGAAGACTGCTTAAAGAAATTACAGAAAGCTGCCTCAGAGAGTTCAGGTTGTGTTGAAGAATAAAGGTAGTCATAGCAAACTCCTATACTCCATCTTCTATCAGGGCTAAATGTCTTATGTATCCATGCGTGGGAGTTCTGCTGGAGACCTTACCTTGAGCTGCTGTCAGTAATAAGCTGAATGTTGAATGTTAGATTGTGGTTTCTAAGTGGTTATAAACTTTTACCACTACATCATTTATCACCACTGAGAACTGCCAAACTGAATCGCCCATAGTTGGATAAATTCCATTTTCTGAAACTGCTGAAATACTGTTTTTCCATTTCACAAGCAAAATATGAAGAAACAAGTACTCGGAGACTCCCCTCGGAGGGTAAAAGTTATATTGTTTTTAATAAAACATGATGGTGTCCCCCTTTTTTTATTACACTATGATGCCATCAGCCTGTTATGGCATCACTGGGACTTCGACAAAGTGTTGTACAGCTCCGTGCACTTCCAAACGATAAAATATGGTTGCTTGAAACTTCTTTTTTTCCAAAGGTCAACTTCGATCTTGCTAAATTGAAGGTCAAAGTCAAATACTTAGCTAATCATGGTAATCATGTCCCCCAAGCCCTAGCATATCATTGTGAATATTGAGGATGATCCACAAAAAATTGTGGTCAAAATCAAAATTGTGATTACATACTCTGCCTTCAGGGAGGGGGGGGGGACTTAAGAGTTTGCATCATATTATATTTATTAATTATAAACAAAGCAGTTTATTATTATATATTATATTTGGAGTTGGGAAAAGATTATTTGGCTAAAGTACATACATTTAAATTTGCATTCAAGTCAATATTTTTGAACATTCATGAATTACTTTTAAAGACAGTCAGAATAGGTGTGTCATGCTGGATCTTCTTCTCAGGATTTTCAGTTTTATTAAGTTTATGGTACTTTGACTTCAGTGTGTTAGGTTATCCTTTGGATTGATTCTGCGTTCATTCTTAGGTTTACTGGTGGTAGAATTATTGCCTTATGTTGCTTGCGATTGGTTTACTTTTCATCTGCTTTTTCTGATATTAGATCGAGCCAGTAGTCAGTATGTTCCCTCTGTTAAGTTGTTCATATTCATTTCCTGCTTTAATTTGATATTTAATTCTTTCTCTAATGTTGTTTTGAGTCTCACTTCCTCCCCTGTATCATTATCTTAATCGTGTGTTTGTGTTTCCCAGCTGTGTCCACTTCCCCTGATTAGCCCCCTGTGTATTGATAGTGCTATCTCGTGTTCCTTGTCAGAGTGGCTGTTATCTCTCTCTCTGTGTTTTCCCTGTCAGTTGGATTTTATACTCTTTTTGAATTTTGTATTTGAAACTTTTTTTGCATTTGCTTCCCTTTGTCTGCTCTATGTGGTGATGGAAGCTGTGGGTTTATGTGTGTATCTTAGCTTTGTGAGTTTAATCTATCAATACCCACATAAACCAGAAGATGTGGTCTTTTGAGAGAAGTCTCACACATTAATTTTAAGAGATTAAACATTGGGATGGAGAGCAAATAAAGATATTTCAACAGGTTTCCACTGAGGCAAAGCTTCCTGAAGCTCGTGTGTGAGCCATGTATAGACAAAGGTTGAGGCTGAGGAAAGGCATTTAGTTGCAATTAATGTTACATTAAAGGTCCGTTGAAAGAATTGTGTCAATGGGGGTCCTTGGCTGTTTGCGAGAGTGTTTTTATGTGCCCTGAAAGCTTCATAAAAGGCTAACAGGAAGCAAATTTTTACTGAATATTCCTAAGTTATGTTTCTGGTGGTTTATCACTAAAGTCATCTCATTCTCAAGGCAATATGTGGAGGAAAGTTCTTTAAGTTCAGGATTTAAACAATAATATTTTACACTAATGTTTAACAGGAAAAAAATGAAGTGATTAGGTTTTATTGAAAAGGTCAAAGGTCACATCCAGACATCTTCAACTTGACTGGTTGGCAGATGTATTATGTGTAATTATGTGTAATTTAGGTGAAATCACCCTTTAAAAAAGGGTCTGAGTATTGCTTTAATATTTCTGCTGCAGCTCCTCTGACCTTGTTAGGTTGAGCTTCACGCTCACACTGTCTGTAATTGCATTTCTAACTTTTACCAGATTAATATACACACACAACGCACAGGCACACACACACACACACGCACACACACACACAGTCTCTGTGTGTGCCCTGGGGAGCAACACTGCCCAACCAATCCTCCCCCTGAAGCCGCTAAGCCACTTTTAATCATCTTTACATTTGTGAAGAACGGCAATTATGATGGAGAGAAGATTATTATTTTAGAGGTAGTTAACACTGGTTCACCTCCTACTGAGATGGAGCATTGGGGGGTGGGGGTGAAGGGATGATGAGAGAATTGGAAAAAGGAGTGCAGGGAGGGAAAAATTCTAACAGCTTTCCCTCCTTTGTTCTCACAAAAATTCTTGCATCCACAGAAAATTAATAAAAAAGAATAATAGAAAATATGAGAAGAATCCAAAAGATTATTATTCTCATCTGCAGTCATTTATATTTCTATTCATGTCCTTCTGTGTGCAAATGTGCAAAGCCTAGTGTGTGGAAAGCAGCAACAAGACCACTGTAAAACACAAAACACTTAAACCAGAAACAGCATGAAAACGAGGAACTGGCATGGAGTTGGGTTGCAAAGTGGCTTCAGAGGAAGCATCGTGGGTGACCGTCAGATCAACCGTGAGCAGCTGCTGATCTGTGGCCCACTTGAAACACTATCTTAGCACAGCATTACAAGCGTGACACACAAACCTTCAGAGATCCAACCAAACCCTAAAGCCCTCGTGGCCAATCAAAAGCAGTCACAATGAACTCTCGAGGCAGTATTTTAGATTTCCTTCACCTGCATATCAATCCTAACAACCCAAACACTGTCACCTCACAACAAGAAGGTTGTGGGTTTGAATCTGCTGGCCTGCTTTCTGTGTGGAGTTTAGTTGTGGGAAGAAACTGGAGCATCCAGGGATAACTGGTTATTCTAAACTAGCTCGTATAAACTCGCTCTGGCCTTTAAGACAACTAGATACACAGTTCTGGTAGTGGGTTGTGGTTTGTAGCTTAACTGGAAGAAGAGATGTGGGGCAGAGTGATTTAGGGTGCACCAGTGAGATGAGAGGCACACCTGGTGTTTAATCTGTCTTTTTACATAGTAGGTGCAGGGCTGAAAGAGGATTCACACACACGCCTGGGAAGACAGCCAGCACATGGTGGACTGAGTTATTGTGGACAGTTTGTTTCTTTAAGCTGGACTCTTGGTCTGCCTGAACTACGTGCCAGATCATCAAAATGAAACACATTTGAACAAATTTGAAAAACACTTGTCATTCACATCGAAGCATAGACAGAGATGCATGCAACACCACCGGATGCACTCTGAATGATCCCACAACCCTTCTGGCCTCAATGTGTTTCAGTCAGACTATCAGGACTCAGATTAAAGATTAAAAATAGGCCGAGAAGCAGTCTAGTATATGAGGGCATGCACCAGCCAATCAGAAAGCTGGATTTTTCTGCAGCGTAACCCTTGTTATACAGTGCATGTGAACGTCAAACACTCACAGCAGGTGGGCCTGTCAGCATGAACAAGATCTGCACACACACACACACACACACACACACACAGAGTCACAGTGTTTCACATGGTCTCTCCTTCTCTGTCTGTCAGTGTCAGTCACACTAATGGGGTGCTGTCAGGGCATCTGAGCATTAGACAGACACAGAGAGAGAGCAGGAGAGAAAAAGGGGGGAAAGTGAGGAAGTGGATGAGTGTGGTGTCACGCTGGTGTTTACTTGATTGATTCCTCCCAGCAGACCATCACGCACACACATACACACCCTGTGTTTACCTGGTCCTTTGGGCTCAGTGTGTTCAGACTGTCTCAACATTTTTCTCAAGTTAAATGAAGATAAATGTGATAAGCAATAGGCTCTGCCCCTTCCTGAGTCTGTCTACACGCCTGAAATGGTCCAAAGTACTATTTGAGACCTTCACTTTTATTGTTACATTTCAGAGTTATTTGCGAAACAAGTTATAATATTTTTTTTCATGTGTGTTGCAGGTTGGTAGATATAGCTGATGAATTTTTTTGTGTGTGGGTTGACCTACTGATGTAGTTTCAGACCTTCTGTTGGAGGAAGTTACACTTTGTGCCCATTTCTGTAGATATTTTTCCTACACACAGCCTAGTGAGCGAAAGCCACTGCACTCCAGACACAACCGTAGGAATAGCTGTAGAAGTGGATTCACACTCCTTTTCTTTTACAGCGATGGCCTTTCAGCCTGCTCACATAACCCTACCGAGCAATGACAAACCATATCATCAATCAATATTCCAGCATTGAAAGAAGCTTTAAAAAAATCACCTTAACCCAGATTTTATTGAATTTTGAATAAGGCGTTTTCACCAAAAGAGCATTGCTCAGCTGTTGCTTAGCAATTACTCAATGCTGTGGATAGTATCCTCGCCAAACACATTAAAAAAAGCATTATCATAGATCTATCAACCTCTCATAGTAACCATATTTTTAGTATTCATAGATAAATTCATAATGACAAGCATCATTCTAAATAGTGATTATTTAAGTTATTTAAGTTGGGTTTTTGGCTCCTCTCACACTTTCCTCAAGTTCTTCAATTGTCCATAGTTTTCCATGATCTCTTCCTGCCCATTCCTTCCATATCGGAGTAGCTATATCTGTCATAGTCCTCCACTAGTTTGGTTTTTTTTTTCCCCTGGAGTCTCTAACTTCTGCTGAGTCCAAGAGAAGCTGAGGAAAGGTTTGTCCTCATTTAAGGACTGCCTCTTCATGCTTCCAGTATTGAATCTGTTGGCTGAAGTGTGGACTTTTTACCAGAAGCTACTACCTGTTTCCGTTGAGCTTATCCTGAAAGTGTTCTGTGAAACACTCACATCTTCAGCCTACCTGTGTGCTCACTCTCCAAAGCTCTCAGTTCCCACAGAAAAGCAATCCAGTGACCTCTCCCTCAGGATTTCTTCCCTGACTTTTCAGGCAAACGAGAGGACTCATTTTCTGGCGCCCTCTCTGGATACACAAGTCCAAGCAGCTCCTCTGCTTGCACTAACA
The DNA here is from genome assembly GCF_900408965.1 of Simochromis diagramma. Taxonomy (NCBI): domain Eukaryota; kingdom Metazoa; phylum Chordata; class Actinopteri; order Cichliformes; family Cichlidae; genus Simochromis; species Simochromis diagramma. Next base: position 24,304,298 of record NW_024387245.1, read on the forward strand.
GCTCTCTCTTCTCTCCCAGAATCTCAAACCCTGTGGTCTGCCCAGCTCCGGAGTTACCTCAGAGTCATTGCTCACGGTTTGTAGTCCCTCTGTGCATCTCTTATAGTGATGGGATTTCCGGCTCCTTTTAGAGAACCGGCTCTTTCGGCTCGACTCACTAAAAAGAGACGGCTCTTTCGGCTCCCATCCGGCTCCCATCCGGCTCTTCGGGTTGTTTTGTTGATTTAATTAATTTATTATTAGGCAAGGCAAGGCAAGTTTATTTATATAGCACAATTCAACAACAAGGTGATTCAAAGTGCTTTACAGAGACATTAAAAAAACAAAAACAATAAAAAGCATGATTTAAAATTGATTTAAAAAACTGTAGATGAAATCAGAACAGTAGATAAAATCAGTAGTTAAAATATAAGTTTTGAAATTTAAGCTTAAGTGCGGATTTGGTGCTTTATTCAAATGCAGCTGAGAATAGGTGAGTCTTCAAATTGGATTTAAATAAACTGAGTGTTTCAGCTGATCTGAGGCTTTCTGGGAGTTTGTTCCAGTTATATGGAGCATAAAAGCTGAATGCAGCTTCTCTGTGTCTGGTTCTGACTCTGGGAACTGATAAAAGACCGGATCCAGATGACCTGAGGGATCTGGAAGGTTCATACTGGGTCAGGAGGTCACTGATGTATTTTGGTCCTAAACCATTCAGAGCTTTATAGACCAGCATCAGAACTTTAAAGTCTATCCTCTGACGGACAGGCAGCCAGTGTAAAGACCTCAGAGCTGGACTGATGTGGTCCACTTTTTTGGTCTTAGTGAGGACTCGAGCAGCAGAGTTCTGAATGAGCTGTAGTTGTCTGACTGATTTTTTTAGGTAGACCTGTAAAGATGCTGTTACAGTAATCAAGCCTGCTAAAGATGAATGCATGGACTAGTTTTTCCAGGTCTTGTTGAGACATCAGATCTTTTATCCTTGAAATATTCTTGAGGTGATAGTAAGCTGATTTTGTTATTGTCTTAATGTGTTTTTCTAAGTTTAGGTCTGCATCCATCACTACACCAAAATTTCTCGCCTGGTTTGTGGTTTTTAGGTGTATAGATTGAAGTTCGCTGGTGACCTGTAATCGTTTTTCTTTGGCACCAAAGACTATTACTTCAGTTTTGTTTTTTTTTAGCTGGAGAAAATTGCTATGATAGTTTATTTTGTTGTTCTTCATAATCTGTGAAAGTGGGAGCATGTAAATGTTAAACAGAAGGGGTCCCAATTTTAACAACTTTGTTGTTAACAATATTAACAACAATATAAAATTATGCACAAAAGGAATTACTAATGTAAAAAGAACGTGGTTTTATTTATATATGTTTATACATAAATATATACGGTGGCCCCTAGAGACAAAGCATGTACAAACTCCAAAGCACATTTCTAGCGTTAACTGAATTTCTAAAACAGAGCTACTAGATCACTTAAATTACACAATTGAAAGCATATGTGTATTATATATTCAAATAATTTAAAAAAAAATGTTCATTTACCTGTTACTACCACACACCAAATCTGGTCGTTGGTACTTCCTGGCTTGTGTGGCCACTAGGTAACAAAAGCTCAACACTGCGCCTAGCACATACAAAACACAACAGCACTTCTGTTGTGTTCAGGGTTTGTACGTGTTTTGGAGTTTGTACGTGCTTTGTCTGTAGGGGCCACCGTAAATATACTTTTATTTATTCACTCCACATAAAATGTAATAAATAAATCATATAATACAAAAACCAATATTTTTACATTTCAGCTTTTAACTATTTAAATTTTCAGTTTTTTCCTTTAAACAAATTTAAAGTGAAACAACACAAAACACTGCAAACCACAACACAATAAAATATAAATTTAAATATGAAAACAAAAAGAAGATGCACATTCTCTGGCCTGCATGAATAAACTTTCTGAATCCTTTTACCTTTATAATGTGACGTTGTTGTCCCTGGCTCTCTTTCTCTCTCTCTTCTAGTGATGTTCGATTCGTGAATGAATCGTTCAATACTCGAGAATCACTTTACTGACTCGTGAATCATGATTCACAAGCCCAACTGACTCACTGACTCATCCCTGTTTCTTTTAGCAAACTAATTCGCTTAGTAGAAGTATATCTAGCTTATAATTCAAATTGTGGGGGGGGGGGGGAGGAACAACAGCCAGTTTCTTAACAAAAGCATTTCTGCTCAGAACTGGAAGAAAAAACCCTGAGTAGAAGCTCACATCAAGAAAATAGCTCCTCGGTTCACAGTAGCATCGCTCTGCTAACATGCTAACAGCACATTTGAGCTACTCACCCCCTCCCTTCCTGTGTTGAATCGTAAGCGTAAGCAAATCACTCAGGACTCGCTCACCCCCTCCCTCCTGTGCTGAATCATAGAGCGAACGAATCACTCACTCACTCACTAACCCCCTCCCTCCTGTGCTGAATCGTAAGCGTATCGTAGCGTAGCAATCACTCAAGGACGCACTAACCCCCTCCCTCCTGTGCTGAATCATAGAGCGAACGAATCACTCAGGAATCACTAACCCCCGCCCCTCCTGTGCTGAATCCTAGAGCGAACGAACGAAAGCAACTCGGCTCACCCCTCCCTCCTGTGCTGAATCAGAGCGAACGAATCACTCAGGAATAACCAACCCCCTACTCCGGTGCGAATCATAAGAGCGACACGAATCACTCAGGAATCACCAACCCCCTCCCTCCTGTGCTGAATCATAGAGCGAACGAATCACTCAGGAATCACCAACCCCCTCCCTCCTGTGCTGAATCGTAAGCGAATCACTCAGGACTCGCTCACCCCCCCCCTCCTGTGCTGAATCATAGAGCGAACGAACGAATCACTCACCGCTCACCCCCTCCCGTCCTGTGCTGAATCATAGAGCGAACGAACGAATCACTCACTCGCTCACCCCCTCCCTCCTGTGCTGAATCATAGAGCGAGCGAATGTATCACTCATTCACCCCCTCCCTCCTGGCTCACAGCTTCTTCTTCTTCTTGGTTGGCAACCAATGTTAAGGCGCATTACCGCCCCCCGGCTCACAGCTCAGTGGACATTTAGATGAGAAAATATATATTTAACACATTTAAGGAAAATACTAATGAAATAAAAATAAACAAAATAAATGTTTATTAAGCAATTTTGATAGGAAATTGCTTAATTTTAGAAATGTTTTTGCTCTTTTTTGCTCTATAAAATAGTTGTTTTTTTTTAGAATCATTCATCTTAGCAGTGGGATTTACATGAAAATAGAAACAAATTAAGTTTGAGTGAAAAAGTAAATTTTTTGCACTCTCTGGTCAACTGACTCAGTGAATCAAATGACTCAAAATCCGATTCACTTTGGTGAGTGACTCATAAAAACTGGATTCAGTAAAAAGAATCAAATTTACCATCACTACTCTCTTCCTCCCGCTCTGTTCCTGTGCTACTGCGAGTGTAACTACCGCCCCTCCCCCCTCTTCCCAGCGCAAAGCACAAGGCTTGCGTGCGGAGTGAAGCTGAAAAAAAGTGCGAGAGAGAGGGTGAGAGAAAGAAAAAAAAAAAAAACCCCACGGCTCCCAATAAGGAGCCGGCTTTTGTCGTTCACTTAAAAGAGTCGGCTCTAAGAGCTGGTTCGTTCGCGACCGACACATCACTAATCTCTTAAAGCTGCTAACACAGTCTATCTGAATCATACATTTGAGTCCACCATTAACAATTAGCCCACACTGCCCTTGACAACATCAGCATCATACATAGGGATCTCCGACCCCCAATTAAGGTGATCAGCTACTGGTCATTGCAATCTTACCAGTTATATGTTTGCAACAATGTTCGGGATAGTTCTATTGTTCAGTGCTCACTGTTTGTGGGAGATTTCTTCATTTGGGATCTGCCTGGCCCGGGAGCCGCCGCCAGTCCCAAAACACATCAGGCCTAGATCTTTGCTTATTCCATCTCACATTCACTTTCAATAAATACTAGCTGCATTTCTGTTAGTGAAATGATGTCTGCTACACTTGACCCAGACATAAACACCATGCCAGCTGTGTACAAATCCAACATAGTTCAGTACTGTGAACTTCACCACATCAAACTAACCAAACTGTACCAAATGGTTTAGCAGGCCTGCTTAAATGCAAAGTTTGATAACACAAAATGAGTATACTTCAGTTCGTTTTACAAGATATTTCACATAAAAATATAATTAAGCAATATCTGGGTTATCTGACTTAAAAACTTTGAAGTTACATTACATTTTAGATTACATTCTAACATGCTGAGCAGTCCTTCCCTTTGAAACTCCCAATCCCGTCCTTCTCCTTACATCTTCCTCCATCTGTGCTGCACATTATCATTTCTTCCCCTCTCCTCCTGGGAAATACAACTGTGCATTTAGCTAGCTAACACATTTTGTAAAAAATTGCACAGAAACAGTTTGTGTGCTGATATTTTTTTTTAGATGTGTGGAAATTTGCACACACTTTTAAAAAAGCTGCTATTTATGCTCACTCCCTTGGCAGTACTAGCTATATGCTGAAGCGCTGCTGTCACGTTTGCACGATGAACCATCACAGAGAAGAAAAGAAAAAAGGATGTGTTGGAGCTGTAAACTACGCTGTGAGATGTCTTTATATTCTTATTACTGAGCATGCAGCTCCATGCTGTCACCAAATATCTGTCTGTTAGATTTAATTGCTTATTAACTGAAGTGGCTGGAACGCTGTTTTCGCCCATTTTAGTCGCTGGTTAAAACTTTTTGTCTGAAGTTCATACAGAGAAAGTGTGACAGTGCTGCAGCTGAAATTTCACAAAGTCCAGTATCCTTTGCATTTTCACTTTGTTATAGTTCGACTGCCTCTGACTGCTGTTAGACTTTGATATTTTGGACCAGTGTGGGTCATGTGCTTACTTTTACCCATTATAGACTGGATTTTCTACATCTCACATTTAAGTGTATGTAAAGAGAAATCCCACCATATTATTAGTTCTTATAAAATTGTCTCCACAGTTTCCTCCACAGGCATTGGTGCCCTTTCCAGGTTGTATAACCAACAGAAAGAACAACTATTATGTTGATAATCTTGTGTTTAGAACAATGGGTTTATTGTACGACCTAAATTTAACAGCCTGTTAAAAATGCTAGAAGGTAAAGCATTTGGCATACGGACGATCAGACATATAGAACATGTCCACGTGTTGTGAACAGTCACGTTTTCAGAGTATTTACTAAATACACCGTCACCAGGCGTTGACAAGATTACCCTATTCAGGCTCTGCCACGTGTAGCTGACCTTGGACAGGGGTGGTAAAAATACACACTTTCATCACTTACTTGTGTTAAAAATACTCTAAATGAAGCTGAAGTACTGATCTAACTTCTTTACTCAAGTGAAGGTGAAAAGTACAGGCTTTGAAATGAAAGAGGGAAAAAGTGATTTGGGCGACAGTTTTTTTTTCTTTTCTTTTTTTTCTTTTTGTCAGGCTAACAAAACCTCAAGTCATATTATAATAAAACAGGAATATAAGTTTTTATTTCAACTCTAATTCTAATGAGTGTACTCAACTTCAACATATTATGTAGAATAAAGAAAACACAAAGGGAATTAAAGGATCCGGCTGTACGTGTGGTTTCCTGCGGTGTAAACGGGTGAAAGCTGTGGGAGACCTAAAATCGTCTGTGGTGGTGCAGTGTGGGGAAAAGCAAAGAAATAAGCCACAATGATTTCTTCTGTGAGCTCCAGTAGGTTCTGGGTGCAGACAGTGATCAGCTGATCTGCGCTGCTGCCAGTCTTAATTAATAACTTAACTTTCCAACACCCACACATGTACAGTTAGTATAAAAATGTACAATCAATGATTGTAATTGTAATTGTAATCCAATGAGCAAATGTAAAAGCTGTAAAATGTAAAAGCTTGCTTGAGTTTAAATTGACGTCTGTGACCATGAACACTAAAACTTCACCATATTACTGCACTATTTCTATGCAAGCCATGTTAAACTTAATTACTTTATCAAAATCATCTATAGAACTGTCTAATTAAAAAAACAACAACAACATTAAAATAATTGAGGGCATTACGTGTAAGCTTTCCAGTTTATCCAGTGTCACTGAGCAGATCTTACATTTAAACATAATCTCTTCTTCCCCTCCTGTCCAGTCCTTCTTTCTCTCTCCATCTCTGAATGAATTTCCAACATGTTTTTGTTTTTCTACCCTTCTCCATGGGAAATACAGCATCTGTCCGCTTAGCTCACAGACACACTGTGTGAAACAGTTTGTGTGTTTCCTGATATTTGTTGCGCTGTTAGAAATATGTTAGAAAAGTCACTACTTAAGGCAAATGTGTGCGTGGGGTGAAGCCTTTTTTTTACTACATTACTACAAAAGCCTACCACTTGATAGCCTAGCGCTGGTCTCTAGTAAGGATTCCAGGCACTCGTAAGTAATCCTCTAATTTATGTTATTGTATGTCAGTCAGTAATATCCATCATTCCTATTAGTTGCTTGAGTTGCTCACCTCAAAGTTAAAATAAGTTTAAGGTGGTATCTGCACCCCACCCTTTTTTGTACCAGTTATTTCACATGGAAAGTTACTGGATGTTGATATCTGGCGGTCTGTGGTAAACTGATGAGTTTCCTAAAGTGGAAATGCAGTTCCCAGTTCAATTTTTCCTGTATTGATTTTGTTAAAATAAATATTTCGAAAAGGCTAATAGTGATAATTAAGGCTAATTTCAGAATATATGTTTTTGGTTGATTTTTGATTCTGCAACTCTGCAACCATGTCCGAACATATCTGGGTCACCATTTTTAACTTTTTTCAAAAAGTTTGTTGACTTTAAATAAAGTGATTTATCAACATTTGTGCACAGCAGCTTCATTACCAGCTCAGTCCTGAGTGTTGAGACTGAGCTTTTTCCCCAGTGTGTCCCTCTGTGCTGCCTTGCAGGTCCCTGCTTGCTGGAGTTAATCAGTTCACCTGGGAACACCTGGCCAGTCTCCCTGGAGCATTAAAAACTTGGCCTTCGCTCTGCATATTCTCTCTCCGTGTTATCTGTCGGTTGGTTTTGAAATCAAACCTGCTGACCAATCAGTTCTCTTAAAAAAATAGTGTAGACCAGGGGTGTCAAACTCAAATACACAGTGGGCCAAAATTCAAAACTGGAACAAAGTTGCGGGCTAATGTTAATATTTATTGGAAAAAAAAAATCTTCCTCCAGATATAAGAATGAATCTTTTCTTATGGACTCAAACAAGTTTTGCTGAAAAACTGAATATGGAACAAGCAAAGCTTAATACTAAACAATATATATATTAGCTGTAAAATACCAGTAGGCCAGCTCTAATAGTCATTTGGTATGGCTTCGCGGGCCAAATGTAATTAGGCTGCGGGCCAAATTTGGCCCGCGGGCCAGAGTTTGACACCTATGGTGTAGACGTTTTTCATTAGCATCAAAAGTCTTTGCCTTTCCGGCAGCAATAAATAATAAAGAAAAATGCAATTCTAGGAATTCAAACATTAATTACTTGATTTTTGTATTTTTTTTAATACTTTCTTTTTATTGTTTTTCTTTAAACATTAAACAGGGGGGTAGGGGGTAACAACAAAACAGAACAAAAAAAAAGATAAATACAAGGGTAAAAAAACAAAACATGTTGGATCACCTTGTTTCTACAATTTGATCATTTCTCGTTATCAATGTGTTGGTCTTTATCCTGTTGGGTTTATGTACTCAGTCCATTTCTCCCACTTTTGATGGTATTGATCTTCCTAAGTCCTTATTCTGTAGGTCACTTGTTCTATAATTTGTATTTCGTCTATAATTTTGATCCATTCATCCTGCGATGGTGGGTCTAGTTTTGTATTTTTTTGGTGCGTGTTTACAAGCAGAGCCCTATTTGTATTTTTGAAACTACTGTCAAATTTGTAAGGAGGCTAAGCCTGTATTTGAATTATGTTCATATTTTATTTTAACACTGGGGTTTGCAGTGTTTTTGTCAATGTCTAGTCATGGTTGAGAAATAATTTAAAAATGAACATGGACATTACATTGATGCTGGTTTGAGGTGCAGTGCTTTAAAAAATGTATTAGACCACCATCCACTGTAAGCTTTAAACCTCAGCTGCCCTAAATGAACAGGAGAGGTAATTACCAAAATCATTTGTTTCTGTAGTGGTTACCTGTCTGCGGGAGCTTTAATCAAAATAATGTTTTTATTGCTAAAAGATAATTACATTTGAGAACTCATGGGTAACAACAGTATTTATTTTGTTGCTGAAGAAAAGCAGAAACAGGAAAACATCTTTTGATGAGATGCTGAATTTTTGTTATTTATTTACATTCTTGAATTGAAAAATTAGTTTGGTTGAGTGTTAAACTTGATAAATTTCTGATTTCTAAAATTTGTGCTGGTTTCAATTTTTTTTCATGACAGGTGGTCAAATAAAGACACTGCACCTGCTGTGGAAAATTTAACAATAACCAGCAACACACCCAGTGAGCTTGATTTGAAGTGGGTTTAATAAACATATTGCAATGTGGAGAGAGCATCCCAGTGAAACACTAGGACCATCTCTCAATTGTAGCCACCGCCCTTACATCTTATATACGCAGACACAGACACTCTTAAACAAAGAACATTCCACAGCAGATCAATTATTAGCAGATCCTTAACTGTTCAGACAAAGAAAAGCTCCGACCAACCGTCACTTCCTTTAAAACAGGATGTCCAGAGCCCTCAAGAGGAAAATGAGTCTGCTGTGAAGGTGCAATAAAACTTGGGCAGGAGTGCTCTTACTATACTAAAGTGATATGGTTAAGACATGTGATTAATACATCTGCCACCACACACCTCTTGCACCAAATGTCTTGTTAGACTTTCTAGCTAGAGAAAGACTGTATTCAAGAACTGTTTTCTGCTATTCATACAATATGATACAATAAAGCAAAAGAATAAGAGGAAAGAAATGCACCAAACTGATGACAAACTCCTGTTTCTTATTCTACAGAGCTCAAGCATCCCTGGGTTTAGCATGCTGACATCAGATACAGAAGTGATATTTGTAACCGCATTAAATTTTATTTTATAAAATGTTATAAATATTATAAAAAGCTTATAATATCTGGCTAATTTCCAAAGCTTGATGCTGATCTCAGTTACCTCCTTCCCTGTCCAGAGATTTGCAGATGTAGATCAGCTGCGAATGATGCTGATTTTCTGTCTGAGATATAAAAACATACTTTAGTGGAGTTTTGTTTAGTTTGTTTAGTTTTTTAATCAATGTAATTTTGTGCTGTTGAAAATTGAGCTTAATACTAATTATTAAATATTAAAGTTAAATGGCACAGCTGCCCAAACAGCACTAAGTGGAACAGGGTTATCATTTTGGTATGTTAAACCATTTGAACTGTTTGGTCACGTTTGATGAGGAAACCATGACACTCATGATTTTGTGCCCATTTCATTAAAAGAAATATTACAATATCCTTGTAAAACTATATTTTAAACAATATTAATTTTTAAACAAATATTGGACCATTCTGGGTAATGAATTATACTTTTGGGAGAAGAAAAACCACATACACACACCACCACACACAATGGTTTAGACACAAACATTAACAATGTTTGTGTCAACAATTATTATCCATCAGATTCCCCGAGTCTTAATGACAGAACTGTGATAGATGATGCGTGACTTGTCAATTGTGTTGACGCAGATCACTTATCAGCATAATTGTATGAATTGTTTTCTTGAAAGGTTATATGATGCATTGCTTTGATTTACAGGACAGAGGATGCTGCATCTTCTTCTGCTAAAGGTGGTGATTAACTCGTTGACCTCAAAACGTATTTATTCTCTATGTTGTCAGTGCAAACACTCTTGGTTTACCTGTCCAAGTCAAAGATTCGTGTGTGACTGTGGATTTGTATTCACACTAACATCTATGTGTGTGTTTGTGAGAGTGTGTGTTCTTTAGAGTAAGAAAGCTGATGCTGTCTGCAGTGGAGGGTATTTTATCCTGACTCATTACAGTGTTGTGTCGGGTCGTCACCTTCACCGGCCGAGGCCTCGCAGGTTAACAAAGGGATGATGTGACGGATTACAATGCAGGCACAGATGGTGCTTGTATACACACACACCCATACTCATACACACACACACAGATTTGTGAGGACGTGTTTCATAAACATGCACTGTATATTACAAGGATTCAGGGACCATTATTAAAATGTATATAACTGCTAACTGGTTATTATTTACAACCTTTTACAGGTATTATAAGAGATTCTGAAATACTGTAGATTTAAGCTTGTGTTGCTGCAAATAAACTGTTTATATGACAGTTTAAAAGACAAAAGGATACTCAAAAAGAAATTCCAACAAAAAGACAGACAAAAAAGACATGAAATAAAATGTAATTTCAGGCGGACTTAAAGCAGAAAGAAAGAAAGAAAGGAGAAAAAAAAAGAAATACAGCAGAAAAACAACAGTTCTTTAAGAAATCATGAGAAAAAAAAGAATTGTTTATCAGAGTTAAAGTTAATTTATTGTTTAGAAGTGAAGGCAGGATCTCTATTTATACTGGCGAACCCAGTGTCATGACAGTGTCACGAGTGGATCAGAAGGAGTCTGAATTCAGACTCAATCATTGCAGTTTATTTACAAATTGAAAATTCTTTATGTTGTCAGGTGAAGACTTTATAATAACTGAGGGAAACTGTCAACATTTAGACAGCCACCTATGCGCAAGCACTTAGCAACAATGGAAAGAAAAAAACTCCCTTTTGACAGGAAGAAACCTCCAGAGGGCTCATGGAGCTCCATGCCTGTGGCCATTACAATTTGGGGTGAGGGGTGGGAGACGGGACAAAGATGAGATGTGGAAGTGAGCCAGAGATTAATATTAAGTAATGATTAAATGCTGTCACGGCGGGGATCGCCAGTGCGGACCCAAAAGCAGACACGGGAGAAAAGAACTGATGTTTAAACAAAAAGGCCTCCTTCATTCCGGCTGATACAAAAAACAGAAAAACAAGGCAAGGCGAAACTACACTGAAACCTAAAGTAACTGTGAAAACCATAGCAAGAGACAAGAACATGAAACTAAACAGGAACAGGATAATGCAACTATGAAATAAGCCAAACCTGAGCATGAACCTGAACCTGAACAGTGGGAAGTGAAAACTCTGTGACTTGATATAACCTGACATGAAGACAAACAGACGACCCAACAAAGATCAGAGGGAAGACAGAGAACATAAATACACAGAAGGGAAATCAGGAAACACCTGGGGAGATACAGCTGGCACAAATGATCATGAAGCCACAGGGGAAAGTACAACTAAACACACTGAACATGGAAGCACCAGACCTTTCAAAATAAAACAGGAAACATGGAGAGACATGAACTAACACGCAAGCCTGACATGAGAGACAGAGAGCGAGAGAGGGAGAGGGACAGAGGAGAGAGACACAAACAGAAAAGGACTCATAAACAAGGAGGCATAGGTGAAACATAAACTAGACTAAAACTCAACTAATCCCAAACTAAAAATAACAACACAAGAACTTAACATTTTTCCAATATAACATAAGAAATCAAAAATACAAAATAAACTCAAAATTCTGGGACACAGAGCACCTAACACCTAACAAATGCAGAGTGGTGTATGAACACATAAAGAGTTATTGTTACGTTCATTCACCTTTTTGATTTAAGTGTTTCTTCATCACTGCGGGAGTCATTTGAATTTCTTGGTTTGGTTACAGGAATTCTGCAGAGGGAGAAAAAATGGGTAAGTGAGGGTCTGGAAGGATTTAGAACAAGTCTAACAGTGAGTGAAGAGAATGCTTACTTGGCAGCAAGGAAGATAGAAGTTTGGGGAGGGTATCTTCACAGGTAGGCAGGTTCAGAGTGTGAGTGAGCAATGGTGGAGAGTGGGTGGGCAGGTGACTACTACACTTATGAGTTACAGAAATCTTGGAAACAGGACTGGCAGCAGCAGACATGAAACAGAGCAGGAATCCAAGCATTCAAAAGTGTACTCATTAGAATCCAACCTTCAAACACTCTCAGCTTGATTATGCTAATTCACAGCAGGTTCAATAGAATAGGCCCACATAGTAATCCACCCAACGGCGGAGCCACAGGTCCACCTGAAACTTAGGTTTACTGAAAAAAGACATAAATCAATAGCAAACTACAACCTAGCCTGCCTCAGCCATGGCACCCAGGTATTGCAGGTAATGTGGCCTTTAAAGTAGGATAGCAATGCTAATGAAACAAATGAGCCGGCAGCACACAGGGGAGACTCAACAGATGCTATGACAACGACAGAAGGGGAGGAGAGGAATATTTAAAGATATCAGGGTAAAAGGAAACAAGGCAAACGAGACTACTGAGGACAGTGAAGACAAGAAGACGGAAGTAAAACTAAGCATGAGACACAAGAGACAAAAAAATCCATCCATTTATCCTTCCATCCAGTTTTTCCCCTTCCAAAAAAAGCTACAAAACGAAAAACAGGAAGAAAGAAAAGATCCCTAAACAGGGAAATGAAGTTGATTGGATGGGAAAGACATATTGGAAAGAGACAAAAAAACACTGAGGGAATAAATAAACACTGATGTGAAACTGAAATTAGAACTAAGAATTAACAGCTCAAATGACTAAGGAACTGTATGAAAATCATAACATAAATATAGAAGACGAACAATAACGCTCCAGAACCTCAAAACCTTGGACCCAAGACCCAGGACCATGACGAGAAGCAATGTGGGTTTGCTGTTGGCAAAATGAAGAGCGTTTTGGCGGTTTAATGTTGAGTGAGTATGTATGGTAGAACTGAAAACAACAGCATTCATGTGGTGATTTCACTGCGCTTCAGTTTAATTACATTTACCCAGGTTACTCGTGCAGTTTTACTGACATGTGTGTTTTGTCTTATAACAAACGGGTTTCTGGTAATCTGATAAAGAAGCTGTTTACATTTTAAAGTGTTTCCTTGTTAGTGGTGCAGAATAAATGCTGTTGGCTTACTGTTGCAGGGCTTGTAGCCACACCACTCCCTGACACACATATCATAATGTATTATATTGTATGATTAGAGTCCTGTATGGTTGTTAACCTGGTAACCAGTTTAATGCAATGTGTTTATTTGAAGCATTTTGGTGCTTTCTATCCATCCTCCAGGCACCTGTCATTCAGAAATGACAGGTGCCTGGACAGATTGACAGTGACTTATGAGAGGAAGGGGTGCACAATCTAGAGGATCATCATTAGCTGGAAATAGTTTGCTGCTTAGCCTGCAAAGCAGCTATTCGTCACTGGTAAATGAACAACCCGTTTCTCTCAGCACTGACCAGGCTGAAAAAAGTCCGAGCTCTTTTGAGCACTCCTTTAACGTTGACTTCAGACTTCTTCACAATAAAATTTTTATCATTAGAGAAAAAATTACCAGTAATCATCCCACAGATGTAATATTATCTACAGCTACTCTTAGTACTATTGATGTTAAGTTAGACTCTTTTTCTCCAATTGATCTTTCTGAGTTAACTTGAATAATTACTTCCTCCAAACCATCAACCTGTCTTTTAGACCCCATTCCTACAAAACTGCTCAAAGAAGTCCTGCCATTAATTAATTCTTCGATCTTAAATATGATCAACCTATCTCTAATGATCGGCTATGTAGCACAGGCCTTCAAGCTGGCTGTAGTTAAACCTTTACTCAAAAAGCCATCTCTAGACCCAGCAGTCTTAGCTAATTATAGGCCAATCTCCAACCTTCCTTTCATATCAAAAATCCTTGAAAGAGTAGTTGTCAAACAGCTAACAGATCATCTGCAGAGGAATGGTTTATTTGAAGAGTTTCAGTCAGGTTTCAGAGCTCAGCACAGCACAGAAACAGCTTTAGTGAAGGTTACAAATGATCTTCTTATGGCCTCTGACAGTGGACTCATCTCTGTGCTTGTCCTGCTAGACCTCAGTGCAGCGTTCGATACTGTCGACCATAATATCCTATTAGAGCGATTAGAACATGCTGTAGGTATTACAGGTACTGCACTGCAGTGGTTTGTATCATATCTATCTAATAGACTCCAGTTTGTGCATGTAAATGGAGAGTCCTCTTCACACACCGAGGTTAATTATGGAGTTCCACAGGGTTCAGTGCTAGGACCAATTCTGTTTACATTATACATGCTTCCCTTAGGCAGCATCATTAGAAGACATAGCATACATTTTCACTGCTATGCAGATGACACCCAGCTCTATCTGTCCATGAAGCCAGATAACACACACCAATTAATTAAACTGCAGGAATGTCTTAAAGACATAAAGACCTGGATGGCCGCTAACTTTCTGCTTCTTAATTCAGATAAAACTGAGGTTATTGTACTCGGCCCTGAAAATCTTAGAATTATGGTATCTAACCAGATTCTTACTCTGGATGGCATTACCTTGGCCTCCAGTAACGCGGTGAGGAACCTTGGAGTCATTTTTGACCAGGACATGTCCTTCAACGCACATATTAAACAAATATGTAAGACTGCTTTCTTCCATTTGCGCAACATCTCTAAAATTAGAAATATCCTGTCTCAGAGTGACGCTGAAAAACTAGTTCATGCATTTATTACTTCCAGGCTGGACGACTGTAATTCATTATTATCAGGATGTCCAAAAAACTCGCTGAAAAGCCTTCAACTAATCCAAAATGCTGCAGCAAGAGTCCTGACAGGGACTAGAAAGAGAGAGCATATTTCTCCTGTTTTGGCTTCCCTTCATTGGCTTCCTGTTAAATCCAGAATTGAATTCAAAATCCTGCTCCTCACATACAAGGTCTTAAATAATCAGGCCCCATCTTATCTTAATGACCTTGTAGTACCATATCACCCTATTAGAGCGCTTCGCTCTCGCTCTGCAGGCCTACTTGTTGTTCCTAGAGTATTTAAAAGTAGAATGGGAGGCAGAGCCTTCAGTTTTCAGGCCCCTCTTCTGTGGAACCAGCTTCCAGTTTGGATTCGGGAGACAGACACTATCTCTACTTTTAAGATTAGGCTTAAAACTTTCCTTTTTGCTAAAGCATATAGTTAGGGCTGGACCAGGTGACCCTGAATCCTCCCTTAGTTATGCTGCAATAGACGTAGGCTGCCGGGGGATTCCCATGATGCATTGAGTTTTTCCTTTCCAGTCACCTTTCTCACTCACTATGTATTAATAGACCTCTCTGCATTGAATCATATCTGTTATTAACCTCTGTCTCTCTTCCACAGCATGTCTTTATCCTGTCTTCCTTCTCTCACCCCAACCGGTCGCAGCAGATGGCCGCCCCTCCCTGAGCCTGGTTCTGCCGGAGGTTTCTTCCTGTTAAAAGGGAGTTTTTCCTTCCCACTGTCGCCAAAGTGCTTGCTCATAGGGGGTCATATGATTGTTGGTAATCTGGTCACCTTTAACTAATCACATTTACTGCTGTTAGCTCTTTGCTTTTTATGTCACTCTTTTTTTTATGCAGCTGTAGCACCAGTTTGTTAACTTTGTTTCTCCTTCCCTTTGGTGTAACACCAGAACTCCGACAGCCCACCAGCTACTGTCAGTCAATCAGACATCCCACGTGCACATGTGACCTCTGGAGGACTCACACATTCACTGACTGACAGCTCAATAATTTTACCAGTCAAGCTGCTTAGCTGCTTGCTTTTTTCCCCCATTTCCCTCAGCTGTTAGAATTAATAGGCAGTACATTTATATTTATACTTTATAATAAGAATCTTCTCTCTCCTGTAAGGGGCATTTTTTGAGAAGAGGTGCCCTCAAACGACTAGTTTTTGTTCTTTGTGCCAGAACATTTTAAGCAATTTGTGATTCATGCATCACAGGTTCTCCAGGATGTGCTTGAACCGTGTTCAACACAAGTATTTAAAATAATTTTCAAACTCCTGCAGCAGTGTGGAGGTCCTGAAAGCTTTGATTTTCCTCTGTTCAGACAAGCTTTTTAGTCTGAATAATGTTCAAACAGAGACTCGTCGGCTGTTGTTTCCTTTCAGCAGCTGTGAGCAGCGTTCAGCCGCAGGATGAAGAGCGGAAAATGAAGGTCAGACATCTAATTGATGTTTTAATTAACTTATTAACCATGCAGCTCTTTGTAATTCCAAAAGGACGACTTTGACTGCGTGACAACAACGTTGGAGTGAACAGAAGCAGCAGCAGCAACAGCAGCCGGGGTGAGGCTGAACCACGTACTGAGCAAAAACCATTTGTGATGCTTGGTAGTAACAGTGAAGTTAATAATGAAAAGGTGACACTTGCTTGTTGGGTTATTAAAGGATATACTGTGTTCTATATGAAATGCATAAAATCTTCTTTGGCAACCCTTTTATTGTTAAATATAAACACACTACAAAGCTATGTTAATATACTGCACTGTTTATGTTGAGATGTCGAGGTCATTAAAGGTACAAGTGCTCTGCTGCATGCATAGTGCAGACTATATGTTTTTTAACACTTGCTTTAAAGAACCATGTCTGTATTTTGCTGCAATTTATTATGAAGTACATTAGTTAACCCAGAGGCTTCATTATGCCTCACTGGGAAGAAATGTAAGTGTATCAACCCAACAAAATACTGACAGATGGGCAAAATAAGCCCTATAAGTGGAAAAAAATGACAAAAATAGTATGAAACTGAATCAAATTGTGCAGAAGTTGCCATGTGCAGACAAATACAGAACTGTGGTGACAGTCTGTCCCTGACAAAGCTGTGAGTCACAGTGTAACTGTGTGGAGGGTCAAGTTCCAAAACCAAAAAGGGAGAGAAAAGAATCCCTTCATAAGTAGGCGTACACACAGTTTCTAAAGGCAGGTGGGGAACTAGACACAGCTGAACAGTTGAAAACAGTCACAGCAGAATAAAGACCAAAGGAAACACATACAGATATAAATATTGGCAATTAACTAACTTAAGTACTAAGTACAAGCGACCAAGACATAAACACAGAAACAAGCAAAAGAGGAACAGAGGGGACCGCACTGAGGGAACACAAATTACTCAAAGAAGGAAACAATGCTAAATACAAATCAATAATGAGGACTCGGATGTTCATCTAAGCAGGCATCCAGAGCTCAATAAAAAACTACACATGAAAAAGAACAATAAAACCACTATAAAACTGAAGAATAACAGTGGAAACATGAACCAAAACACGGGTTTGCAAAACAGCTCATTAACAGGAAATCCAGGGGAGAAAAACTCACTTTGAGAATGATAAGCTCCAAATAGGAATCCAAAACTTATAAATATATATACTGGGACACTGGATGGTGCTGTTTCTTAGGGGGTACCCCTGAGAGCGCAAGGGATGATGGGGATCTACAGAGACATTCACGGAAGTGCTACCTTGCATTGCTGTAACATGGGCGTGCAATGCCATGTTTTCGCTGTGTGGTCTGTTTAAGCACGAAGTGTGAAACAGTTAAGACACCAGGTGTTGCTACGACCGACTTCGCTGTTCATCTCATAGGAATCTGTATTCCGTTTTTCTGCTGGATTAAGACACTGTATGTATTTGAGTTCACACCTGTATTATAATATCTCTGTGTGTAAGAGGGAAAATGTACTGTTGTTAACTGTTTAATTTTGGCTCTGTATTTTATCAAGGGAAGCCACTACAGTTATCTTTGCACTGCTAAGTTTGTTTTGTTTCTGGATGGGTTTACATCAGTCACGAATTGACACCCTGAAAAGTTGGGATAATAACCTGAAGTAGCAGTGGGTTACCAGTGCACAAAGCTGTTACTGGATGAGAACTGTCTGTACAACTTTTATTTCCTTATTTTTATAACCTTTTTATTTTCTTCTGAACGCTTACTTTATAATTCAGATTAAAAGAACCCCAAAGATAATCTGTGTTCAACGTAGTTTGGTTTTAGGGAAAGGTTCAAGTTTGGCCTGATTAGCCTCTGAACAGCCATCAGGTCACAAAACTGTTTAGGAGTAGGGGTGAGGGTAGGTTAGATTAGCATCTACCACATTTCTATGTCATTTCTTATATTTGGGAATATCAAAATTCAGTCTCCAAAATCTAATGTAATGATAGCTGCGGTTTGCCATTCTCGTTTAGCATTTGCCTGAAATGCAATCCTAACCGTAAGTGGGGCACTGATGGATTCAAAGTCATTACGATTCTTCAAGGAATGAGTATTTCCTTCATCAAGTTGTTTCCCATAAATCTCTCTCCCTCACCTGTGGTAGGTTACTGCATAACTGGCATCACATTAGAAAAGTCCAATTAATCATTCAAATCAGTAGCATTTCTGGGCAGCAACGTTTAACCATCTAGTGGTCCCTAGCACCCGTGTAAACAAAAAATATCCACCCCAGCAACACCGTGCTCACCCTGATGCCGTCTGGCAAGTGGCACGTATCTATAACTGCTGTACCAACACACTTTGGAACAGTCAGGTTTGCCTCAGGTTGCAGGGCTACATATCTAATCCTCCACACTTCATGGAAAATACTTGTTATTCATGACTAAATTATACATTCTTATTTAGCAGCATAGAGGGAACTATAGCTGCAGCACTGTTGGTCAAGCTTGTGTTGCATAATAATAAATTACCTTGAATGTTTGCTGTTGTCCGGTAAGCTTGCTATATAAACCATAAGTGTTTAAAATCAGAGTGAGTGGGAAGTCTTTTCTATCTTTTCCCAATGTAAGGAATCCACAGAGCTCTTTGAAAAAACATTTTTATCAACTCACTGAAAGTGATTTTTGAAAGAAAATAGCACTGACATTCAGGATGATCTAGATATTACTAAAAGACCTCAAGCAAAAACTTCACCCATTGAACCCGTTGCCATAACAACCTTTATTACCTCATCCAAAACCCTAGAGAGTGGTAGCGCGTGCGCACGCACACACACACACACGCGCGCGCGCGCGCGAGCGAAGCCTGTGTGTGCACAATTTCATTATCATTCGCATGCTCACGCTCCATCAGTGACATCCGTCCCATTTCTCAGGCACCAGCACCACATCAGTGTTTGAATGTTGCAGAATCCATCATCCAATCAGCTCTGCTGGCCCAGGAAAGATCGGAGCAGCTCTACAGAGAGCCAAATGATGCCATCGCAATGAAAATGACTGCAGTTTATCTAGCGAGTGCTCATGAGATAGTCTTTAATGAATAGCTGTGAATGGAGTAAAACAGCCAACAGCTATGACCTCTGGTTTTACTTACAGTGAAGCTGATGTGGTCGATGACATAATAGCATTCTGCTTGTTTCTGCTAAATGTTAGCCATTTCTGAATACTAATAAAACAATAATTAAGAAGCAAAATTAACAATTAAAAAACAAACTAATAATTTCTGTTAGTTTAAAACAGAAATTGTGAAACATGCTACTTCAACAGGTTGCGATGGTTAATGGCAACTGCTTGTTGGATTTCTGAGACGACAGTTTGTGCCTAAGGGGCTTATCCTTGTGATCAAATTCAGTGGTCACATAATGGGATAAAATGAGTGGATATGTAGATTCAAAGTCAGAACAATCAACTCGGCCCTAAAAAGTCATCAAAAAGATAAACTTCTACTACACACAGAGTTTCACGATAGTCTCATTCATTCAAAAACTGTCAGTCCAGTGCAGGTTCAGGAATGATATATCTCCAGTCCATGCTAAATCACTGTTTTGTTTTGTTTTTTAAACAGTTAACCAATAAGTAGGAGTAATAAACCAATGTGACCCATAATAAAAGCCTAAAACATGGGTTTGAGGTGATCACGACAGTGGTATCAGCTTTCTCTGTTAAGCTGGGCTTTCTGCTTCTGGCTCTGTGCACGTTCACATAAAAGGGAAGGTGATGTTTAAAAGATGTTTAATTAACTCTGAGTTCATTGACTTTGGTTTGGCAGCTCTGAGTTTTCAGTTCTGGAACAGGTGATCAGAGTACCGTATTTTCACGACCATAAGGCGCACCTAAAAGTCTTAGATTTTCTTCAAAAAGTACGGCGCGCCCTATAGCGCAGTGCGCCCTGTGTGTTGTAATGAGGACGTAGTAGAGAACACCATGAGAACGCTAAAGGGTGAAGTGTGGTCGAGTTGGAGGAAAGACTCGAGCGGTGGATCATCGAGCAAAGAACGAGCGGGAGAAGCGTTTCGACGTCACCATTCGGCTAAAAGCAGTTTCACTTTCACTTTTTATGAAACGGTGCCATTTTTCCATCAGGACCGGGACTACGGTAGCGCAGCAACTTCCAGCGGATTATAAGGAAAAGCTGGCCATCTTCCGCTCCTACTGCAGCAAACACATCGGTGACAAAAACATCCAGCCCAGCCACATCACTAACATGGACGAGGTCCCGCTCACTTTTGACATCCCGGTGAGTCACACTGTGGAGAAGCAGGGGACCAGCATGGTAGCGATACGCACAACGGGGTATGAAAAGTCTTCTTTTACTGTTGTGCTTGGCTGCCATGCTAATGGACAGAAACTGCCGCCTATGGTGATTTTTAAGAGAAAGACTTTGCCTAAAGAGAAGTTTCCAGCAGGAATCATCATTAAGGCAAATGAAAAGGGCTGGATGGATGAGGAAATGATGAAAGACTGGCTGAGGGAGGTGTATGTAAGGAGACCAGGTGGTTTTTTCCACGCATCACCATCGCTCTTAATCTGTGACTCTATGCGTGCCCATCTCACAGCCGATGTGAAAAAACTAGTGAAACAAATGAACTGTGAGCTTGCTGTCATTCCGGGAGGCCTGACAAAGGAACTCCAACCGCTGGACATCGGTGTGAACCACCCGTTCAAAGTAAGGCTGCGAGCGGCCTGGGAGCGATGGATGACCGATGGAGACCAGTTTCACCAAGAGTGGAAGGCAGCGCCGGGCGAGTTACGCCACAATTTGCCAATGGATTGTAGATGCTTGGGCTAACATGTCTGCTGGCACTGTTGTTCGAGCTTTCGCAAAAGCCGGCATCATTTCCGAGGAGCCGCACGGCACGGAAAGTGACTCTGACGGTGAAAACAGTGAACCTGGCATGTTTGATGGAGATTTAGCGCAGCTGTTCAATTCAGACACAGAGGATGAGGACTTCGATGGGTTTGATTGATGATAAAAATGTGAGTACCAAACTTTGTTTTGCTCCTGCTTTATTTTTAAATACGCATACGGTACTTGTATGCGCCCTATGATCCAGTGCGCCTTATGTGTGTGTTAAATACAGTAATGGCACACATAACTGAGACTGCGCCTTTTAGCACAGTGCGTCTTATGGTCGTGAAAATACGGTAAGTTTAATCAACTCTGAGTATGTTCCTCTTGATAACATGTGTGAGTAGCAAAAGAAAGTCATCATCAATGGAAGCCAAAACCACAAATCAATATAATGCATAGCAACCACTTTATATGTGTGTAAATATATATATATATATATATATATATATATATATATATATATATATATATATATACACACACATGGAATACTAGAAGAGCATATGGGAGAAGGACACAACCCATAACGGCAATGCTCAGTGGCTAGTGGATCTAAGTGCAGACCACAACAACCTCCCTGAACAGGCTCCAGTAACCATCACAGTGGCAGACATCCAAGAAAGGGTCTCCAGTATGAAGAGTTGGACAGCTCTAGGCCCCGACATGGTTCATGCCTACTGGCTGAAGAAGCTGACTGCACTCCATGAGTACCTGGCAGCACAAATGAACCAGCTGCTAGTTGATGAGAGACACCCAGAATGGCTAACCGAAGGCTGGACAGTCCTGATCCTCAAGGATCCCAAGAAGGGACCAGTCCCATCCAACTACCGGCCAATAACCTGCCTCAGTACCACATGGAAGCTCCTGTCAGGCATTATAGCAGCTAAGATGAACCCACACATGGGTCATGAGTGGGGCACAGAAAGGGATTGGGAAGAATACCAGAGGCGCAAAACACCAGCTACTGGTAGACCGAGCAGTCGCCCGAGACTGCAAGACTAGGCTGACCAGCCTGTGCACTGCCTGGATTGATTACAAGAAGGCCTATGACTTATGACTTATGCCCTACACCTGGATCCTGGAATGCCTAGAACTGTACAAGATCAACAGGACCCTAAGAGCCTTCATCAGGAACTCAATGGGGATGTGGCGTACAACACTAGAGGCAAACTTCAAGCCCATAGCACAAGTCACCATCAAGTGTGTCAAATCCCCACACCACCAGGATATACAGCAATGACATCAGAATGTCGTTCGGACTGGAGAAGTGTAGTCAGATGATAACAAAGAGAGGGCAGAATGTCAGAACTGAGGGGATTGAACTACCAGAAAGCAACATTGCAGACATAGAGGACAGCTACAAGTACCTGGGGATCCCACAGGCAAATGGAAACCACAAAGAAGCCGCTAGGAAAGCTGCAACCACTAAGTACCTGCAGAGAGTCAGGTAAGTCCTGAGGAGTCAGCTGAACGGTAAGAACAAGATCCGGGCTATCAACACCTACGCCCTGCCCGGGATAATAAACTGGCCAAAGGGGAGATAAAAGCCACTGATATCAAGACCAGGAAGCTCCTGACCATGCATGAAGGGTTTCATCCATACAGCACCCTGAGGCTGTATGCTAAGTAGAAGGAAGGACTGGTGAGTGTCAGCACCACAGTCAAGGATGAGACAACAGACATCCACAAATGCATCAGGAAGATGGCCCCAACTGACAGCGTGCTCAGTAAATACCTCAGGCAGCAGAAACCCAAGAAAGAGGAGGAACCATCATGGAAGGACAGGCCCCTGCACGGTATGTACCACCGGCAGATAGAGGAGGTGGCTGATATCCAGAAATCCTACCAGTGGCTGGACAAAGTTGGACTGAAAGACAGCACAGAGGCACTAATCATGGCAGCACAGGAACAAGCTCTGAGCACAAGATCCATAGAGGCTGGAGTCTGGAGTAAGACCTCAGGTGCAGGCTGTGTAAAGATGCCCCAGAGACAATCCTGCACATAACAGCAGGGTGTAAGATGCTAGCTGGCAGGGCATGCATGGAACACCATAACCAAGTGGCCGGCATATTATACAGAAACATCTGTGCCAAGTATGGCCTGGAAGTCCCAAGGTCAAAATGGGAGATGCCCCCAAGGGTGGTGGAGAATGACCAAGCTAAGATCCTGTGGGACTTCCAGATACAGACGGACAAAATGGTGGTGGCTAACCAACCGGACATATTGGTGGTAGACAAACAGAAGAAGACGGCCGTAGTGATCGATGTAGCGGTTCCGAATGACAGCAACATCAGGAAGAAGGAACACAAGAAATAGCAACGGCTCAGAGAAGAGCTCAAGAATTTGTATTTCAGCTGTTTCACATTCAGCTGAAATACACAGCAGTCTTCTGAGTCTTTAATAAATGTGAAGTTTTATCAGTAATGGAAAATGTATTAAAAGAAAGGACTCAGGATTTATAGAGCTAACTTATATATATTTAGCTTAATTTTATCTGGAAGAGTGAATTGTTTTGAATAAGGAAGACTCGCAGCAGCTGCTTTTAAAAAAGTGACTTTTAAATTGATCCAAATGTATGAGAGACACAAGTCTTTAAGTTATTTCAGCCTCATCATCCCATCATCTCCAAGATCCAGCTGTGACAAATATTTTCCATCAGTGTGACCGACTACAACGCAACACAACAAATGACTGATTAGTAATAGTGTGTTGTTGTCTAAAGCTTTATATAGATTACTTAACTCTATTTCTGGAACAGAAAATCTATGTTTCCTTCATCTCTGGCTTAACAAAATCTGAACTGTTAGCTAAACCTGCTTCCTGAAATAGGTCCCAGAAATTCAAAGTGCATGAAATGAAGTGACAAATTAAATTCATAATAGCCAACACACCAGCAGAGAACACAGATGAACAATAATAGATATTGAGATAAAGACCGAGGGGGAAACAGTGCTATTTATACACCAATGGGTAAATCAGGAAATTGGATGCAAGAAGGTAATGAGACACAGGTGAAGATATTCAACCATCATCATTTCCAAAAATGTCCTTTTCTCT
The DNA here is from genome assembly GCF_900408965.1 of Simochromis diagramma. Lineage (NCBI taxonomy): Eukaryota > Metazoa > Chordata > Actinopteri > Cichliformes > Cichlidae > Simochromis > Simochromis diagramma. The sequence continues at coordinate 24,328,364 of NW_024387245.1, forward strand.
ACCTCCAGAATTTAGGGCTACAGTGATTGCATATGATGACCTGAGCTCAGAAGGTTAAAGCATCCATGGCTGTGCTCAGATGGTAGGAAATGTTCATGAGAGCTTCTCTTGACTTCATAAAAATAAACTTTTTGGCAATAAGAGTGAGCTGGTGGATGCAGGAAGCTAAAAGAGTTTGTTCCGCAGGGTGCTGGGGTCAGCCTTAAGGACAGGGTATTAAGTTCAGATATCCTTATTGCCTTCTTCCACACCCTGAAATTGCCTGTTCAGTGACCCAAACCAGAAGGGCCCAGAGTTGTGCTCTTTGATGGCTGTGAAAACACAACGGACCCAATCAGAGGTTTGTAAGAATGAGCAATTTTTGTGCCACAGAGAGAAAAATAGGAAAGGAAAAATGGTCCATGGAAAGTATGAGATGGGGAAGCCACACAGGTTGCTGTATATCAGTTTATAGAAATAAGACCTCTGAAATCGATTTATTTTTTTATAAAGATGATTAATGTGAAGGTGACTCTGTTCCTAGAAACCACACACTGAGCAGGACTACCTGCCTCAGCTCACCACTACTGTTAAGAAACTGATTAGGTATGAATAATTGAGTGATAACCCCGTTACTTAAGTAGATTTGTGTCTTTTCACCACATTTTCATTCCCGAAGCATCAGACTCTGCTGTCTCACCCACAGGGTCCCCTTTGGCGTCTCTATAGCAGCGCACTGGGTTTGCAATCAAACCCGACATTAAACCACCTGCAGCAATATCAGACACTTTGAGCTCTGACATTCCCACTGGGAGGATTTGGTTTCTGGAACTGTAAATTCCACTTTCAGGGGTTTCCTTTGATTATGCCATCAATTCTACTCAAGACAAAAACACAGGCCTGTGACAGGGTTATACTACGGTCACCAGGTGCAAATATTTCAACTGAAATTATAATAGTTTAAAGAAATAAACAATATGTGGAGTCCCCAATGTTACACTGGCACCACTCGGCACTTTTATTATAACATTAAACAACAACAATGTATTAAGAATCAATAAAAGTGTAAAATGTAGACTAAATCCAACAGGAAGCTCACCTGATATAAGATTATAAGATATAAGATTATCGTGGGACATATAAGGAAATACTTTTGGTTAATTCACCAGAGAGACCCTGCATTAGAAGGTCTCGTGTTTTATCATTCACATCCCGATTGTGCAATCATGCATTCAGACATCAATAACAGTGCAGCAGATAACTGAAAAAAAATCTTTCAAAAAGTGGATACAAGTGCCAAAATTTGCAACAGAATGAGTTAAAAAATAAATCTTATGCACCACCTCTGGTAGTTGTATCCACTTCTGAGAGACTTACTTGTAATGTTAACTTATCTGCTGCACAGTTCAGCTAAGGAAGAGTTATCGGTTAACATTTTAGACAGCTAAACAAATATCAGAAAGCACACAATATGTTCCTCTGCAGTTTGGATTAGAGTCATACTGAAAGCTAAAGGCACAGCTGTTGTATTTCTCATAATAAATAAATAACATAGTGATAAAAATGTGTTACAGATTCACTCTTAGAAGTGAGAAAGCAGTAAGAAGGAGAGGCCTGAATGAAATGAATGAAATAATTTTTAAAGGTAAGCAGTGCTCATTTAAAGCTGACGTGTGTTGTCTAAATTCTTGGTAGATCTGTTAAATCTCCACAAAAGAGCAGCACAGTGGTAAAAATTATCTAGTTATTTCATGTTTATTTTTTTTTTGTAAAGTTTTATCCAAATTTTATCCTAATACTGAACAATGCATGCAAGCTAAACTGGGTAGCTGCAGTTTTGTGGTAGAGTTTGCAGTGATGGACGATGTTAGAGTGCTGCAGGGCAGCCTGTGCTCTCCATGCAGCTGACTAATAAAATCCTAGCAGAGCAGAAACTCCTTGAACATGCTGTAGCACACAGCAAGCCAGAGTATTTGTCAGATAAATTCATTAAAAATACTCCAGAAGGCACCAACGGCACAAACGCCATCCAGAGGTCCAGTTCAGGGACTCCAATTAGTTGAGGTGAAGCCTAGCAGACAGCTACAGCCGTGTCAGTCACAGAGGCTACACACCAGACTTTGTGCACTGACAAAATCCAAATGGGTGAATATAAAAAAACATCCCCCATACAGCTGTTATGAAGACCAACACCAGTTTTTGTATCAGGCTCTAAACTTGTTTATTTTGCTGTAAAGTTGGACTTTTCAACATGGAAGTCTGGGGACTGATTCACTGCCTCAAGTGGGCGTCAGAGGATCTGCAGATTTTTGGTTTTCAGCTCTTGAGGTTGCTCTTTGATCTCACCTACGACCAGTGTTGGGTAAGTTACTTTAAATTAGTAACTTAGTTACATTACTAGTTACTTCTATCAAAAGTAACTCAGTTACTTCAAGTTACTCGTTACTTTCAGAGTAACTAGTTACTAGGGAAAGTAACTTTGGTTTTACTCAGAATTCTCTTGTTAATGTGTTGCTTCCGTAACTGGATACCCAGCAAGATTGCCAGTCTTCTAGCTTGCTTACTTGCCACAGTGTACTGTGTCACCTACCAACAGAAAGGAAAAAATAATGTGCACATTTCCACGAGAGAAATCCCACGCCTGATTCTATCCTAGCCTGCTTTTTACATCCAACACAAAAACTGCAGTCGTGGTGCTTTCGATTGTACTCAGAACTCGGAAATTCTGCCTTCTGAATAGGAAGATGTAGGTAACACCAGACTGCAGATGAGCTGCATACAGGGCTGGACTGGGACCAAAAAATCGTCCCGGGCATTTTGACTAGAGACCGGCCCACCATTATAGGAAAAATCATAAAGCCTTTGAATGAAAATAAACACTGTTGTGACAGTGATGTACACTGTTCTGATGGTATATATGTATCAATCTATCAATTGTTTGTTGTAAGACTCAGATAATTATTTTTTTAAAAGTGAGACATTTTAAATGAGAATAAGAAAGTATTTCCTTGTGCCCCCCTTTCCCTTTTAATTCCCTACATGGACCCCTGGCAACACTTTGCTAGACCCGCCCCTGCACAGTTACCAGCTGTCAGCTACTTAGAAAACGATGCTGGTGTTATTTTTCTCTCAGAAACAGTTCATAACTTCTCTTCAACTCATTCATGTTAACTAAAAGGTAAACCTGTTTCTCCATCACAGCTCTGATGATTCAGTAAGGACATCTCCTGGTTTCATCTTCATGTTTCCCTCTCACCACATATTCAAACCGATATCATGACCAGCAGGTTTACAGCTGTGGCTCCAGCCAACATCAGCTGATAGTAGAAATTAATATTAAATAAATTCTGACAACAGCTGATCAAGCTTAAAAGTGCTGCTGTTGTTTAGCGCGACATCTGCTGGTTTCCTCTTTCTGGCGCAAAGTGGGCGATAAATAAACAAGAGAGAAAAGCCAATCAGCTGATCATTGATCACTTTCATGATTGAAGTAGAAACAGGAGAGGGAGGGTGAGAGGATGAGAGAAGAAGAGGCAGCTGTGCAGCGTAAACACAGAATAACTCCAGCTTTGTGTCTTTTTCATTGTAGCTGAAGTCCGGGACAAACTGTTCCTTTTCACCTCAATAAGAAACGCGTAATATTTTCCTCTGAATACCAGACGATTCCGTTTTTTACGGGGCGGTTGGAAACTCTAATAATTAACCTTATGAACAAAATAAAGTTCAACATCAGTAACATAGCACCCACCCAGCTGTATAGAAACTCCGTCATGCTAGCTAGTGTAACCCAGTGTTAATTTGTTTATCTGATATTGTGTGATATTTAGTATATATCTATATATCTATATTGGGTGTTCAGTTATAAAATGTTTTTCAATGATTTTGAGGTTTTTTTATTGCTATTGGTTTGCGGCTGTTTTACGACAGTCGACTGTGGTAGTACATCCTAGCGGGAGGGGCTATGAGCTCACGTGGCTTGTAGCTGTGCCAGAGAACAAACTTGGGTGTAGTGATGTGTCGGTCGCGAACGAAATGGCTCTTAGAGCCGGCTCTTTGACGTGAACGACGCGAGCCGGCTCCGTGGTTGTTGTTTTTTTCGCGGATAAATACAACAAAATAAAACTTGTACCGGTACCGAAAAAATAAGATTTATTCATAACACACTCTTAAACATCCAGCTGATGTTTAAGAGGGTATGTTAAGGACAGATGTGCTCCAGTCCATCAATCCTTTAAAGTGCTGGACACCGATGGTAAATTGCCATCAGACCCTAAATAAATGGTCCTCTGCTGTTATCCATATTGCTTCACTCATTCTTTGGTGAGTAGACATATTGGTTACACTAGCACGCAGTACGAAAAAGTCAGCATAATGAAAATAAACTCCACCTAAACTTGGTTCATATCTGACCCAGATAGACTGCAGGTCACAACTTCTTACCTGAAGTTCAGTTCACCTGACACTCTCGGACCAGCGGCCGCTTCGGGTCTCTCCTCTTGCCTCCCTTTTCCTTCATCCACCTGCTGGCCTCCACCACTTGCTAATGTTATTGAATCTGTGGAAGCTCCGCGACAGCCACCACACGAAGTAACGAATAACGCGTTCCTGGTTTTGGCATAATAACTAGTTACCGTGCTCGTTACCACAATAATAACGTAGTTACTGTAACGCGTTACTTAATAACTCGTTAGTCCCAACACTGCCTACGACATTCATATTAAACACATTCAGGTCCTACGTGTATATTCTGATGTTGACAGTTTTTGAAATGTTTACCAAAAAAATGACACAAGAACACAAGGCTACACACAATTTTCCTACAAATGCTTTCCATCAGAGTGTTTTGAAAGATGCTGTAATCACAAGAAAAGTTCCTATATAATTGCTAACATTTCCAGACGTCTGCAGACAGCCTTTTATCTACTGTCTGTGCACTGCCTTCTCCCAGAGAGCGGCTATCAGAAACCAAAAGTGAACTCGTCACTGTTTGATCGCAGTGACACTGATCATATGATAATTATTTGTGTACTCAGCTGGTCATGTCATTACGCAGCAGCACTACACTCTCCTGTGTGTCTTCTTTATGTATTCAGTTTGTTTCTTGGTTTTGATGTTTTCTCGTTATTTTCAGGCTTGTTTTAAAGGTTGCGGTGTTTGTTAGAAAAATTCCTCCAACATTCATCCGCCGTCTGCTGTCTTTAGGAGCTGCATTTCTTCTCGGAAAGCTTTAATCATCTGTTTCACTGAACCAAACGCAGGTTAACCGAGTTCCTTTAAGTCATCTTACATGACATTAATGCACATCTCTTATGCCACATTTTTTAAAGTGCTAAGTGTGATTTAGAAAGAGGAAAGAGGACCCAGCTTTAGGTGTAAATCAACTGTAGGTGGTGCAGGGGTGACAGAGGACACAGGAAACACCAGCTCAAAGAACTATATTTCCCAATGACAGATTGGGAAATGAGGATTCATCGATGTGGTGAAGGAGGGCATGCAGAGGGTCAGTGTGACGGAAGAGGATGCTAAGGACGGAGTGACATGGAGCAGCTGAAGGAAGAGGAGGATGGTTCTGAATCATCGTCACTGGCATTTTGCCCACCATTGTGTTGTTTTTTGGAGTGAAACCATATTCTGATAAGACACGAGGGTAGTTAGCGAGCTGCATCCATAAATCTGATGGATGCAAACATACAGATGTGTATGCTAATAACTGCTTAGTAACTGACTAATAAAATCCTGGAACTTTGCTCACTGAGATGGGAGGACAGATTATATCTGATTATTTTTATTCATATATATATTTTTACATTATTAAGCTGTGATTTGGTATTAAGTTCCTGGTGTTTTCTGTCACAATGCATCATGCACATTTATGCCGCTATGGAATACTTCACATTTTATGAATGCAAATATGATATTAAATTCATGCCAAAGCAGTCAGTCTGACTGGCTGAAGACAACAGCTTAAGCCCCCACTAACCTCCACTTCCTCCTCCTTCTGTATGTGTCCCAGGGTCAGGCTGTCTATTTCAGTATGAAAGTCCTGTTGGTGGCCTGCTGACCCTGGAGGTTCTGCTGCCTCAGAGATACCAACCCTGAAATTAACAACCTGCCCTCCCCTCGTCTTCCTCCCTCCCCTCCTCCTCTCTCACCCCTCACACTTGTTTTTAATCACTCCTTCTTTCTGTTCTTGCTCATTGTTCTTCCTCCTCCACTTCCTTCTCCTTCTAATTCTCTTTATTATTATATTGCTTTTCCTGTCTTGTCCAAACCTTCTCACTCCCTCTTTTTTCGTCCTTCATCACTTTTTCTCATCGACCTCCTGGCTTTTGTTCTCCTTTGCCCCTGCAGATGATTCATCCTTAAGCACAAACACGATTGAGTGTCTTTAAACATGGAGCTGTTTGTTGTCTGCAACTGCAAATTTAGCTTGAGATAAAGTGAAGAGTTTCTGTTTTTAAATGTGCAAGTCACCAGGATCACAGCCGTGCTTTTCTGGAACCTCTGTAGTGTTGATGGTAATATAAGGAGGGATTTTTTTTCACTCTTGGCTCTCAGCACCAAGGCAAACCTAAGTGTTGGCAAGCATGTCAAACGCTGATCATGATGTTCATGGCAGGACACCACAGGGGAAGCAACTGCCAGCCCAGGCCGAAGTTTGCCAAAGAGCAGCCTGACACTTCACGGATTAATGAAGTTAAGGCTGAATTATCTGGAACAAACAAGCAGCACTTCTACACACATACACATTCAGAGATCTGGAGCCCAGAAGCTTTCACAAATACAGACATAAAATAAGATATGCTAAGATGTACTTTAGTCCCAAACATTTGGAAATTAATGTGTCAAATCAACCAAAATACAAAAATAGCCTAAATAAAGTCAAATTGCTCAAAAAAATAAATTTAAATATTTCTGTAAGGTAAAACTAACAAAAAATGAACAAAAAATAAAATTAAATGTATTTTTTTAATTATTGAAAGTAAAATAAAAATGATAAAATAATAATAATAAAACTTAAACATCACTGCAGATATTGTGGTGTGAGTGTCATTATGGGGATGTGCTGAAACAAATGTTAGAGAAAGTAAGTGAGTGAAGCAGAGGGTGGTCAACAGCCATTAATAATCTGTAGCCAGTCACTACAGCCAGATGGAGAAAGCCAAACGGGGTGTTTATCAATCGAACTGGATACAAGCAGCAACAGCATGCGCAGAGTTCCCCTTACGAATCCGCATGGATGCATTCCAGATCAACTCAATATTCAAGCCACAGAAACATTGCTTCATATTAACATGTCTGGGATTACACCACCTTTCAGTCACAGTGCAATCCACCCAAAAAGTCCGAAGCCTAGTACAGTCGTGCTGCAGTCCAGTCTCCGTTAGAGACATCAAATTGCACTCACTCTCTGGGATTTAATAAGCTCACAGAGCTCATATCTTATTGTCCAAACACCTCACATTCCCCATGATGAGAGTTTAGATTTCCTCCACTTAGCTCCACCTCTAAAACTCCACTGTCTCTGTCTCCACTGTAGTTCCACCAGGATTTCAGGCCTCACTCATATCAGGTATCAGGTGCTGGGAAGAGGCTGTGAGTTTGCCTGATAGCTTGGTTGAAGAAGTTTTTGCAGAATCTCAGAGTGCAGTTGGCATTGCAATGCATCATGCCCATTTATGCCGCTATGAAATACTTCACAGTATTCCATAGCGGCATTGCAAACAATCTGTGTGCAGGAAGGGTGTGGTACTGCATGGTGGAAGCATGTCTGTGCACAGGCAAAGAGAGGCGTAGGTGCTCAGAAGGCTTCCACTTCCAGAGTTCCACTGGAGAAGGTGGTGAGGATTAGTGACAGAGGTCTAGCTTTCTTTAGTCTTTACAGGAAGTGGAGCCACGATTGTGACTCCTTCGCAACAGAGCTTGAGTTGGTGGATCAGGCGAGCTTGTTAATGATGTGTACACCAAGGAATGCAGTGTTTCTGAATCTCTGCTGTTCACAGTATAACGAACACAAAAAAATGTTTACCTATAGATTTTGGTTTCAGGTTTCTCTCACGTGAACTTGAAGAAGTTTCAAAAGTCTGTCTCGGGCACAGCAGATCTCCTACACCTACATCACCCCATCCTTTCTGTCACACCAACCCTCTGCATATCCTCCTTCACTACATCCATGAATCTCCAGCCTGGCAGCTTCATCTACAACATCCTCTGTCTAATATATCCACTCTCCCTCCTCTGCACATGTCCAAACCATCTTAGCCTCGCCAGTTTACATCACAAAAACAAAAAGCAGACCCATGCACATCACAAGGCATGGTGTTGTCTTGCCATTATGCATAAGCTGTCTTTTGCTTGAGTTCATTGATGTATTGGACACAGCAATATCAGCTGACAAATGTTATCAGTCCTGTTATAGAGACCCTACAAAGACCACCTTAAGAGGTCAGAAGAGTAGAGGTGCCCATTTATCAGCCTGGAGGCCCACGCTCATTCTCTTTTTGTCATGATGTCTTGGTTTTGTGTTGTTTTTTTGTTTAGTATACTATAATGCCAAAAGTATTCACTCAACTATCCAAATCACTGAATTCAGCTCCATGGCCACAACTGTATAAAATCAATCAGACTGCTTCTACAAACGATGAATCAGAGGGGAGACTGCGAGACAGACCTGCTCGTCCAACATCAGTGTCTGACCTCACAAACATGCTTCTGGAAGAATGGTCACATATTCCTATAAACACACTCCTTCCCAGAGGAATTGAAACTGTTACAGCGGCAAAGGGTGTGCTGACATCATAGTCAAGTCTGTGGGTTGAAAATGTTATGTCACTCGAATTCATTTGTGCGGAAATGCAGATGAACGTACTTTTGGAAATGTCGTGTTTTATTGAGTCTTTTATTGTTACTGTAGTGATGACTTCCACGTTTAGTGACAGTGGTTTTGCTTTATTGTGTTTTTATTTTGTTCTAGTCTCCACTGTGTTTCCCTGTCACTGCTTCCTTTTGTCTCGTTTCTGTGTTTCTGCCTCTGTTCCTCTGTCTCTGTGTCGTTACCAGTAAGAGTCGTCTTGTGTAGCTTGCCATTGCCAGTGTGTGAATGTGTGTGTGAATGGGTGAATGACTGAATGTAGTGTGAAGCGCTTTGGGGTCCTTAGGGACTAGAAAAGCGCTATACAAATGCAGGCCATTTTTTGTATCTGATTGTTTCCATCTCTATCTCATCCCAAACCTGTTTCAAATCCACAGTTACTCCTCTAGTCCAACCAACCCAACCAGATGGGGTAAGGAGAAGGAAGGCAGAAAAGAGGAGACCATTAGCAACAAGCAGAACAAAACAAACCACAGGAGCCAGTAACTAAAGCATTTTGGTATTTAGTAGTGACATAATGTGTCGGGAGTGAAAAAGAAGGGAGTGAAGATTCAAAAGATCTTATCACTTAATCACTTCAGGGGTCTTTACATGACTTATCTTAGTGACCAAACTGACACAAACCTGACTCTAACCTCTAAATTAATCCTAAACCCAGTCTAAATCCCCTAAAATCAAATGATTTGCACTGACAGGTTTTGCATTTTCTCTGCATTATGACAGTTTCAGGTGACAGCCGCTGCCCCCAACACCTCTAATACCCACAGAGAAGCTGTGGGAGTTGAATTGCACTTCACTTTTTTCAGCTCAGCCTAGTGGACCAAAACTCATCATCCCTGACATCATTCCTGTCTGGCCTCGCTCGCTCTCTTGTCTTTCCACCTCCCTCTCCATCCGTTCTACTCCAACCAATCAGTGACACAGAGACAGAGGTCACCGTCTGTGTGCATGCGCGTGTGTGTGTGTATGTGTGTGTGCCAAAAAGCCAGAGTCATTATTTAAACTGTTGGATCTGAACTGAAGTCTGAATTTCCTCACGCATCTGAAAATGAATCACGTGTCCAGGTTAGAGTTCAGAGGTGTCCCCTCACACTTTCTGTGTCAGTCTTTAATAAATAATTGACTCATTTATCGATTCAGAAGATATTTCACTGTTATAAATCCTGCTTGTTGCTGATGTCCTACCTCGCTGTGTTTCTACTTCTGCTTTCTCTTTAGTTAGACTCTCGTTTTTTCACTTTCATTTTTTTAAACTATTTTTTCACCAAAACTCATTTAATCACAGAGGGTCTAATCTTTTGTGGATTCTCATAAATATATTTTATTAGTTTGTTATTTTTTATGCAAGGACCTTCATTGCTCTCTTGCTCAGGGTGACGCTTACCTTTCTGTAGAAAAGTCACAACGCATGACCTGAAGCTAAATGTGGACCTACACTCAAATCCAGCTTTAGCAGATTTACTGCTATATTGTGAGTTCATCATGCTTTTACTTTTCTTCAAGACCGAGTGTTAAAATAAGAATCCAAAGTTGTCTGATATTGATATTAAGCCACTGTACAGGCCCCATGTTAATACCAGCATCCACGTTTTAGACCTAATGTCTCCTCTACTGCCCAGTGGATTTATAGAAATCAGTTTAAAGACATTTACTGCATATCCTTGATTAAATTCATCATTCATTTTTGGGGTGGTCTGAAAAGTGAACCTGTAACTCCTTGAAATGGTCAGCAGCGGGTGCTCGTCTGATTACAAAACAACAATAAATAAACAAGTAATGATATTTATTATCTTTTGGTTTCGGTTGCACTAATCAACCATCAAATGTTAGGAGTTTAGTTTAACCAGTAGGTACGTTTAGTTTTAAGCCTGTTTGTTGTTAGTCAGTATGTCATGGTCCAACGTTTGGAGTTTGTTGTGGACTCATGATTTTTTCTGCTGCATTTAAGAATTGAAAGAAAGTGCTAGCTCAGTATTGTTTAGATTTTCCCTGGTGCATCTGAGGTTATTTCTAGTTTCTGTTTTTTTGTTATTCCTAGTCTCATGTCTGTGTCTTGCCATCATTGTTTCCTTTGTAGGCAGCCTTGTATCTGTGTGTTTTGTCGTTCTTTCTGTCTCGCCTGTCTGTTTTCTCTTTCATGTCTCCCATCTCAAACTGGTCCGGACCAAATCATTATGCGTTCCCAGGCCTTGAAGTCCTGCGATTGCTCCTGACAGCAAACCTGACATGAAATTAGCAACCCTATGAAATACAGATGCTAATCAAACTAGTTTTGTAGCATTAACATTAGCTCACCTCAAATTTCTCATATAATTATGGCCATGTCCATGTGTTCACACAGTCTGCTTGATAATCATGCAAGAGCAGGAAGATAAAGGAGAAAGAGGTCAAAACTACAAAAACCAAGTAGGTTTTGCTTTTGAAATTTAAGTGCATTGGTTTTTTGTAATTTTCTAACAAATCTTATTATGATCTTGCCTGCCCTTGTTGTGAGTCATCATGAAACCAGGCAAAATGTGCAGAGTAAATCATGCCTAAAAGTGACTCCCCAGGGAATATTAAATAAAGCTGAGGATAATTATTTGAAAGTAATACAGAATGCCCAGAACCCCCACTGCATTATAATCCAGTATATCTGTAACTGCCACCTGGTGCCTCATTCTTCTATTTTCTATACATTTTCACTATAATTCGATACTTAAAATTTAAGAGCTGTTACTGCTTTGCTTCTCTTACTATAAAAAAAAGAGTAGCATGACTTTGATGTTAACTTGAATCCATGGTAACTGTATTTCATAAACCACCAATATTTGGCACCCCAGAGGTGTGCCAATATTTGGCACACCTCTGGGGTTTCCATCTATCCAGAATAGATGGAAACACAGGTGTTTCCATCTATTCTGGATAATTAAGTCTGCCCTCAGTTTAAAGCAGAGTGAGCATGTGCAGAGACGTCAGGAACTAAAAGAAAAGACCCACCCTATTTATGGCCAAAGTTAGGAGAAAAAAAAACAAGGAGCCAGTCTATGGACCCCTACACACTTCTAATTGGTTACATTAGGCAACGCAACTGGAGACTTCTGACTACATTTGTGTGTGGGTGCCTTTAGAAATGTCGTAACACAGTACGGGCGATGCTTCAATCAGTTAGAAGCATTAAGGTGTGAGAATATTTTCAAATAGTTTGCGAGTCTGATTGCTCTCAAGTCTTATGAAACCAAGACAAACGATCAGTTTAAAGAATGGCTCAGATGTTCAGCAGGGACTCCCACACACTGAATCTCTCTCTGGATGAGGATTAAATACAAACACATGGACAGGTTTTAGTCGTAGCCAGTATTTGTTTTAGAAACTTTCAGTGTTTGCTTCATCTGTGATTAACAGGACTGTTGGCTCAGTAACCAATCGCAGTCCAGCCTGAAGTGATTGCTGGAAATGTCCTAATTCAGGAAGATAATGGATGAAGGTAAATCAGCTCCATTATTCTCTGTAACGCGATATCTCAGCGTGATTTATCGCTGTCTTTAACCAAGCTCAGAAATTACCATAGGACATCTGTTTTTTTTTTACATTTCTTTTAGTTAATGTGCCCAAATCCACACAAAAAGTTAACTGGAGATCAAACTGTCTTTGAATGCCATCCACGTTTCCATTCAGGACGGGTTTCAAGAAGAATCGCACAACAAAAGGAGCCAGTTGAGGTGCTTTAGACATCTGACTAGTATACTTCCTGGGTGCCTCCAAGGTGAGGTGTTTTGACTTTGAATCTGGACCTTGATAAACAAAATGGATGGATTTTTACTTCCAAGCTAGAGTGCTAAGCAGTACATGGAAATAACCATTGTCTGGTGTGCCCCCGGTGTTAATTAAATGGAACAGTCTTGTTAAAGTCATAAGAAAGGGGTAGGTAGTAACTGGACTGTTAAAACAAGCTGTTCTCAAGATTTTATCGGACACTTTTGGAAATTATAAAACAAGACCAGATGTTTTGCCACCACTGGTTGATCATTTTAATTAGATCAAAGTGGCAGACTGAACTGTCAACAGGCTTACACCCCCATTCATAGAGCAATCTGCTAGCAAGGCTAAAAATATACAGCTTATACACCTTTCAACAGCAACCTCATTACATGTGACCTTAAGAGTTGATGAGGATTGTCTGGATGTGCTATTGAGTGAGTGAGTGCTCCAATTGATCCAGGGATATTGAGGACCTAATGACAGAGTGCTTTTCAATATATTTCACATTAAAAAAAGCTTCATCTCTTTGACCTTGTGAAACAGGATGGACGGCATCATATCATCGTAATACTCTAATTGAACCACAAAAAGCAGAGTACAGAAAATTAACAGCAAACTGATGACCCAGTTAAATAATAAGTACTTGAGTCTCTTTATTTTTATCCATCCATCCATCCATTCCTTTTCCTTCCCTTATCAGTCCAAATTAAGTCTTATATATTAATTTTGGGATTACAGCCAAAAACTATAAAAAGAACTGGATTCAAAACTTTAGTCAGGTCATCGGAGACTTGCTGGATCTTAAGAGAGATCATTATTGCAGTGAACAGCAATCTAACTTTTTCCCCTTACCTTCTTCCACATTGGGGTATTTGGGATGATTACCTCTAAATTATGCATGCATACTGTGTTTTTAACTGACTATACTTGGTGTTGTGTGTACAGGCAAAAATATGATGAGATTAATTAAATTAGAAAGAAATGTAATACATCAACAGCTTAACAGGAGAAGTGTTTTCTTCAGTGCAGTGCTGGGAAAAATTGTAGAACTTCACAGCTGTGTTAAGATCCCTCTAACATTGTTGTTTACACCTTTTTCAGCTGCTCCTGGGCCTCTCTCTAGCTCGCTCCCTCTCTTTCTCTCTTACTGATAGATCCATTCTCGTCTCTCTCCATGTGCAGATTAATTGATCCAACTGCTGTCACTTGGCCTGTTGATTAATTGCACTCTTTACCCGTGTTTCAGGTTTGAGATGAGACATTGAGAGAGGGGAGCGAGCGAGGGTGTTTTGATGAAGAACAGCCTGAAAACACTAAGTGCAGCGAGAGAATTGAGAAAGTTGGTGCGATAAATGGAGTTCAGGAACTCCATTATGACTGTGATTACAGCTCTGTATGATAAAATGCATCAGAATAGAGCTAGCAGAGAGACAGGCAGCTGCTGTTCTTTCAGTAACACAGGGTCATTAGACACTTGAGAGAAAGAGCAACGCCACTCATGAAAAATACACAATAAAGAGAAATTGATGCAAGTGCAATTGTGATGACGAATTAGACATATTAAAGGTTCTCATGTTTAGGTGCAGTACTTGCTCATAGTTAGTGTTCCTGCTGGCCCAGATCCTAAAAGTGAGACTGTATGTATGGGCCTGTCATGGCTCATATGTCACGTGTGTTGTACTTCAACTTAGGCCTCAGTGGCATGGGCCTTCACAAGCCACTGGCAGGTTATCGACTGCCAGGAGAAAAATGTCTTTCCCAACCATTTGGCTAGTGCTGGAGGTTTGCTGTGTCACCAGGTTAAATCAATTGCAAAGGGGTGCCAAACCACAAAAATCTTTGCAATTGCTCTGATTGCTAACCGATTGGCATGGTTGTCCATAGTTTATATGGAAGATGTCTGCAAATACTTGTTAACTATTAGCTGGGCAGCAGTAAACCTTGAAAAATTGTGACAATGGAAACTAAAACTAATCACCTTCAAAGTCAAAGTTTTCTTACTGCTGCACCCAACCCATTTTAAAAAACATAACTATTATTTTGAAGGCAAACATTCTCTATATCCAGTTATTGTTGAACTTCAGACTCTCTGGATTGTGTAACCATGAACCCAGCCTTTTGTTTTATGTAACCCATTATTTGTTGCACATTTGGATCTTCATATCTGAACCTGGAGAGTCACAGCATTTTCAGCTGAGCTTTTTCAACAATAAGAAGGAGATTCAGCAGCAACTGTGACAATTTTAGACCAGCACAGACATCATCATGAGGAGTGTGTTTGTTTTCTTGCTTTTAATGACTGTGGCAAGCGTTAAATCTTCGAGCGCTGTGGCTGGGCCCATAAGCTGAAGGCAAGCAGGATGGACGGCTATCGTGGTGTCAGCCTGGCTGACTGTGAGTACCAGCCTTTTAATTTAAGAACAAGCAAGATGACATGACGCCTAATGTCTAAGTCACCAGTGACCCATATGGTAGAGTCCTTTCTACCAGTGGAATGATATGGCTAATGTATGGTTCATATCTACCCATTTATATGGGTATTTGGCACAAGTAATTGGAGATTATAAGGCCAACCATGTAAGAGAGCTGGTTTAAAAGCAAAAATCTTTTTTGTTTGCGAAACTATGCTTGTTTAGGTGGGTAAAATACAACCATTGGTCCATCGCGGAGTGGTTCTTTGGCACCAGTAAGATCACAGTTCATGTCATCTGTGGTGCTGGTTGTCATGAAGTCAGCTTGAAAGAAAATACAACAGCAACTATTTCTAAGTTTCTGATAAGACCCTAAAGAGAAATGTCTCACTTTTGCAATCCAAGTTTGCTTATTTAGATTAAATGCTTCATCAATCCTTACATGCTTCTCACAGCTTTCTCCTCTCTTAACCATTAACTTTGATGCCAGCTCTTTCCTTTTTTTTATTCTCAGGTAAAATTCTATTCTACTGCTTTTCACAGAGTTAAAATCAGAGTTATAGATATATATCAGAGCTCAGGTAGAGGCAGGAGTCATACAGAGGAAGGTTGCTTCGTTACACATTACTCCACTCTGTAAACTTGCAGTCTGTGTTACAGCTGACCTGTATGGCGTGCAGAGAATACACAGTAAAGGTCAAATCCAGAGCCATCCACATACTGAACTTTCATAGTAACTGTGTCACGTACATAAATGCACAAATTGCTCTTTTTTTCCTGTATGCTATACAACGCTAGGAGTGTGTGTGTGAGAGAGAGACCGAGTGCGTGAGTTGGGGTGGCTGGTTCTTGCTTTTGGCATCTGTGTGATCTGAGATGGTGACCCTGACCCTTTATTTTGGAACAATGAATAGTTTTTGATAGGGCTGGGTATCGTCACTGATTTCTAGAATCGATTCCGATTCACAAGGTCCTGAATCGATTTGATCCACGATTCGATTCGATTCAATTCGATTTGAATCTGGGAAATTTTGCCTCAGACAGTCAGAAATATTATAATTCAGATCAGTACATTTACACATTTTTCTATCTATAAAAAGGAAGCTGACACACGCAAGACTTTATCAAAGGTGTGAGCATCACAGCAGAGGCCTTTGTGTCAAAGTAGCTGAAGATAAAACACAGAAAAACATGAAGGTGATTTTCCTGGCCTGGGATTTTATAAAAATATTCTGCAGTAGATCAAAAACGAAAGAAAACCATTAATCAACTTGAGGTAATGAACATTACCTCTGAAGTTACAGCGGTTTTATTAGAGACACGGCTAAGCGTTTTGCATTTTGTATAATTTTAAAAAGTTTAAATTTGTTCATTGAACGGCAGAAATTAGGTTTTCTTTTCAGAAGTAAGTAAAAGGGAAAAAAAAAAAACATCGGCCGACAGCGCTGTAAACACCATAGGCTTGTGCGTAACAAGCAAGCGAATAATGCAGAAAACAGATTTCGGGGATAGACAGGAAACTGTTCTTGAAGTACACTGAGAAAGAGAGAGAGAGAGAGAGAGAGCTGTGCATGAAGTGTGATTTTATTGTGGTGGAAGCAAAACAGCAAAAGTAAGAGGGAGTCCATGACAATGTTTATGTGAAGCTTAGTTTGGATCTTCTTTTGCTGCTGGTTCGGTCAATATTGTTTGGAGAGAGATAAAACTAACAGCTTTAGAATCAGCGCAAAAAGGGCGTAAACATAAAGTGCGGACCCGCCGAAACATCAGAATCAGCGAGCTGTCAGCTTTCAGCCCCGACCGTGTCCGTGCGGTCGGGTGAGAAAGCCACATCTCACTGATTCTGATCCGCGGGTCCGTGCTTTGTGTTTACGTCTTTGTGCAGAAGCCGTGTACCTGCTCTCATTTACTGTTTAAAATGTTTGGTGGTTGTCAAAATTTTGTGACGTTTCACCTGAGATTCTGGAATTTTGGGAAAATTAAAGGCTGCTCCAACGTAAATTATTGTTTCGGAGGAAAACACGAACAGTCGAGTCTTAATAGCTTAATAGCTTACTTACAAGCTATTACTGGGCTCGTCAGGCACTCTTCTTGGCTGCAGTGGTTATTATTATATTTACAAGCTTCCAGCTCCCATTTCTGCTCGATGACAGCTCGTACTTTTCCACTCTCCTTTTTCTCCCTCCTCGCGCTCACAGACACATAACAGGTATGGCGGTGCATTCTCCCTGCAACACGGACTACACTGCCCATGAGGTTACATTCTTTAGGGCGATGCCTGTAACACTCTGCCTATTAGTTCAGCACAACAACAACAACAAAAAGGCACTCTCTCACCCAGGAAGCACAGTCGCAGAGAGAGTGCGTCATCTTGTAACCATGGCAACCGCCTGGAACAACAGAACATAGCTGTCAATCAGAACCCAAACAGGCCTGACCCGCGACAATATGAAACAGGAAAATACTGCCGTGTAATCCATTTATTCCAACAAAGTAACTGTATTCTAAATACCACCTTTTTAAACTGTAACTGTAACGGAATACAGTTACTCATATTTTGTATTTTAAATACGTAACGGCGCTACATGTATTCCGTTACTCCCCAACACTGGTTGAGGATGTGTGGGTTGACACTTAAAATTTAGCTTTCGGGGATCTGCACATCCATCTCTTCTTTTCAGTCTGCAAGGATTAGCCTGACCAGTCAAACTATAACACAAAGGCAACAACTGTAACTCTGATGGATCCACTGACTTCAGCATCTTTCATATAATTAGCCGCTAGTGGTGAAATGACCACAGCATTCATTCAGCAAATGGATGCAACATCGACCGCAACAGTCAGTGATGAAACTCGATTTATTCAGTTAAACAAACTGAGGTTTTCATTGGACTGAATTTTTGGTCTGGTTTTAGGGTTGCCTGGCACAATCGCTGACAGAGCCAGGATCTCAGATCCTATTTGTCTGAATATGATGTTTGAGCAACACATACAAACAGGACGCTATCATCTACAGGCACGTGCTGGGGGGGGGCAGTAGGGGCTTGAGTACCAGCCCCAAGTTTCCTTTTCTGGGGTTTGATCAACATATTCCATAAAAAATGCTGGCACCATGATATGGGCTCAAATTGTGGTCATAAATATTTTGTACTTGTAAATCGCAGCAGAACTATTGCTGTGTGCATTACTGCATGCAGTTCTGCTTGTGTTGAGTGATATAAACAAACAATCGATCTACGCTCTTCAAACATCAAAACTGATCATTTGATTTTTTATGACACAGCAATGGTGAGTGTTCCCACCCTCTGCTCTTTGTAACTTAATGTAATCTTTCCGTTTTCGTATTTTGGACAAGACTTTTGAGTCCGCCTTCGCAGTAGCAGTTGACATTCAGTTATTACGTACACGTTGATCAGTTATCTTGTGGCAACTGACGAATTGAAACAAATGAGCGTGCTGTGTGTGCCACAGCGCAACAAACATTACCTGTCCTTTTATTAACTGCACAAGTAGTGCTGGTCATTAGCTGCTAGCTAACTGGGTAATGGTGTGATGAGTATGTAGCTTTGCTCACTGTTTTAGGGAAGATATTTCATTTTAAATTAAGTTACAGGGCTTTTCCTGCCTTTCTGGAGAGCTTATGTTTCACTAAAAACTATCTAATATGCATATCCACATAATTATGTATTATTATAATTATGATATAAAACATACCCTGTGTTTTAAAGAAAATACATTAAAAAGCAGATTATTATAGATTTCTATTTCAAATATGACAAAATGATGATTTTACCACAGCAGTAAAATTATTGTATCTCGACAGTTTAAACATTTAATAAGCTTTCTGCCTGCACAGAGTGGATAGTCATACAAAATAAATCATCATAAATACATTATTTTATATTTATTACTTTATTTTTATTCTCATTACTTTACAATTATAGGACTAGGACTACACAATAAGGAAAGGATTCTGGATCAACACCATGCTGCAAACTTGTGGCCATAGTATGTACAGTATTCTGGAAAAGGCATAAAATGTCACTGTATGTGTGTGTGTGTGTGTGTGGGTGTGCATGTTTTATTTTTATATATATATATTTTTAATTACTACTCATGTTATAACATTTTCCCGACATGCCTCTGTAAGGACATGAGGCGAAAACAGTGACAAAAGGAGCTGTGTGAGAACAGGTAATAACAACATATGTACTGCGTGTGCAAGACGATTCAACCTACCTCATTTCTGTCTGCCATTTATTTGCTTTCCGGCTCTTCGAAATGTTGCGGCAAAATGTTGAGGAAAAGCACCGGGTATTTTAAAATGGACTAATAATGAGGTGGACAAAAGGAGCTATGTGAGGCTGCTAAAGGCAGTGGATCCCTCACCAGCTGGAATAAAAAGAGCACAGGTAGCAATAACACATGTACCAGTTGTTGGATTGCAGAGTTATTCAAGTACAAAAACAATAATAAACACAATGTTTTGGTTCTATGACATTTTTCTATCATTACTTTTTTATGGATTAGGTGCAAGAGTTCAAAAATAAAACTATGAAGACACTCAAAATTAATTTCCTGTGGTGGGAAACTATTTTGTGCAACTTTTTTGTATTTACAGTTTTGAGGGATAAGCCTCTTAAATTTCTCTAACTAGAAATATATGTTAAAAAAGCAAAAACGATTTTCAATTTTTTTGTAGTTTATTGCACTTTTTTGCAATTTATGTAATTACTATGCACTTAATGCATACATATTATTAAAATCTGGGCTATAATTGTTGTATTGATGTATAGCAACTTGAAATGCTCCCAAAAATGGCTCCACAGCATGTAAAAATATAATATAAGCTCTGGCGGACTTGGTTCTATGGTTGGTCTTAAAGGGTTAATAAGCTACCATTTCTCCTATGGACTTTTGAATGCCTGCAGTCTCAGATCAACACAGCCCTGCCCTCCAGCACTATCAGCAGCAGGAGCAGCAACAACCCCACAACAGCAACATTGTACCCAATCAGGTAAAACATAGTCTACGTTTGCTTTGCATTGTCCCCACCTGATGATAATGATATAGTGTAATGTGATTCCATATTATTATTCTTGATGAATGTGGATTATTGTTATTCAGCCTATGTGCCCCTTCAAACATCTCTGCACGGCCCTGATCATCGACAAAATGTCCCCATCTTTCTCTGCAGCAGATGGAAACATTACAACTGTTTCTCCTTTTAAGGAAACACATTGAAATTAATAATGTTAAACTCAGTTAAAATCTCTACTTTCACTGTTTATTATTTCAAAGATTGAAGAGAGATTTTGATAATTTTCTGTTTTTGTGGTCATTTTAAGGAGCTGATAGATGAATTTAAAATCACTGGTTGAATGTTTAAAGCTACTTTAGGCTTATTGAATCAAACATGATGTTTGTTTGAGGAAAATGTGGTCTCATGTGTTGCAAAAACAAACAGAAAAACTTTCCACAACTCTGGAATCTATCTCAACTTGACCAATATGCTTTGTTTGTCCAGCTGTATTTTTTAAGAATAAATCCACCATTGCTTGCTTTTCCACTTTCACCTAACCGTTCCCTTGTGGGTATTTGGGTCCTCTTATCTAGTTAGACCTTTTTTTTCAAATACACTTTTCAGAGCTTTGGGATCCTTCTCAGCTGGATCGATATGCTTTGTTTGTCAAGCTCTATTTTTTAACCATATACCCACCATTGCTTGCTTTTCTACTTTGATGCAACCCTTCCCTTGTGCTGTCCTTTGGGGACCTCTTATCTGAGCCTGGAAATCAACACCATTTGCAACTAAGTATTTTTGGCTATAAAAAGGGAAGCAGCAGCAGTTGTGGACACATTCGGACAAGGAAAAATACCATCATGAGGAGTCTGTTGGTTTTGCTCTTCTTGGCTGTGGCCAACGCCAAAATCTTCGAGCGCTGTGAATGGGCCCGCACGCTCAAGGCTAACGGCATGGACGGCTACTATGGAATCAGCCTTGCCGACTGTGAGTACCAGCATGTCAGCTTAGGAAAATGCAAGATAATTCTTAACTTGTACATTGTTACCAATGCCATGTTAAGGGTAAGGTCATGGTTACTCATATGTGGAATTTTCACCTACTTGCTTTTTAATAATATTGGTGCGCAGAGAGTCCAACTTACCGATCTATCTTCCAACTTGTGTAACCTTAGTTTTTAAAATCTGTCAAGAATGTGATTCTGACCAAGCGTTAATATATGAAAAACAGGTGAATTTTAGTTTACCTGACACTTAGCTTTCAAGTTGTCTATACCTCCAGCTCTTTTTTTCTGTCTGCAGGGGTTTGCCTCACCCGATGGGAGTCAAACTATAACACCATGGCCAAAAACACCAACAATGACGGATCCACCGACTTTGGCATCTTTCAAATTAACAGCTACTGGTGGTGCAATGACTACATCATCAACTCGCATAACGGATGCAACATGAACTGCAGTGGTCAGTCATGAGCCTCAATAGGTTTTTAGCTTAGGTCCTCTTGCTGTCTGAGTGATGGCAATCTTTAACCTTGTGAGGTGTTAGTCATCATAGGTCCTAACACTTACCTTAAACTTTAAAGAAAAGCTAAATAAATTATTTTTGGGGGAAACAGAATAGTGCCTGATGGGTGTTTCCTGACTGCCAAGGATTAGGAGAACTTGGGAAATTTAATAAAACAAATATTACATTTTCTGCTTGTCTGCATGAGTTAAAGTTGAAAGGGTTTAGGGTTGGGGACACCATCAATGATGACTTAGACCTAGGGCTGGTCATCACTGATTTCTATAACTGATTAAATTCCAATTCGCAAGGTCCTGATTCGATTCAATCCCCAATTCGATTCAGTTTTGACTCAGTCAGAAATATTATAATTATGATCATTTATCAGTACATATCCATATTGTATATCTATGTATAAAAACAAAGCTGACACTTGTTAGACTTCATTAGAGGTGTAAGCATCACACCAGATGATATCTGAGCATAAAACACAGAAAAACATGAAGAAGATTTTCCTGGCCTGGCTTTTTATAGCAGATAAACCTTAAAAATATTCTGCAACTGATCAAAAACTGAAGAAAACCATGAATAAACATATGAACATTACCTGATGATGCTGAAATGAAGCAGAACAAAGTTACAGAGGTTTTATTAGAGACACAGCTAAGCATTTTGCAATTTGACATAGTTTGTAAAAGTTTAAATTTGTTCTGTATTGAACATCAGACCAGTTAGTAATAAGCGACTCATGCAGAAAGTAGAGCTTTTTGATGGTAAATGGTTTCTGAGTACACTGAGAGAGAGAGATTTTTATCATGGTGGAAGCAAAACAGCCAAAGTAAGAAGGAATTAATGACAATGTTTTTCAAACATGAAGCGTAGTTTTGATCTTCTTTTGCTGTTGGTTCAGTGAATTTTGGTCAGAGAGTGACGAAACCTGAAGCTGCAGAATCTGTGAGATGTCAGCTTTCAGCACCCAATGGGGTGTCTGCATACGTGCCATCGGGTGAACGATCCACACTTTGTGTTTACATCTTTGTGCGCAATCGTTTTACCTGTTCTCATTGCCTGTTTTAGCCGTTTGGCAGCTGTTTAAACAGTTTGCTGAGCTTCAACCTGAGATTCTGACATTTCTGGCAAAATACATTTATATTTAATAATCGATTCAGGATTTAATGAATCAATATTGCATTATTCGAACTAAAATAAACCCACCCCTACATAGACCTCAGAGGGTTAAAGCATAAAGCTAATACTTTATAAGTTGCATATCTGGTAGTTTTAAACATATTCTCCTTAAATGTGATGCTTTAAAGATCAGGAGGCAGTCAAGACCCAAACAGAACCAAAACTCCAATGGGATGCTCTGTGTATGCTGGCTACAGAAGTAGACACTTTTGTATACCCTCTATCCCTCCAAAAAAACGCTCTTACTTCTCAAATACTTACCTCTGTGCATGGGAAATTACTCTTAGTAAAAAGCAGCATGTTAAGTGCAACACTGGTACTGTCCATGATTGGTCCTTTCTGTCACTTGTATCTGTCTCTATCCTTATAGCAGCAGATACAGGTGGTTATAAACTGCTGCACAGGAGATAAAAAATGTTTATGTTAATACTCTATTGGTCTGCAAATACTGGTCTTAAGACCACTTTTGCTTTGTGTTAATTTTTATTTTAGATTTGAAGTTTACTACTGCTGTTGGAACAGCTGAGGGCTACAGGCTTTTGCCCTGATTTCTTCAACATTGTTTTTACAAGAGCAATAACATCGCAATTAAATTAAAATGAGAAGAGTGTACACTTTTCAGAACAGTTTTGCATTCAAACTAGTTCAACATTGGTTAATTCTTAAATTCTTGACACAGATTATTAGTTATTTAGGTTGAGAATGTAAATGAAACTGTACATGGACATTTCTAAGTTTGGGGTACTCTCCTTAATGGCAGACCAGTGCAGCATTCACAATACTGCAAGAAACTGCTTCAAACCACCTAAAATCCTGTCTCATTATGTCCTAAGTTGACTAAATTTTTAATATTGTCATTTGACTCACTTTTTTCTCAGTTTCAGCAATGCCAGCTACAATTTTGATGTTTTACGCTTTGGATTTTTACGTTGCTGTCCTTTTTTCCCATTTTTGGTCACAGCGTTTTTGAGCGATAATGTCAGTGCAGCAATCACCTGTGCCAAACGTGTCGTGAGGGATCCTCAAGGCATCAGTGCCTGGTAAGAACGAATCACATAACTGACAAACAGTTTCTGACTGATTGACCTCTTACTTGGTTAATCATACTTTTGTCTGGTTTCAGGTATGGCTGGCAATATAACTGTGAGGGTCGTGACCTCAGCTCCTATGTGAGTGGATGTGGTGTTTAATCAGCCCACGGCAACAGGAGGGTCTCGTCCACATAATAAGATGTCCCCGTCTTCTTCTGTTTCTGTAATTTCTCAAATTAATAAACTGAATTAAAATCACAGCCTTCATTCTTTTCATCTACCTTTTTTAGGATTTAACCCTGAAAGTTATCATCAGTCATGACCCCAACCCTAAAGTATTCAATTGAAATATATAATAATCACGGCGGGATATGCCGATGTGTTTTGTTGAACGGACCGAAGAGCAGACACTGAGAGAGAAGTTGCAGGTGAAACAAAAAGCGAGCCTTTATTCGGCTGGTGGCAGTTGATAAGCATGAAAACTATGAAAAAACTATGACACACTATCAAAACACTATAAAACACTACGACATACTATGGTGGGGATAACAGACGACCTGACAATGACATACAGAAAACAGAGGACATAAATCCACACAGGAGGTGATCAGGGGAAGTGGGAACACATGGGGAAACAGCTGGCTGACATGAACCTAATGACAGGAAGGGGAAGTGAAACTAAATACAATGAACAAAGAACACAAGATTCCTTCAAAATAAAACAGGAAACATGGAGAAAAATACAATAATCAACGAAATAAAACTAAAATACACACAACACTAGGCCGCAGACCCAGTACCATGACAATAATATTGTATTAGATTGTTCTTCCAAGTCCTTACAATCAGAGAAAAAGAAAATAACATAATTATTATTATAACTGGAATAAATAAAAATGGTTTAGATATTACAATTCTGCTTTCTCAAGTGGGTAGGATTATCACCAGTGATGACTTAATGATTTCTGTCCATGTTTTAGCTACAACTGGAGACCTGTTCATGACACTAACAAGTGAAGAGGTTTGATGGGTGTCTGTTACTTTCTTTGTTCTCTGACTTCCAGGCTTGGGAGAGCTTGAAAAATGTAATAATATTCTAATATTTAACCTCCTAGGACCTGGCGTCCACATATGTGAACATCACATTTTGGGTTATTTAGACCAAAATACTCAATTTTGCTCTACAAGAGCCTGATATCCACTTACGAGGACATTATACTGCTACTGTTCTATCAAAATTTTAAACGAATATCATCACATGTGGCTCTTATTTTTCTTAAAAACAAAAATAAGGTAAAAAAATAAATAAATCTGGTAATTCTTTGTTTTTACATTCATATGCCCCAGTATGCTCAAATATCAAAGAGAAATTAAAAATGTATGCCGTGGAAGAGTTCGGGTCTTAGGAAGTTAAAGCACACAGTAGTGTTGGTGTCGATACCAATGACGACTAAGATCTCAAAGGGCTAAAGCTGTTATACTCTATGATTCTCTATTCAGAGCAACTTCTGATATACTGGTAGTTTTGACCCTTTTCTCCCTAACTGTGATGCTCTCAGCAGGTTTTGGAGACCCAAACAGAATGTAACCTATGTACAAGAGAATTTACTTTTAATTTATAATTGTATGTTTTAGTACAACATCTGCCACTTCTACCTGCAGTATGCTGCTTATATATAGATAAATATGGTGACATACTTGTGAGTGACAGCAGGATGGATAATTGCATTAATGATGCTGGGCACTGATTGGTGGGTAATTCCTGTGAATAGGGGTGTCAAAACTATGGTCTGACAGCCAGAGCCTGATAGATGGTCTAACCTGGCAATCTAAAGGAGCTGGCAAGCTCATTTACACATGCAGCCAAGTCTAGCTTGGCTGCATGTGTAAATTGCAAAGAAGGATTTCAGGCTTCTAGACCTTGTTGATAGAACAATTGGAGATTATGTATCGGAATTTCAGGAGCAGGACCACGTGTCACGTGTTGCCAGGGCAAGCCGTGTGTGAATTATTTAGGACCCAAGAGGCGGCAGCTCTGGTGTAAGTGAGTTTATTAAACAAATGTAGATACAAACAGAAATGGCAAGGGTGAACATGAAACTAAGAAAACCTAAACTGGGAAAAACTAACCAGAAACAGAGATGCAGGGAGATGCAGGGAGATGCAGGGAGATGCAGGGAGATGCAGGGAGATGCAGGGAGATGCACAGGATGACGGACAGAGAGATTCAGACGAACCAGCAACAAGGACGAGGGAACACACACTATAAATACACACACCAGCAATCAGGGGATGGGAAACAGGAGGGAAACACACCTGGGAGACATCACAGCTGACGAGGCAGGGGAAACGTAAACAGAACGCACTGACATCAGACAGAGACCTTCAAAGTAAAACAGGAAACGCATACACATAATGACACAGACTCAGAGACGCGGACTAAACACAGAGACCTTACTACACTAAAGGGGATACACAAGCAGGGATGACACCAAACAGAGGGAACACAACTAAACCCTGGGAAACCCAAAACAACAGTCATAATACATAAAACTATTAAAAGTAAAAGTACACAACCAAAAACACTGGGTCACAGACCCAGGACCATGACACCACGCCTCCAAACATGCTCCTTCCGGTTGTCATCTATATAGGTTCCCCCACTTCTGCAAGCTGTTCATTCTCTTTACGTGCCCCGCCCTCCCTCCCTCCTTGTTCTCAATTCTTTAACTTCTTCACTCCTATTTAGTACCCCTTCGAGGCCTTCCCCAAACCGCAGCTCAATTCATGTCCAAGCATTCACCTTTACCTACTAAAACGCTGTCAAACCTAAAATGAGGACGAGGTGAAATTTTTCATCCTGAAAGTTTTGCCGATGACCTGGTTAAGACAGGATTGTGTCATTAACAGAGGTTGTTAAAATTTCACCCAAAAATAAAGCCTGAAGTGTAATCAGTATTAAAAGCATTTTTACTGATAGGTCTTAACTTATACTGATCCAATCCACTGGTGAATACAATAGGATTTATCTGGCCGATGAAGTAAAATGAATTTCATTTTTCTGCCATACAGAGTGTCTTAGCCGTCTAATCTTGGCTAGTTGAGCAGTGTTAACCCTGTGAACTCTGTGAAGCCATCACTGGTGATGACACCAATTCTATCTATCCATTCATTCATTCACTTCTGCTTATCCTTTTCAGGGTCGCGGGGGGTGCTGGAGCCTATCCCAGCTGTCATAGGGCGAGAGGCGGGGTACACCCTGGACAGGTCGCCAGTCTGTCGTAGGGCTAACACACAGAGACAGACAACCATTCGCGCTCACATTCACTCCCGCATTCACACCTATCGATTAACCTATCCCCACAAACTGCATGTCTTTGGACAGTGGGAGGAAGCCGGAGTACCCGGAGGGAACCCACACAGAAAGACCCCGGCCTGGAAATTGAACTCAGGACCTTCTTGCTGTGCGGCAACAGTGATGACACCATTTCTAACCCTATGTTTTTGGAGAAATATGTAACTGGAGTTAGAGTTGGGATTTTTTGATAATAAAAAATGCAGGTCATGTGATCATTATTAGTTTGCCTCTGATTGCCAAGACTTCTCATAACAGAGAGAACAGAGGGTTATCACCACAGTTAACTGAGCTCATGTTTCCTGTTGTACTAGCTTAAGCTATGTAACTTCATTCTAATTATTAATTACTGAATGACTACTGTTTACCAAAACTTCATGTCCTGTACTGGGGACATAAATATGTGTGTTAGTGTTCTTGATTCATTTTATCTTATCTCAAATATCTTGGTTTCTGCATAAAAATCAGATGTTGACCTCTGTTATTTCCCCAGTGTCCAGGTAAGGGTAGGAATATAGCTCAACCTGTAAATGGACAGTTATCAAATTAAGTTCAGCTCACCATTAGCAGTTTATATGGATTCATTTACAGCATCTTCCCTTATTTTTATACTTGTTGTTCTCTCATCTGTACTTTTGAAATTCCTGTCACACTTAACTCTTCCCCAAAGCATACACCACACATGATGTTCGATTTGGGCAGCAGCCCTTTTATTTGCCCCACACAAACACACTGAGGTTTTGCTTGTTCAGCCTGGGACACAGACACTCCCCTGGTGGCTTGTTGCTTCCTTCTGTGTCTCTGCTCCTCACTGTCAACATCAAACACAACTCAACGCACTGTGTCACCCTTCCTCTGCAGCAGGCCACAGACCACGCCCCCGCCATAATTCCCTTCATTTTTTTCTTTGTTTGGACAAAGTGCTTTTGAGAGATGTCAACATGGCAATAAACTGTGCCAAGCAAGTTGTTAGGGATCTTCTAGGCATCAGAGCCTGGTAAGAATGGATCATATGATCATCTGATGTGATGTGATGGTGCTGCTTCACCAGACTGATGATCCTTGTGTCTGGTTCCAGGTTGGATGACGTGATAACTTTGAGGGTCATGATCTCACAAAGTATTTGGCTGGATGTGGTCTTTAACCAGCACATAGAAACAGGAGGGTGTCATCAACATAATAAAATGCCCCTGTCTTCCTCTGAAGCATTTGGGCTGTTTCTGTGTTTTTGAGCTAACTGGAGTGAAACACACTGAGATACTCAAACTAATAAACTGAATTAAAATCTTGATTTTCAGTTTGTGTGATTTATCGTTTCTATAATATAACCCTCGATGTCATCATTAATTCATCATCAATTAAAATATGTCATTTTTCATCCATCCATCTTTGACATTTATCCAGTTCAGGGTGACAGTGGGGCTGGGGTCTATCCCACCTCCCAAAGGGCAGAGTACACCCTGGACAGTTCTCCAATCTGTTGCAGTGCTAATACAGAGAGACCATTCACCTCTGTGGGTAAGAGAGAAGCCACACAGACACAGAGAGAGTATGCAAACTGCACAAAGAATAGCCACAGAGTGGATCTGAACCTAGAACTGTCTCGGTCATGGGTCGGTGACCTAGTGTTTTGAGTTTTGTACTTTTACATTTGATTTTATCATGGTTTATGACTGTTTTTGTTTTGGTTTCTGTCCTAGTATTTCTAGCTCCCTTCTGTAGTACTTCCTGAGTTCTAGTTCTTAAGTTTTTTTATTTGGCTTCTTGTTGTTAACTCTGTGTCTTTCTGTCCCACATTTCAGGTCTCTATATTCTGTCTCCCGAGTCTCTGTTAAGTTTACATGTCTAGAGTTCAGTCGGTGTTTCCTGTTTTACTTTGAAGGTCTGTGTCTCATGTCAGTGTTTCTAGTTTGCTTCCCTTGTCTCATCCTGCCTAATTACTCCCAGCTGTGCTCTCCTTTTGTGTCTCATTGCCCTTGTTATCCCTCAGTGTATTTAAGCCCTGTGTTTCTCTTTGTCAGTGTTGTGTTCTCCCTCATGCTGTGTGTTCCCTTGTGTGCTGCTCTGTGATGTTTAATTTATATTTTCCCAGTCTAGTTTAGTTTTGTATAATTTCCTTGAGTCAGTAAATAAAGCTGTATTTTGAGTTTATTCCCGTGTGTTGTGAGTCCTGCATTTTAGGTCCAATCTCCTGCCTGCCACACAGCAATCCTTGACAAGAACCTTCTTGTTATGAGGTGACAGTGCTAACCACCCTGTGTATGTAATTTTTGTTGTATTAAATTATCCAAGTCTTTAGAGTCAGAGTTCCAAGAAAATAATCCTTCAACTGAATTTTTTTTCAAAAAGTTAATTTTCCTTTTCTCCAAACACTTTGGGTTATCACCAGTATGAAAGCCTGTTTCCACCACTTAAAAAAAAAAAAGAATTTTGAAATTTCGAGTTAGCGCTGCCAATCAGTAATCTACGTGAATGACGACGTCATTTCCTTGTTACCCCGAAGCTGAAGCCCTCAGCTACAAATGCTACAGCTAAGCTACCGGTATTACAGCCAGTCATGAACGCACAAATTGCTGAATAATTTCAACATGGCTTCACAAATGCTGAAATCCTTGTGTTATTAGCTGAATCACATGGTGTTACTATCAGCAAACGTACTCTCGAAATCTCCAATTTGTTGCGATGCGGTTTTCAGTGAGTGTTCCTCTGCGCCATATCCTTCCTAACAAGAAAATGATGTCATTCACATAGATTACTGATTGGCAGAGCTAACTCGAAATTTCGAGTTACTTTTCTCAAAATTTCGAGTTAATAAGTTGAAATTTCAAGTTATGGATACTTTTTTTTTCTAGTGGCTTAAACGGGCTTCCAGTGATGACTTAATGATTTCTTTTTTAATTCTTTACATTATTTTTCACTGTTTGAGCTATAACTGGGTAACTACATAAATGCTTGTTATTTTTTGAGAAATATCTGGAAATTAGAATAAAATTTGACTTACATTTGGACTGAAATGTGGCAACTTCAAGTTGTATCCATTATTGTGTTCAATTTTAAAAGCATTTTATATTTTAGTCTTTTTTTAGTGCAATATTATATTCATGGTATGATTCATATGGTCCTGTGGTGTAAAATCAATAATAAAGCTTTGTATGCTTTGTTTCTGCCATTAATTAGAACTGCTTTAAAAAAAAAAAAACCTTCCTCAAACATCAGTTTGTCTCACTCTGATTGATCTGCTTTGTTTGTCTGTCTGGAATTTGTAACCATGAACCCACCATTGCTTGCTATTTGCTTTTGCGTGACTCATGCTCAGGTCCTCTTATCTGAACCTAGACAGTTACATCTCAGAAAACTCAGCAACAGCTCTGGACAAATTCAGACCAGCAGAGACACCATGATGAAAAGTCTTTTCTTTTTGCTCTTGGTGGCTGTAGCGAACGCTAAACGCTTCCAGCGCTGTGAATGGGCCCACAAGTTGAAGGATAGTGGAATGGACGGCTACCGCGATGTCAGTCTGGCTGACTGTGAGTATGACCTGTCAGACTGCCTGGTCTCACACACAAGAGCTAAATGACTTCACATGTGAATCCCATGTTAGGCACTTTACGATCAGCTTGTTATGATACACACACACACTATGTGTGTGCGAATGGGTGGATGACTGGATGTGTAAAGCGTTTTGGGGTCCTTAGGGACTAGTAAAGGGCTATACAAATACAGGCCATTTTTACCATACTTGTCACACCTTGTTACTTTACGTTACGTTCAGTCTGTTGCAAAAACACATCATTTGTTCCCATTTCTTTGGTCGAATTTACAAAAATGTCAGAAATGACCCAATTAGACAGGCATAAAATTGAACTTAGTTGTATCATCTAACATTTGCTGACGACCTATCAGAATTGGTCTCAGTGGAAGGGTTGCTGCCAAGAAAGAAAAGCAGGGGAAAAGGCAAATATATGCCAAATTATAACTGGCCTGAAAAGAAGTGAAAACAGGTCTTATGGATCAGTGTTAATGTAGCTGACCATTAATTTCCATCACAGTTTTCCTCAACAAACTTTTTTCCTAAAAAAATAAATAAAACAATAACTAAATATAAACAATCGAAGGAGGACAAAAACTGTGATGAAATGTACTGACACTTTTGTCAACGAATGAAAATGAGATTAAAAAAAATCTTGGAGATGTTAAATCTTGGAGATATTAAGCAGAACAAATTAAGTTGCATAGAAGTGCGGGACAAGCTTGGAAGTGATCCAATCAGAAGCTATTTCCTTGTGCAGCAAGGTTAGACCAGTGACAGTTTAAAAGTATATTCGTTGGGTTAGACGTGAACGATTGAGCTGCCCCTGGAAATGGAGCAGGTTTGGAACGGGCATCCGTAAAACAGAGGCTTTGTCATGTTTGATGGTACTTTTCTGCATTCATGATTCCATCCATGTTGACAAACTCTCCAACACCACTGTCCTCAGAGTTTAATATGCCATTAAATACCATCTGGAAGAACTCTGATTTGTAAGGGGCGACTGTGGCTCAGTGGGTTGGGAAGCGTATCTGTAACCGGAAGGTTGCCGGTTCGATCCCCGGGCTCTCTGTCCTGGTCGTTGTGTCCTTGGGCAAGACACTTTACCCTGTTGGCCAGAGGGGCCGATGGCGCGAAATGGCAGCCTCACTTCTGTCAGTCTGCCCCAGGGCAGCTGTAGCTCCAACCGTAGCTTGCCTCCACCAGTGTGTGAATGTGAGAGCGAATGAATAATGGCATTGTAAAGTGCTTTGGGTGCCTTGAAAAGTGCTATATTAATCCAATCCATTATTAAGGCTTCAGTTTTCAGCATGATAATAATCCCAAAAAACACTGCCATTGCACTGAAAGTGTACCTAGTTAGAAAAAAACACAGTCGAACACTATTAGTTTGGTCTTCAAATATGCTAAAAATGTGATTCTGATGAGAAAAGTGGATAAATGAGAAAGTGTTGGTTTTAATACCTGACGTTTAGATTTCAGGAGTCCATGTCTCCTGTTTTGTCTGCAGGGGTTTGCCTGACCAAATGGGAGTCAGGCTACGACACCATGAAGACGCACCACAACAACGATGGATCCACTGATTTTGGCATCTTTCAGATTAATAATCGCTGGTGGTGCAATGACAAAATCATGTCTTTCAGGAATGGATGCCAAATCAATTGCAAGGGTCAGTGATGAGCCAGGTCTTGTTGTAATCTGAATGATACCAAGGTTTAAGATTGGTTCATGGCATGAGGGGTTGTTAGAACTTCATCCAAGCAAAGAACCTAAAGATCTGCATAAAAAGCATTATTACTGAGAAAATCACATCTTCTATCAGTTATTATGCAAAGGTTATACTGGTCCAGCCCACTAGAGATAAAATTAAAGTTTTTCTTTGTACTTTACTGTTTTCCAAGCTTATACAATAAAACGTGTGTCAAAGTGGATGGATTAATACCCTTTCTCCTGTGTTGTACTTGTTTTACCTCAATCACCACATCTTAATTGCCATCATGTATTTACTTTTTTTAATCACAGACCTTTTAAGTGATGATGTCACCGTGGCAATCAACTGCGCCAAACGTGTTGTTACAGACCCCCAAGGTATCGCAGCCTGGTAAGAATGAATGATGTGATTCTAAAAACTGATGGTCCTGCTTTTTCTGGATAGACAGTCATTTGTGAAAGGATTAACTGTGTGTCTGGTTTCAGGTATGGATGGCGTAATCACTGTCAAGGTCGTGATCTCACACCCTATTTGGATGGATGCGGTCTTTAATCAACACATAGAAACAGGAGGGTGTCATCGGCATAATAAAATGTCCCCATTATCTTCTAAAACATTCAAACTGTTTCCATATTTGATTTTAAAGAAGTAAAATATACTTAGTTACTAAAACCAATAAATTCAGTTTAAATCTTGACTTTCAGTTTGTGTGGCTTACCATTAGAAGATTAGAACTATGTTTTGTTTTGTTTTTTACATTTTATTGTTCTCCTAACTCTTTACAATTAGGTTGTCTTATTTCTAGGCTAGTAACACAGACTGGAAAATTAGCCTTATGAAAACTTAAGTACAGTAGCTTCAGTAGCTTGAATCATTAATCATTCTCTGAGTCTCAGTCTCTCGCATTGTTGTGGAGAAATTTTGGCCCTCTCTTCTTCACAACATTGCTTCAGTTTATTTAGTTTGTGGGTATTCGTTTATGCACTTAAGGTCCCGCCTTTGAATCAGGTCAGACTTTATCCTGGGCAGTGTAACATGTCAATTCTTTTCTTTTTCAGTCATTCTGTTATAGACTGGGTCAGAAGAGTTCCTGGTTAATTCAATGGCTGTAAGTTGCCCTTGTACTGTGGCTGCAAAACAACCCCAAATCGTTACTCTTGTATCACCTTAATTCACGCTTTGTATTAAGTGTTTGCGCCGATGTGCTGTGTTTGGTTTTCATCAAATGTGGTATTATGCAATATGGCCAAACATCTCCACATCTAATCTGTCGAAAGAGCATTGTTCCAAAAGTCTCATAGATGGTTCACATGCAGCTTGGCAAGCCTAAGTAGTGCTGCCATGTTCTTTTTAGAGAGAATGGGCTTTTTGCACTGTCTGACCTTGGGATGAATTTAGTGGGATGTCTAGTACTGGGGATGCTACAGACCAGCAATGTGCAAAAACTTTTGCTTTGACAGAGGTGCTCACAAGAGTCTTGTTCAAGGCCACAAAGCATGTTGGGAAATTCTGTGAAATTTGTGTCCAGAAACATAAATCGTTAGATTAACTGTTGAGACTATTTCACACACTGTTGGGTGAGAAGCAGTTGCACCCTGGATGGGTTGGCGGACTGTAGCAGAGCATGTGCTTAAGCAGCACCTATCAGCTAAAATCTTTAATAAACAACAACAGTTTTTAAAGTAAATTTAAAGATGTTTCCCATATGGAAAAGATATATATAAATCTTGTAAAGTTTGTATCTGTCTTGTGTGAAACTACAAGAGTGAAAACAGATATAAGATCCCTAGAAAAATCATACAAATGAAACTTGTATGTTTTGGATACTTACTAAAACAATATATGAAAGTGGGCACTTTCATGAGTAAATCATATAAGCCTTATATGATTCACTATATGAAGTAGGCCACATCTGATGCATCTGATAAGTTTTTTCTATTTCTTTTCCATATAGGAAACAATTAGTGGATTTGATTATTTGGACCTTGCTCAATATGATGGTTCAAAATCAGATTTCACAAACCTATAGTGTAATACTTTCTTCTTTTCCGTCTACAGTCTGCAGATGCAGTCAGTAGCGATTTTTGATACGGGCGACACGGGCGGTTGCCCGGGGCGGCATCGTGGTGGGGGGCGGCATCACGGGCATCGGCAGGGAAAAAAAATTGCTCGTACTCATGCTGCCCCGACGTCATGCCAGCGCATACTAGGGATGGCATAGGCACCGATCAGTTTTCTATCGCCCATTTGCTGGGAGTAAGGGTGCCCTAGTTTGCGAGGTGCGCCTGCTGCTTGCGGCACAGGGAGGAGAGGGCGGGGCGGCGGGGGATTCTCCGGCTGGCTGGAGCAGCGTCTAATAACCAACTCGCAAAATAAAACAAAATAAAAACAAAACAACAAACACGAAAACACCAGACATTATGATACAGACTTATAATTTGCACCGCTGTTTTTTCGAAATTTTATACGTGAAAAGTGAGCGCGAGAGCCCTCAGTGCGCCTGCTTGCTGCTGAAGTCAAAGTAAACTTTATTCTCATCTTTGCTACATACAGTCCAGTATAGGGCTTTGGAGCGTGATGTCACGGGAGGGGGGCCACGCCCCCTCTCGCCATGACAGTAGGCCAGACAAAGCACACGGAAGCATCAGCTATGGTTCGTACACACTGTGTTGTCGGTTGCAACGGTAGATCACACGATAGGGAAGGCAAGAAGCTGGAAAATGGGCTCTCTTTTCATTGTTTCCCCTCCTGGAGGCAACGGGAGGGATCTCATGTATCCGATAATACTAAACGTAGACGTCAGGCTTGGATTGCAGCGGTCAGATGAGCGGATATCAAGTTCTCTGCCATCCCCAAACGAGATCAATTGCCCACCTGAGAATTCATGTTGAGCGAGTAATAGGTAGTTTGCATAACAAGTTCAAAATGCTACACACTACAATGCCAATCCAATTACTCATATCATGTGAGGGTGAAGACAGCACTGATTGATAAGATTGTTAAGGTGTGCTGTGTTTTGGTGAATATGTGCACAGTGTGGTTGTCAAACCAGGGCCAAATGAAACTTGCTCTTGTTGAATATTCATAAAACTGCTGTGTTGCATGTACAGTTCATTGTAAATAATTGTACTTTCTGTAAAGTGGTTTCAATGAAACAGAAAGAAAAGTATGTTTATTTTTTTTAAATTCAAGATCTGTTCACATGTACATACACATGAAATGCAAACTATTTACATGGCAACACACAGCTGGCATCAATCATGAATCGTTCATCTAGAGCAAATTTTGGGGCAGCTGCTGAGGAGAAGTCAATGTTATGTGCAACCTCTGGCTGTATCTTGGTCATATGGTCAACGTACTCACAACGTGGAGGCGTAAAAACGGCCAAATCTTGTACCCAACAGTTTGTGAATCAGATGTGCCCCTCCAGGGATTTATAATTACAAAAATGATTTCCCCTATGTGCTGACTCCACAGACAAGGTACGCGAAGATACAGGGATAGGACAACGGTGGTAGGCTGTCTGGGTTTCTACTCCACTGCCTTATTTCATACGGGTCCACATTACCGATGCACGCTATTTTTTCCAAGTACCGTCTCTTGGCGTCTGGGCGCAATCGGTCACGATACAGCCCTTTGTCTTTTGCGCTGACTTTAAGCATGGTTTTGGCAGTAACGCTTCCAACACAGTGTGTTTGTTTTGATTTGTTGCCTTCTGACATGGCACATCCCATCCCACAATGCACTACGGCGTGACGTCAACTCCAAAGCCCTATATAGAGAGACGAGACGACGAGGCTCCAGTTACAGCAGTGCAAGTAAACAAACAATAAATATAAGAAGAGTAAGAAAATAAATATACACTTTAGGACCAGGGGTAAAGGGATCAGAGGGACTGTTCACCCAGGGCGCCAAACAGGCTAGGAGACCGCCACTGGATGCAGTCTTGCCATTTCAATCAATCTGCTTTTCAAGTTTTTTTAAAGTTGCAGTAAAAGTCATTGAAAAGATGAATCCCTAACAAGAAAATAGCAGTTTCACAGTGCTGAAGAATAAACCCAGAGTATTTTAAACATGTGACAGCCAGTTAGCATGTATTGAAAACACATTGGCTTCACTCATTTCAGAAATGCTTGGCTAACAAATACACATGACACTGAATTTATCATGTTGTTTATGTCAAAGCTCTGTAGTGGAAGGAGATTTAGGCACCTTGAGAAGACTATAGTGTTGTGATTGGGCACTATGCAAACAAAACTGAATTGAACTGAATTGGAATGGATGGATAATTAAAAACCATAATAGGCCAAAAGACTTTTGAAATTTTTTTAATGCACTCTGCTGCTGCTCATTTTCTTTCCCATAAAGTACACTTAGGCTGTGTGTGTTGTGATGGAAACAATCAGATGTGACATCCAGAAATAACCAGAACAAACGACGACTGCACAAACACGCACACACAAGCTTGTGTTTGTATTGATATAATGGATTCTCTAACCCCTAACCCTATAT
The DNA here is from genome assembly GCF_900408965.1 of Simochromis diagramma. Taxonomy (NCBI): domain Eukaryota; kingdom Metazoa; phylum Chordata; class Actinopteri; order Cichliformes; family Cichlidae; genus Simochromis; species Simochromis diagramma. The sequence continues at coordinate 24,365,218 of NW_024387245.1, forward strand.
CCTTAAAGCCGCTCTCATGAATATTCATACATTAAAAACACAAACAATTAATTTGTGTATGTGAAAGGGGTCGCTCGTGGTGACAAATACCCTGATAATTATGCTCTGCAGCTCTCCTCGGCGCTGGAGCCTTTTTCTTCTGCTTGTTATTAATTTTATCTTTTTGTTGCTTTAATTCCAGAGGAAACAGCTGGTTAAAGACTGAAAATGCTGATGAACCCACTGCACGCTCATAGATTCAGTTTTATGTTCAGATTCATGAAATATGCAACATGAAAGCTGCAACTTCTCTCCTGTTTATCTTACACTTCTGACTGTTAACATGCAAGAGGAGGAGGGTGACATTTTAAAAACAGGACACAATAGAGTACTTTTATCCACAAACTGTGCAGAATGTTTTTTTTTCCATACATCCATCCATGTATTTTCTTCCACTTATCCGGGGCTGGGTTGCGGGAGCAGCAGCCTAACCAGGGAAGCCCAGACCTCTCTCTCCCCGGCAACTTCCTCCAGCTTGTCCGGGAGAACAACAAGGTGTTCCCAGGCCGGCCGAGAGATATAATCTCTCCAGCATGTCCTGGATCTGCTCCGGGGTCTCCTCCCACCGGGACATGCCTGGAACACCTCACCCAGAGGCATTGTTATCAGATGCCTGAACCACCTCAACTGGCTCCTTTCAGTGTGGAGGAGCAGCAGCTCTTTTCTGGCCAAACTCCTCGCTATTTGAAAGAAGCCCATTTCCACCACTTGTATCCACAATCTCGTTCTTTCAGTCACTACCCACAGCTCATGACCACAGGTGAGGGTAGGGATGCAGAATGACCAATAAATTGAGAGCTTTGCTTATACACTCAGCTCTCTCTTCAACGCGATGGACCGGTATAGCGTCCGCATCACTGCAGCCGCAGCATCAATCTGTTGATTTCCCGCTCCCTTCTCCCATCACTCATAAACAAGACCCTGAGATAGTTGAACTTCTCCACTTGGGGCAGGAATTCGTTCCTGACCTGAAGTGTGCACTCCACCCTTTTTCCGGCTGAGGACCATGGCCTCAGATTTGGAAGTGCTAATTCTCATTCCTATCGCTTCACACTCGGCTATAAACTGCTCCAGTGCAAGCTGGAGGCCATTACCTGATGAAGCCAACAGAACCACAACTTCCACAAAAAGATGAGATGAGATTCTGAGACAAGAAAAGTGACAGCCTTCTGCCACCTGGCTACGCCTAGAAATTCTGTCCATAAAAATTACCAACAGAATCGATGACAAAGGTAACTCCAAACTCCGAACTCCTCCAACACCAGGGTTTTTCCGTCAGCCACTGCCTGAGCCGTGTTCCGCTTGGTCTGTCAGTACCTATCAGCTGCCTCCGAAGTCCCACAGGCTAACCAAGCCCGATAGGGCTCCTTCTTCAACCTGGTAGCTCCCTTCAACTTTGGTGTCCACCATTTGGTTCAGGGGTTATCACCACAACAGGCACCAACCACCTTGCGGCTGCAGCTCAGTGCAATGGCTTTGGCAATGGAGGTGCTGAACATGGTCCATTCAGACTCAATGGCCCCAGTCTCCCTCGGAATGGTGTTAAAGCTCTGCCGAAGGTCTGCATTGAAGATCTCGTGAACCAGGGCCTCTGCCAGGCGTTCCCAGTGCACAGTCACTTTCCAAGTCTGTCCTGCATCTTCCCCCGCTACCTGATCCTGACAGCTCAGTCGCTCTCTTTACACAAGTGTCCAGAAGATATGGCCGCAGGTCTGGCGATACGATTAGAAAATTGATCACTGACCTGCGGCCAGGAATGTCCTAGTGCCACGTGCACTTATGGATTCTCTTATGTTCAAACATGGTATTTGTTATGGACAAACTGTGGTTTGCACAGAAGTCCAACAACAAAACACTGTGGACTTCAGATCCTGGAGGACGTTCCTCCCAATCACGCCCCTCCAGGTCTCACTGTCGTTGCCCACATAAGCATAGAAGTCTCCCAGTAGGATAACAGAGTGTCCAGGTGGAGCACTCTCAAGCACTCCACCCAGGGACTCCAAGAAGACTGGGTACTCTGAGCCACCACTTGATGCATAAGCGCAGACGACAGTCAGGACCCGTTCCCCAACCCAAAGGCGCAGGGAACAAAACTCTCGTCCACCAGGAAAACCCCCAACAGGCAGCAAGCCGAGGGAATACTAGGATACCCACCCGCCACCTCTCACCAAGGGCAAAGAGTTCATCATTAAGTAGCCGCCGCCTGGCATATATTGCACCCAACCCCAAACGTGCCGACACAGGCCCACAGTAGGTAGCTGCGTGTGAACTGTGGGGCTCTGTAGATGGGGCAAACCCACGTTTATCCAACAAGTGCCCCAGTTGAGTGTGTCCACACAGGGCCTGTAGCAGTTTTGCCCTTTGGGGCACTTTAGGACCACTCATTCACACCCCATGGATTAGCCCATACAGGCCCCACAGTAAGCTTAGTCCTGTGGGCCCAAATTATGGTTAAGTGATATGGGATATGTGGGGGTTTGCCCTGCCCACACAGCCCCACAGTTTACCCACACTGATCTATTGTTTGCCCGCATGGGCATTTCTTTATTTGTTTGTTTCTTGAAGGGCGTGGGGTTGTAGTGGTTTACATGTTTGCCATATGTGACCAACAAGCAAGAGGTCCCTTGTTTGAGCTTGGAAGGAGATCAAATTCCTTGATGGTTGTGTCAGGAAATGTATCTGGTGTTGGCTGTTGAGGCGGGTAAAGTACAAACAAAGAAAGTTTAAGTTTGAAAGCACAGCAAACTGGAGACTCTAACCATTTGGAGATACTTCAGTGTTTTAACAGTTTTAACGGAGTCCTGACAAAGACAAAGGTGAGTGCAACATCACATTAGTTCTCTGGTCTCTGCACCAACTTTGAGTTTTTTCAGAGGAAAAAGTTAGAAGTCTGGACTCGCGTCTATAAATTTCCAAATGGCTAAAATCCAAAACGTTTCTTTTTCATTGTGTGAACCCTCCTCCAGCCTCTCAGGTTATAAGGTAAAAGGGTTATGGTTCCCAGACATGCAGCAGCAGCATTTACTATAGAGTACAAACATTTCCAGTGAATATCAGAGGTATTCTGACTTTCACCTCCTTTAAATCCACATTAAAAATATTTGCTCTACATTGATTCCATGTATTCAAAGTGAAGATTTTCCACTTTTAAAGAGTTAAAAATTTCATATTTGATATCTGGAAAGGTCAGTGATGGTTTGAATCATTTTGAGGCTCTCACCAGAGACCAGAGTACCTTTATGGAACAGATATTTATACTACTAGGATGTGCTGTAGGTATGAACATGAGACTGGACATTTACAGCACACAGCATTTCCCTCTCAAACATAAAACATAGAAAAAGCTTAACACATCCTCTTTGGATGTGTTAAGCTTTTTCTATTTATGATATGAAGTTTTCATGCTCTCATATTCTTCAGGAGCCCCCTCAAAGACAGAGACTTTTCACAACCTCTCACTGTGCTGTAAGCATCTCTGACTGAAGTGTTCTTGTGCCTGAATAGAAGCAAAAGTCTGCAGCTAGCTTCCTACACATGCAGGAAGCTTTCACAGCAGCAGCACAGTAATGCTCATGGTTTTAAAGTGGCATGCTCACGGTTGTAAAGTTTGAGCATAAATCCAGATTTATCACCTGAAATCATCATTACTGGTGCTGCTTCCTGCCTCCAGTCAAACCTCAGCTGCTGTTTTCTCATGCGGAGCACGGACGGAGCTGCTGTTACAGGATGGAAGCAGGAATCCCTGAACGAGGCAGAGGGAGAGAGGAGCATCTGGCACCGAAGCAGGATTTTAAATGTGTGGTTGCAGTGATCAGAAACCGGCATCATGGAGCCATTAGCAGATGCAAATGAGGGCAGAACTGGCAGGCTGGTTTGTCTCACTCTGTCTTTAACACACAAACACCACGAACACCAATACAATCACACACAGACTCCAACATCTGGACTGGGAGCAGTTTGTGCCAAATGTCTGACAGAACAAACTACCCGCTGATTACTTAACTTTTCTTTGAGCTCCAACAATGACTTCTCATCCCAGGTTTTTCCTCATAATTTATTTCCAGGAGCCTCCTGGCGGCTGTACCTTGATTTACCTGCCACAGCAATAAGCACCAAGAGATAAAGGCCCCAGATCTGCTAACTCCTTACTGTGAAATTAGAGGGATGGCACTAAAATCTACTTGTATAGGTTTACGCCGTCGGTATACACTGAAAACCGCATACAGCTAAAGTGAAATAAAACTTCAGATGATTCAAAAATCAGATTCCACATTGTTAATTCAGTAGTTGATATAAATCCCTTTGGCAGCAATTACAGCTTTCAGTCTTCTTGGGAACGTCTCTGCTGGCTTTGCACAGCGGGATTTACAGAGGTTTATCCCATCCTTCTTTGCAGATCCTTTCAGAGAAGGAGATTTTCATGTGAGACCAGGTGTGTGACCATTCAGGCAAAACAAATGTTTAGATGCTAGGCGAAAATACCACTACATATCAAGAAGGGGGAGGTCTGCACAGTGTTATTAACTGTAAACCTTCTTCAGCTCCCTTCAATTCCAGATATCTGACCTATTTAGCCTCAGTTTGGGGAAACAGCCTCCATGCTCAGAGAAAAACAAAAAGACAAACATGACTCTGAATATAATTATTTATTCCAGTCCAGTCCAGAAAATGTACACATATGTTCTCAGAAGGTATAAAATTTGTCTTTAAATAAGTAATTGTTCTATTTCATATAATTGTAAATTCTCATTATTTCATTAAAACCCCTGAAGCTGACATATGACACCACAAAGGAACCAAAATCATAAAAGAGCAAAAAATGAAAGTTAGTAGAGTTAGCAAAAGCCGTCCAGCAGTTTGCAACCTGACTTTGGGTCTTTATGAAGGACTTGCTCTTAAGTACATTCTGTTTTTTTTTATTATTATTTTTTTATCTACTTTATATTAAAAAGAAAAACTGCAATAAAAGAAATGCTTGTTGTAAAGTTTGCACAGAGAGAGGATTAAAGGCTTTGGTTGCTTCAAGCTGGTTCAGGCTCCACTTATTGCTACTGTAGCCTCCGATGTCAGAGGCATTGTTGCTGGTATTGTGTCATTATTGCTGTGGTTGTTGCTCCCACTGTTGCTACTGTGACTCTGGAAAAAAAAATTGTTTCCAGATGTTTAGAAATGTCAAGTGCAAAAAAAGGCTCCACAACAGGAAGGTTGAAGCAATCATCCACGGAAACAATGGATCAGAACGGGTGACGTTTGGGCTGTGGGAGGTCTGGTTTTTGGTTTGTTGTCTGGATTAAGATGAAGGCGGTGATAACCCTGAGGCTGGTAAACAGAGGAACTCTAGAGAGACACAAAGAAAGAAGAGGAGTTACTATGACACTTCACGTCTGAGTTTGAAAGATCTTTAAAAGATGGGCTGTTCTGTAAAACAACCTTCGAGTTCAGTTCCTATTTCCTTAAATTAAACTGTAAAAACCAAAAAAAAATTAGCACTTCATAAATTCAAGAAGCATTTGGGTTCAAATTAACTCTACCCCAGCCCTACAGCATGCTTGACCTTAAGTGGGCCAGGCCCTTTCTGTTAGGTGCTTTTCTGCCTGAAATAGAGATGATTAGATCATTAGTCTATATGTCATGTTATATGTCTAATATCTTTCTTTTAAATCACACATTTTATAACCTGTAGTGAGCAACGCTCAATCAGTGGACTGACCGATGTGCCTCATTAAATGTTTATGTGAGAGTGAACAGAGACCAGAAGCCTGGATTACATGAAAAAAAAGTTACCACCATTGTACTAGCCCTTTTCTGTGACTGGGGCTTTAATGTTTGTTCAGCTAACACAAAGAAAACCCAGCTTTGTTGAACGTGTTGCTCAGCACACTCACTGATCCTGAGATTAAAACCTTTGGATCGTGTGTTTCTTAACCTACATTTTTACTTGTGGTTACATGAGATAAGCCTATTTTAGTTTTTATGATAATCAGGCCTCCTTTGTCCATCTTTTTGCATGACAAGACAATGCTCTTGGGAAAAGTGAAGATATTTTAAATCTTGGAATTAATGTTTGAGTTTGGTAGGGATTATTTAGAAAAACTGTCCTAAAAAATATTTAAAAAGCTGCCACTTGTGTGTAGGCATTAATGAAGTGCAAGCAAGCACTGATATCTTCCCAACAAATAGATTGTGAGGCTCTGTGGAGACCTCTGAATAAAACTCTGCCTCCCACTTCCTTCTCTATAAACCCCAAATTGACTCATTAAGTTCATCTTAATAAAATCCCCCAAACTAACTGCCGTGTTTCTCGCTCCTCCTGCAGAATAATAAACATTCGCCTCTGTACACATTGAAATATCCAATTAAAGCACTGAGCTTCCATGTTAATCATTAACTCCTCCATTAACCCCACCCCACCTTCTCCTCCTCCTCCCTGGTACAATAACGAGGAGGGTGGAGCTACAATTAGGACAACTAGGACCCTTTTGCCTGTACAGAAAACATTTTAATTATATATAAAACATCAGAGTGAAGCATTCGCTCAGCAGGAGAGAAAAGGTGATATCACACACATCATATGTTCTACTCCTGCTCCTCCTCCTCAGCCTCCCCGTCTTCCTCAGCCTAACAAAGACGTTTGACCACACTGCTGACCACTAAGTTTCCAATTTTCCCAATGTGCCATTGTGAATCCCCATTTTTCTAATACAGAACAAAATCCATTTTTATTCTCATGCTTGAGCTTTCAAATGTCTAATTAAGCCATTGTTAATCCATCATTGTGGCATTTTCAAATCCTTCCTCCTTCATTTCATTTCCATTTTCCATCATGAATCTCTTTTGAATCAATCATCCTGCCGCTTTGAACCTCTATTGATGCTTTCACTTTGCCACTTTGAGCTCTAACTTTAGTCATCCCTGTTAATTACCATCCTGAATTATTTATTTGCCATTGTAGTCGCCCTCTGTACCTTCTGTTTTAAATATTTAATTGTGCCATTTGATTCCCTCCTTCATGCAATTTGTCATTCATTGAGGACTGTTTGAGTCCTCCCTTGTTTATATACGGAATCACCCCGTTCTTTCAGTTCTCAGCCCTATGCTGGTCTCACTATTCCATTTAAACTTACTAATGATTAATTTGATTACAGATGATTACATTTTTCTCTATTTGAACTCATAATATGCCATTTGGAATCCCACCTTCTTCCCATTTTAGATGTTTCTATTGTATTGAATCCAATTTCTTTCTCCAGTTGGTATTTTCTTTTCACTGTGCAATTTACAATCTTTGGTTTCTAACGATTTTGAATCAGCTGTTTTATGATGAGCCTACTTAAAAAGGTTAATTGTGCCATTCAGAATCCTTCCTTCATCTCACTTTGAGTCAATCCATCTGAAGTACTCAACCTCTGTATTTGTATTTTTATTGTGCTGTTTTGAATCCCTACTTTGTATTTCTTTTCAACACTAGTTTATATGTTGACGAATCCTTCATTAGCTTACTTTGAATGTCTCGTCATGACATTTATAATCCCCTCACCTCTTTTTTGATACGTGTAGTACTGAATTTGCAAACTGTACTCTCTTACTGCACTCGTTTTAACTCCTCAGTTTGACTCCTGTAACTGTAACTGAGTCTGTAACCTGTAGTCTCTTACTGCATCTAACCTCCTCCTTTAAATGGTTTTAAATTTTAAACAATCCCATCTCTAATTTTATGTTTTTAATTTTTTGATTACACCATTTTTTTTATTCTTAACTATCCTTTTTTATCCTTCGTTAGCCTAATTTAAATTCAAACTGTACTATTAACCTATGCAGTCCAGTAGGCATTTTTATTTCTATTCGTTTACTGAACCATACTGAATCCCAACATCTTTAAATTTTTAATAATTTTGTTATTTCACCTTCCCCTTCCTTCCATTTTTTAATCTTTCTTTCTGAATCACTAGCATCTAAATAGTTTTTGAATCGATGGGTATTCCAAGATGAAATTGGCTTGCTTTAAATCTGTCATTATACCATTTAGAATCCCTCCTTAAAACTGTTATCCATGTTGCTGTAGTACTGAATATACAAAATCTCATCTGCATTAAAGCTGCATTATTTTGTTGTTGTTTTTTTATTGTCATTTATCTTTTTAGTCTTTTTTTCATCCCCAGTTTCTACTTTTGAATCATTGATTACATGATGACAAATCCGTTGAATCACCTAGCAACTCATTCAGACTGCCTCCTTAATTCTGATTTTGGTTCACTTTACCTGTAACTGAACCTACAACCCCACAGTTAAACATTTATTTTTAGACCCTTCCTGTGCTATTGTGCATCCTTCAGATTTGCTAGTGTTTGCCAAATCCAGACTTAATGATGAACTCTTTGTTGTGCTGTGTTAGTGTTTCTTTGTTTTACTGTTTCAGTATTAATGCATGTGAATGTTTTCTTCCTTCACTGTTTCCATGTTTCGGTCTGATAATCCTCAGCTCACTCTTAATTACTCCCTAATAATTAGAAAATCCTGATAATCTGCTGCTTAATCGAGGCAATTCAGCTAACTGACAGCACACGGGCACACACACTCAGCAGTTATCAGCCTCATGAATGACTTTGAAGCAGATAATTCTCTGTGTCTCAACATGCACTAATTACCAGCAGCTGAAAAATGCTGCAGGAGTCTGAATCAGCTCCTCTGGAAATTACAAGATACACAGCTAATATTCACACACACACACACACACACACACACACACACACACACACACACACACAGAGAGAGAGAGAGAGAGAGAGAGAGAGAGAGAGAGAGAGAGAGAGAGAGAGAGAGATGCTGGTGTGTGTTTGTATCAGTCACAGTCTTTCCTCAGTCAGCAGAGTGAATCTTTAGTCTCGATCAGATAAAAACGGCAGTCTGCTCATTTTAAAGGAACAGTTCAATGTTTAGAGAAATCCTCTTCCTTCGTGTCTTCCCCACAGTCACACGAGGAGATGGATATCAGCTTTATGTCTGTGGAAGACCTCTGAGTGGAGAAAGGTGGTGCTGAAAAGGAAGCTCTTTTTGGCTCATATTTGCTCAGAAATGGGATCGAAAGGTCAAAATGAGGATGATAATCGCACATTAATAACACAATTTGACAAATTACACTTCAGCTTAAAATACATTTTTAAAAAATTAAATATAAATATAACAGCCGATGAACATGCATGGTTCTGCAGTTATGTAAAACTTTGATTACAGTCCTACATCAAAACTCAAAATCAAGGCAGTTGACAGACTGCATCATTGGTAGGTGTTTCAGCCACTGTTTACTTTTTTTTAAACACCCAAATGAAAAAGTTTTTAACAGAAAAAAACTGTAAAGCCAAAACAAATCTATGACATTTTAAAGGTAACATTTTCTAATGCCTAAAAATGTGCCAGCATGTAGCTAAAATGGACCCAGGCCTAATTCAAACCCCGACAAGTGCAGAAATGCCAATGAGAAATGTTTCACCTCACACAGAAACGCTTACACTCTTAAAAGCAGTACACAAAAAGCCCACAAGGCATGAAAAACCAGCGCCGCTTTTCAGTCTTTTCAGGCTATGGACAATAGCTCCTAATGCAATGAGACTGACCTGTTAATATTTGGCCAAATTTGGCTAACAGCTGATCATTGAGCTTAAGCATAGAAGCAAGAAGCTATGACCACTGACCAAAGGTTTATTAGCTTTAAAAGGATTGTAGAATAAAGAGTGAGTTAAACCTAAACCCATCTGTTTGCACAAAAACTGCTTCTTTATTTTGTCACCATCTTTAAATTTCATGCAGACTAACAGCAGACACCCTCTTTCTCTCTTCATAGCAGAGATGCCAGAATGCAGGAGAGGGTCTAAAGTGGGCCTCTTCCCACCTGTATTTACTATAATTACTTTTTAAGGCTTTTTAAGGTTTTTTGTCAATTTCAATTATTCATATAAAATATACATCTCCACCTAAATCATTCACATTACAATAGATTAAACCACACAATAATGTTTTTCCTGCACATAAATGATTTTGTGTGGTACCAGTACTAACATAACTCACATCAACACTTCTGGTAATGAAAACTGATGCATTCAAAGAAAAGAATACAGCACCGTTAGACGTGTTTGCCCCCATCGTTCATGGCAGCAGTATTGTAATGTGTTATTGCCACCTAGTGTAGCATGTTTCTGAGTAAGCGCAGAATATAAAGGGTCGCATAAAAGACAGAGAATGGCAGAAGCCAACTCAGCCAGAAAACCAACATAAATAAATTAGCAGGACGCTACAAATAAGAGTCAGAGCAGCAGGAAGCAAAGCAAACAGTGTGAGAATTCGACAAAGATTTAAAAGGGTTGTTTCAACAGCTCCGAAGCAGAAACACACACATATACACACACATGCACACAAAGAGAGAGAGAGAAGCTGCCCACTGCCCCCTCTCTCTGGTCCAGCTATAAAAACCCATTAGTAATCACTCCTCGACTCTCAGTGGCTCTTTTCGCCCAAACGACTTCCATCCAGCCAATCTGCATAAATCTGCATTAATGGACAATTTTCCCTCCACAGAAAACAAATGTGCTTTAAAAAAAAGCCTCCTTATCTGTCAGCCTTTAGAGGAAGCATCAGCACACACACTCACACAAAGACACACACACATATACGTAACTGCAGCCTCTATTAACAACAGATAAAACCCAACAGACATATCATGACACGCTTACAAAAGCAATATAACACGAGTGCCGGACAGAAGAACGCCATGATGCTGATGCTTCAGCTGCTGAATCCTCCCACAGACCGTACAGGAAACATGCATACGGCCACGGGAACTCCACTCCAGCTTTACGCCCTTCGCCATGTTGGTTTGTTTTCTGGAGCCAGAGGAGCCGTTAGAAGGTCAAGTGCTACGTTAATGGAAGATGCTAGGAACCTTTGGTTAGTAAGGTGACATTTACAGTTTAGACACATGGACTGCAGTACTGGACTTTTCTAGAGGTGCAGGTGAAAACATGGTGTCAGGTTGGACTTTAGCCAGTCTTTAACCTGCAGCTCCCTCGCACAAACGTGTGATGTTGGACTGCACCAGTGCAATAATAATCCAGTTAAGAACAGTCTGCAGGGATCGTGGATGGTTTAAAACATGAATGTAGATGCCCTGTCATCACCCACTGGCCTCTGAAGTATGGCTCTGAAGCCACGAGTTGAGCGTTTTCACTGTCGCCACATTTGTGCTTTAAAACTAATATAAACTAATATAACGGATGAGTTGTGGTCATATCCTCCTCATGTGTTTATGACCCAGAATGACTGAGTCCATAAACCCACCAGGAAAGTGTTTAGAGGTCAAATGTGAGATCAGATATACTCAAAGCATAATCTTGAGATAAACAGCATAAAGCAAGACTGTCTGTATTTTGAATATGTTTTACAAGGCCAGCAGGCACCAACAGTTCAAACATGTTCATTAGTCCAAACTAACTGAGGTGACACCTGCCTCCAACACCAGCAACCAACATTTAATCAAAGTGGAAACATCCCAAACTTTAAGTAGTGGTTCAGGTGGCAGAGGGGGCCATCGACCAATCAGAAGGTTGATGGAATGATTCCCGCTCATGCAGTCCTTGTGTTGAAGCATCCTTGGTATCAGTAAGATACTGATGCCGAGGGCTCAAACTGAGTAGAAAGGCACTGTATAAGTACCGGTCCATTTGATGTACAGAGCAGAAATATGACACAGAGACTCAAACAGGCTGTAAACATTGACACCTCACATCTGTAGCCAGCCTCAAGTGGACATGAGAGGAACTGCAGGTTCATTTTTATGCTCCAGAGGTTGCACCCCACATGATCAACTAGTTTAACTCATTTGCTCTTTAGCACCACCCTCAGGACAAACTGCACTTGAGTTTTACTGACTGACTCAAGAAATCACACCAACGTTTAACCAGCCAGGTCTGTTCTCCTCGAGTTTTCTTTGTGGGTAAAACCCCTTCGAGGTCTGAAACTCTGCAGCAAAAACCTTTTCATTCTGAAAACAGCCTCTGGTCTGCTGCGCCATCCCGTTGCCACGGCGACCTTGACCTGGATAAGCAGCCGGAAAATGGGCAAGATGATGGATGGCTGTGTGAACTTCTGAAAGTAAATGTTTTTTAATCTGGATTTGTTTACGGGCTCCGCAGAGTGAAACATAGGCAATAACCAAACAAACTGTAATACAACACACACATTAACCACCGAAACACACACACACGCACACAACCCCACGGCCCATCAATCACACACACACACACACTGCTGCGCTGCTACATAGCTGAGTTTCAATCAGACGCTGAGAATCTCATCAGCATTCACAACAAGTCTCACCAAACACACACACACACACACACACACACACACACACACACACACACACACACACACACACACATAAGGTTCTGCATCATTCAAGACATTTAAAGGTTATATATTATTCTATTTATTCCTTGTTCCTGTTTGATTCATGTTGTTTGCTTTGTTTGCTTTTTGATCCTCGGGCCAGGCAGATCATGTGACTTTTATTTGCCTATCTTGCATCACAGAGTGAGATAACTTTAAAAAGTCTCTAGCACTTCTTCACGTGGCCACCAGAGGTTATTAAAACTTAACTACACACTGTAACAAGCTGCTCACAGCAGTGACCTGTGACACTGCTTAAAAATCACTCCACAGAAACTTTATTTCCTGTCTTTCACAGATATTTCACCTCCGGCTCTCCTATTCTGGAAAGCACGTTGAGTTACCATGACTACCGGTTAACGTCATCTGTCCAGTCCTATCGGCAGCTCATGTGCACATTGGAGACGACGTCTTTAACCTGTTCATACTCATTTCCCCCACATCTCACCTGTCTTGTCTTCAGGCCTTCTTCCCCTCGAGCAGCTCTCGGGTGTTTTCGGCGGCCCGCGCCAAACTGTCAGCCATCAGTGCTTCCTCCAGACTCCTCCTGGCCTGGTACACTTTCATTTCCTGCTCCCTGCACGCACGCACACACACACACACACACACACACACACACACACACACGTCTTTTTCTATTAAGATGTCTTTACTATTACTCGTAGTCCACAGTCTGCTGGTTTCTCCTGACAGTTTTAATTTCATATAAAGACCATTTTTATAAAATACAAACCTTAAGCAACTTTATTAATCAGAGCAAATGTATCAAAGCCTGCAGACTAGTCCTGCACCTCAAGCACTAAATCTTAATACAACAATGATGAACAGAAAACATAAATCATAGAAAGTGACACCTACATTAAAAATGAATAAAATTAGAGTACACAGTTCTGATTTTGTGTGTCCAGTCCTACTGGCTGATTGGATGCATGTATCAGCCTACAAGAATTGGTCGCATCCATCACAGTGTTTTTGTTTTTGTTTTGTTTTTTCATTTTTTTGCTATTTCAATAGTTTCATCTTAACCTTGTATTTTGTGTCATGACTGGATATTACAGATGCACATAGCTTTTGGGTATGGAAACTCGAATTATTTTGCCTCAAATATGCATCCTTTTTATCAGCCAGCAGGGGGCGACTCACAGAGCTGCAGCTGTGTAGAAGTCTGTGAGAAAATGGCTACAGGTTCACTTGATTTATGAGTACTGCAAGCACTTTCCTGCTGAGTTTATGGTCTCAGTCGCTAGGTCAAGTCTTACTGAACATGACACCAGGTTCATTTTGTAAATTGTGGTCCCTGGTGTGGTGTTCTCACATTAAACACGAAGCAGTTACACTCAAAGTCTATGCAGAAAACTGTAGGACTTCTAGTGAAAAACTGAAAGTAAGTCTGTTCCAGTTGTCGGATATTTAAAAGATGCAACGTGCTTCTAAGTTTATGTGCTTGGTTATGCATTATTCATACTGAATAAAATGCTTTATCCACTTTCTACATTTTGATCATTCTGGTTCAAAAACAAGAATTATCCAGGACACTTATCCAGAATACTCACTGGTTGTTGTGTTATTGTCCAATGATCTTCACTGAAGAAGACAAACTGAGGACATATTTATCACTTTTATATAAAAAATACTGTTGTAATTAAATGTATTTGTGCATGTAAACACCAGACTGTAAAACCCATTCTGATGTAATCAAAATGAAGACATTATGTCGCACATGGTCACGGTGATGAATTTCTGGCTGTCCACATACTTTTGCAGATGAATTCTACTCTTGATTGAGCCATTAATCAGACTGAGTTTAAAATTCAAAGTTACTTTAAAGCAAACGTGTAAGCTTTTCTCTCTGTGCTGAACCATCCTTTACAGAACACAGACTCAGCCTCATGTGTACATCTGAGACTGAATCTGGATCAAGAAAGAAAACACAGTCAAGTCAATCGAAAGATGCTTTTCGTGGGATAAATAAGACTCTTAATTAAAAACGGAGATAAAAAAAAAATAGAAATTGTGTCAAACAGCGGAAGAAAACTATGAATAAGCTGACCAAAATGAAAACGTGAGATTTCAAAAACAGAGCTGTGTTGGCCTGATGTGCCACGGGAGGAAGAGGTGGTGGAAAGATGAGGAAGAGGAGGGAGAGGAAAGGAATGAGAGCAATTTAAGCACATTCAACTGGAGAGAGAGAGAGAGAGAGAGAGAGAGAGAGCGAGAGAGAGGGAGAAGGAAAGAGAGAAAGAGGAGGTAAGAGGGAGAGAATGGGAAATTAATGGAGGGGAGAGATAAGGAAAGGAATACGAGGAGGAGGGATGGAGGAAAACAGGAGGAGGAGGGGTGGAAATGGAAATGGGATGAAAGATGAAGGTGGGAAAACAAAGGAAGAGGGGGATGAAACATGGGAAGGATGAAGCCGATAAAGTAAGGAAGAATGAAACAGTAAAGAAAGGAGAAGTGGATGGAAGAAAAACATCAAGAAATATAAGAAAGGATTACAAGGGGAAAAGGAAAGGAGCACAGAAAAAAATAAATGAAAACAAAATAAGATTAGGAAGGAATGAATGAATGGAAAAGAACGAAGGGAAAGGGAGTAAAAGAGGTGAGAAGAAAATAGGAAGAAAAAGGGGGAGGAGAGAAGATGGGAGGGAAGGATCTCGTGAGGTATTCAAGTGATTCTGCTGTAATGGCTTTGGCCAGCTGTTCTCCCCAGTGTTTTCCACTGGACACACACACACACACACATATATATATATATATATACATATATATACACACAGCCAGATGTGTGTCCCCACAGTGCCTCCTGCTGTCAGCATGTATTAATTGCATTCGTGCTTTATAGGGACCCTGGTCTGGCAACACAGACAGCAGGAGCAACAGGATGATACTGGAGAATCAGCTGCTTCACTTTTCAGATAA
This sequence comes from Simochromis diagramma, assembly GCF_900408965.1. Taxonomy (NCBI): domain Eukaryota; kingdom Metazoa; phylum Chordata; class Actinopteri; order Cichliformes; family Cichlidae; genus Simochromis; species Simochromis diagramma. The sequence goes on from NW_024387245.1 coordinate 24,380,614, forward strand.
ATTAGACTATATCAAGCCCACAGGCATTCAAAGCAAATAGGAAATAGGAGCCCTGATGTCCTTATAAATCAAGAAATCCTGGTGTCCTATCTATGGTTTTGTGTAGGATAAATATGTACTGAGCACTCAGTTAGCATTAGCCAAGAAGCTAACTAGAAAGAAAACACATCCAGAAGAGTGTTTTATATAAACAAAAACACTTTTTTCTCCCATATTACAAAGCTGTGACATCACAACTACATGACTGGTCAGTTGTTGTTGTTGATCTTGGACCAACATTATTATGATGATGAGCAACAAACCCAGCACAGGGATATCACACCGTTCAGAAATCCAGCTCAGCGCCTCAAAATAGCTGAGTTGACAGACACCTAGCAAACAGCTAGCTGACAGCTACAGCCGCCTGTGTTGCTAACTTATCCAGACTAATGAATTTCTAAACACCACCATGTATATAGTTGTGGGAGTACAAACAAAGCTGTAGAGATCAAACCACTTTTCGTATCAGGCTGTAAGCTTCTACCTACATCTTTGGAGTCAACCTGAAGTGGCCATTAAACAGGCTGTAGCTTTTGGCACGTAGAGGAAGAACCACATACTTCCTGGGAATCATAGTAATAATGGAGGTAATCATGACCTGTAGCTAAAATGCTAATGTCTTCAACCTCTCATATGCAGGTCATTCAGAGCAGATAAGAACAGGCTGTGAACATTTTTGGCTCAAGACTTATTTAGCAGTTTGATATTAAATTGAATCATATGTTTCATGTTAATTTCCCAATGTGGCCTCCCCCCCCACACCCCTTCGACTCCCTTCATGCTTCATTTCTCCTCATCTCTCCTTGTCTGTCTCCTATCTCATCACCTTCTCATCCTCCCCTCTCACTACAACTGATTACTCCCCCTACCCAGCATGCATCAGTCATCAACCCTCATCTGTCTCATCCTGGAAGGCGACAGAAATCGTTTTGCGTTTTATCAGAGGCTAGAAGGAATGAGAATTTACATTTTTCCATGTCTAACACACAAAACGCAGCTATGCTCATCAAACGCCATCACTGTCTAACAGAGAAAACGCATCACATAATTGTATTCAATCTCACTGGTTAGCTCATACAGTATTAGCCTACTCACCAAGCATTACTGTACTGATACAGTGGATCCAGAAAATATTCTAGAAAAATGATATGCTTTTCAAGCAATCTACAATTAATAAGACATTAAGTGGAAACAGCTGCTTTTCACTTTAATAACTCTTCAGATGTGTCCATAACTGACTGAACACCTGGAGAATCTGCCAAAAACATTGATCAGGCCTATACTGTAGAGAGAGCACACCTGTATCTTCTCAAAGAGCATTAAAAGTAAACTGGGATAAACATCCACTTCACGTTCCAGATAAACAACGTCAAGCCCACGAGCATTTAAAATCATTAAAAAACAATAGAGACTAAATAAATAAATCGGAATCTTTGTTGTCCTGGCTTAAATAAAATTATAAGTACACTAATATTAATACACTGGAGCTTAAACCTGCTTAAACTGGTTTGTGGACATCTCCACCACATGTGCTGAAAGTTGGGATATTTGGACAGGAGATTAGCTGTTAGCTAACACTAGCAGACACAAAGTCACAGACATCTGTTTATTTGTTCAGTATTAGTAATAGACTCATACAATACTAGAATTTCACTCACCAAAACTGGAACACAAACTTCTTAGATAGTCTGAAACACGTACTTATAAGACCTACTAATTCCCTTAAAAATGCTTCAAAACATAACAGCACAAACACAGTCGACAGGTCCAGGAAAACAGTCAAAACAGCACATGAACAACTGAAGAACAAGTCTGGTGACCTTGGGAGGCTCGGACAAACCTCAGAACTACCGGAGTGAGATCTGAGGTTGCTCCAGTTCCACTGGAGCTTGAATAGTTATGTCAGGACAAATTGGAAAAAACTGACAAATTCAGGTTTCCAGAGCTTGCCTGAAGAGACACAAAGCTGTAACTACAAACAAATCCCGTTTTCTCTTTGTTACGCTATCCCTTAAAGTGTGCAAAAAGTAAAGAGGAGTTTCTAAATCTACAAAACCCACAGAACGTCAACGCCTTATGTCCATCAAAGGACGATGCTTACAAGCTGAATGGACGCAATCTGTTTAAAACTGGTGATGACAACATCTCTTAAGACAAATTTAGCTGCAGATGCAGGAAAGCCCACTTTGAGGCTCCAGTGAGAAAAAGTGACAATCCATTAGGGGTAAAACCAAGAATTAACGAGGTTTCAGTAAGGCTAGCATGAGTCCATGACTGTTGCTCATAGGCTCTTAGGTTGGAACTCACATGGAGTTAACTTTAGAAGCTTATAGTCTGCATCTTTATCCTACAATAAGGATCTGTAGCTACTGTCATATTTTGAAATATTTTATTCTGAGCTTTCTGCTGAGCTGTGTGTGATTTGTCACTTCTGTGTGTGATTCAACTGAGGGCACAATTAGCATTTGAAATACTGATAAATGATAAAAGACGGTCTAAAGAGTCATAAATGTCAGTTATGCAGCCACAATAAGCTGAGGTCATGCTGAGCCGAATGAGAGCGAAGCGAAAAATCTGACTGCACTAAATAGAAAAAAGAAGAAAAAAAACCTTTTTTTAAATTACAGCTTTTCCATTTGTAAGAGGGGAAACATAGTAATAAAAAGAGTGAATCACATAAATCAGCACAAAAGTTACTAGAGAATTTTTAAGAGCACTTGCAGCAATTAAAATTTCTGCAAATATTCACACAAGTACAAAGGTTCAAGGATAACAGTTTTTTTTTTCAAGTTTTAGTAAATAGAAGTGCAGAATAAATCGCCACTAAAAACAGCTTCATCATTCAGGAGGAAAACCTGCTCAAACACACTGAAGGTGAAGATGAATACAACTTCTCTGAGTCACTGAGTGACAAAAACAAGAAAAGCAGGACTCCTGATTCTTAAACGCAATAATAAAGATCACTTATTTTGGACCAGATGAACAGAACCAGGTCACCAATGTCTTCTTGGATGTTAACCAGCTAAAGAAACATCACCTTTACATTTAAATGCAGTGAAAGAGTTAAAGGTGAAAGTCTTTCTTTTGAGTCTATTACGAAGACCTTTACTCGGCTCAGCCATTCTCCAATTCATGTTTACCCACTCAGCTATTTTCTGTTGATCTGAGGTCTGAACTGTACACAGCCATCAAATCTAAAATCGTGTTAGACGCGGTGTCCCAGTTACACCTCAGCGCTGCGTTAAATATGCAAACACGTCTCTTTGCCTTGCTTTCACACAACATCTGACATTTTATTTGGTTGTGAAACCGTCTGATCACTCAAGCGCACAGACTACCCTATCAGCTGACAACTTTTTAAATATGTTTTTAAAAAAAACATGTTTATATCATTTATGTTACTGTGTCATGGTGCACGGACTTGCACAAGCCTCAGGATAGTCAGTGCTTAATGTTTACACCAGCATTTGTGTCAATGGCCTTTTTGTACTGATGACCACGAGACGATAAATAAAAACTAATTCACGAGGACAAAAACTATGATGTATGAAATAATAACAACGTGAAAATATTCTGGACAGATGACGAGATCCACTCAGAACTAATTAAGTTGTGCAGAAAAGCGGCACGAGTTTGGAAGTGATCCAATCAGAAGTAATCTGCTTGTGCAGGAATGTTAGACGCACCCATTTGATCCACCCGCTGACAAGTTAAGCTAACTGCCAGGATCCCTGTTTCACCCTGAATGTGATAAAAAGGAGACAGGTGGAGACATTTTGCATTTGATGTCAATTAAAGAGATGCTTTGTGAACCATGTGGAGGAACTCGTTGGTACAGCAGTAAAAGAAGGTCTGGATTTAAATCTGCTGGTTGTCTGAGAAGTTCACCAAGCTGCTCAGATGTCCTTTTGCTTTTAAACCAACTTTATATGTAAATGGATGATTTGATTTAACCCCCTCAGATCTAAGTCATCATGGAAAACATTTATGCTTATACATTGAGGATATGATTTTTATTGTCTCACTGATGAATCCATAAAGTGCAGCAAAAAAATAGGCAGAAATACACAGGAGCAATTGCTGGTACCGAACAGGTTAATCACCGCAGTTGTTCTACTGAAGTGTACGTCAGGTTAGACCGTGGGTTAGGTCACAGGGCTTCAGAGGACTTTGCGGTTACAACGTAGCTGTGGCACAGAATTTCCACTGAAGCATAAATCCTCTGTTTCTCCAACATGTATGTCTTTTTTCTATTGTTCTCCCAACTCATACCAATCAGGAAAGATCATGATTCTCCCTGACACACATCAAAAACTCCTCACTTTTTCCCAAAAAGGTCAGTTTTCCCAACAAAATCTAAGGTTGAGTTCAGATTTGGATGTGAGGATTTACACTTCAGAGGGTTAAAAGCAAATGACTGGCACGTCAGATTAAGCCCAGAAAACAGGGTCCATGGATATTTGCTGCTTCGAGGTTAGTTTATCTGTTGAATTAACTGCGAATTCAGCTTTTCTCCTTTCAATTTTAAACAAATCTCAGCATTGTTTAGTTGTCTCGATGAGATGTCTTTAACATCTTTTCAACAGGTTGCTCAAGAGATATGAGAAAGGAGCTTGAACATTCGGAGTAGAGACACTGCTCCTAGGTGTTGAAAAGAGCCAACACAGATGGTTCAGGCAACTGATCACAATGCCTCCTAGATATCTGCCTTTGGAGGTTTTCTGGGCATACCCAGATGAGAGTAGAGCCCCCCCAGGGACAGAACCTGAACTTGCTGGAAAGGGTTTAAATAACTAATCTGGCCGGGGAGCACCTCATCTCCCCAAATGGGAACTGAAAAGCTCTGCTGGAGAAGCATGTCTGGAATATTCTTCTGAAAGCCGACATAAGAAAAGAAAATGAACGGACGATACAAGAAGCATGCCAAATTTACTATTTGTTAAAAGGTCTGGCTTGCAGTATTCCCACCGAAGCACAGACAGCTACCACCGCATTACTTTGATACTGAAGAAAACTTTTAAACAAGCCCCGGAGCTCTTAGCATGTTTGTGTATGTTTGTTTGCAGTGGACTTCAAAGATAATGATCTCCTTGGAAAGTGTAAGTCACACTGTGTATCATGTCTTTGTACTCTGATTAGTTGTGACTCACAAGAAGCACTAATTACAACTAAAAATGCAGCAACAGGACACTCAAAGCTTTAAAGTACCAAAATTGCCTTCTTAAGCTGTGTGTATCTGTGTGTGTGTGTGTGTTGATTGTATCTTTCACCTCTCAATATGAAAATCCCTGTTCCAAATTAATCTTTGGAGCTGGGTTCACAGAGAGCTGGCACAAACATTAGCATTTTAGCACGGCTTCAAGTGCTCATGTCAGAGGGAGAAGCATGCACTTCTCCCTCTTTGGTTACAATCAGCCGAATGCCTTGTAGTGACTGAGAGCTGAGGGGGGACAAAGACTGTTTGAGGACTGCGGGTCTTACCGGATGTGCTCGTCGGTGACGGTGAAGGCCTTGCAGAGCGGCTGGGACGTGTTGAGCCAGATTGCCGGATTCTTCTCAGCCGCTACAGACGTCTGTCCCGTAATCGGAGCTGAGCTCATGTGCAGAGCGCTGGCGATGGCCGACAGCAGGGTGTCGTCACTCGCATCTGGACCGACACCTGTCCAATGAGAGAACGAGATCAAGAGATGGGTCAGAGGTCAAGACAGGCTGAAGGACTGGATTCAAGCTGTTGTTGGAGACCTACTCTGCAATCCTTTGGGCAGGTCCATGGTACGCAGGACCTGCTCTGTGACGTCTGATGACCGCAGACCTTTCAACCTCTTCTCCCAAAACAGCTGCAGACAGACAGACAGACAGCTGTTTATCTGATCATCTCACTGGTTTTTGATTAGTTTTGCTTGTTCATTTTCAAGACATTTTCAATGTCCATCAGGCCTCAGTAAATTGTTCAGGGTAAGGGTTAGAATCAGAAATTCCTGTTTGAAATGCTCAAATGGAAATCTTAGATGAACTAAGCAAAGGTAAATCTTTAAAAGATCTTCTAGATTCTGTATATTTGACTCAGCATGCAGCTGAACTCCAACCTAACCCTAAAGGCCATCGCACGCTGGGCAGGTTGTGAAAAAGTGGCGCTGAATTCATTCAATTATCAAGAGAATTTCCTGGTTTGATCCAGGAGTCGAAGCTGCATGACAGCACATTTTTGGATGTCAGTGGGATCGTTTGAGCTGTTGTTGGCAGAGTGGGGATCATATCTGATGAGGCAGAGAGATCGTTCCAGTAAGCCGACTGACCCAGAGCAGAATCTAACTGTGTGGCAGAGGTAAAATAGTATTATTTACTATTTACATATCACTGTATATTCAGTAATGCTGCATATTTTGAGCTACAAGCACAAATGCAAAGATCTGAGTGGCCAGATCAGTTTATTCAAATAACAAATTTAAGAAAATCTGCACACCTGAGTCAATGACAAGTGCATAGAAGGAAAGAAATCTGAGAAATATAGCCTAAACTCCACAGACCATCCTGCTTACCAGATCTGTTTATTCACATCTAAAAACTCAAGCCAGCCCAAAAGCATTAATGCTGCACATTCATTCAGAGACTAAGTATATTGAGCTTGGAAAGAAAAGTGTCTGGATTTCTTTAAGTTACTTGAAGAAGTTTCACCTCTCATCCGAGAAGCTTCTTTAGTTCTAAGGTCAAATTGTGGAAAGTCCCCGATTTAAGCCGTATGGGAGTGTCCCCCTAGAGGGTCATGAACCCCTGTTGATCCTCTATCTAATCACATTTCTTAAGGTGTGAAAGCGGGTGTGGGTCACATTCAGCCGATGTTTCGGGTGAACTCACTGTGAAACCTGGCCCCACCCTATCATGTGATTTCCTGAGGTCAAAATGGTCCAGGATGTGAGTGGGCATTAAGGCGTCTGGAAATGGATCTCAAAACTGGATTATAGATGGCAGACAGTTGGTGTCGTAAGCCACCACCTCTGTTCAAAGATGGTCGTTCACAGTGGACATAGATAATTTCTTTAAGTTACTTGAAGAAGTTTCACCTCTCATCCGAGAAGCTTCTTTAGTTCTAAGGTCAAATTGTGGAAAGTCCCCGATTTAAGCCGTATGGGAGTGTCCCCCTAGAGGGTCATGAACCCCTGTTGATCCTCTATCTAATCACATTTCTTAAGGTGTGAAAGCGGGTGTGGGTCACATTCAGCCGATGTTTCGGGTGAACTCACTGTGAAACCTGGCCCCACCCTATCATGTGATTTCCTGAGGTCAAAATGGTCCAGGATGTGAGTGGGCATTAAGGCATCTGGAAATGGATCTCAAAACTGGATTATAGATGGCAGACAGTTGGTGTCGTAAGCCACCACCTCTGTTCAAAGATGGTCGTTCACAGTGGACATAGATGGCTTCTTTCACTCCTCTTTCAAACCATCACTCACACATTAATGTTAGCCGCATGGTTTGTTTCTGTTTAAGGTTTTAAACAGGGCTGGATGTAGATGGGTCAGCAGGGACCTGGAGGATGTTAACAGGATAATGGAACCAGGTTCCTTTCCTGCTGCTCTGCTTTAACTGGACAGAGTTAGAAGACAACAGTACTGTTGTTAAAAACTTTTATAGTGAAGAGTTCCAACAAGGAAAAAATTCGATACTGAGGGGTAAGTTGGACTCTAGCTCTAAAGATGTTGCAGGCAGTCTGATGGATGCTAACCTCTTACTGTTCAGTGGCAGAAAAAGAGCTCATTTTCATCTAGTCTGTGAACCCAAATGAATGTCTTAGAATAGAAGAACTGTGGGGCTTAAATGCATATTTTATCACCTTTCATTAACAGTATCATTCTACCCAACATATTTCTCTCCCTCCAATCATCATTCAGTCCTCCGTGTGCTGCTTTTCCCATGATGCTTCAGCACCCTCTAGTGGTTCCAGCTGTCATTACACTCTTCTCCTCCTCACAGCCGTCTCTTATGTAAGAGCCTGACCTCGCCCTCCTGAATTACCTGTATGTGTATTTGTGTGTGTGTGTTTCAGTGTCTCACCTGTTTGGGCTGCTCGATCGCTCGCTGCAGGTCTGTCTTCACCTTGTTTCCGGGGTGACTCGTAACCTTGGTAACGGGCTGTTTAAAGATGGAGGCCGTCTGTCTGATGGGCAGAGCTGTGTTCAGGTCTGGTTTCCCTCCCTGCATAAGACAGACACAAATCTGAATGTTGGTGTTTGGTTTCTTTTGCTCCCTGACTTCCTACGTTCCTTCCTTCCCACCTTCTTGTCCTTCCTCCCTTTTATCCTTCTTTTACTTTAGCTTTCTCCTGTTCTTTTCTTCCTTACAGGTCACATTTACCTTCCTATACATGAGACAGAAATATTAAACCTGTGGTTGTTTCTGTGAGTGTTTGATGTAAGCTTAAAGGGTTAACTCTAAGCTGAGACAACAACAGGAAGTGCATGTTTGTGTGTCTCTGTGCCCATAAGTAATGAAGTGTGAAGAGCAGCAGTACAGGGTTGCGAACCGTGTCAATACAGCACACACACAAACACATACATGCTGAAATTAACACTGAGGATGTGTAGATTATCCGTTTAGCGGGTAAATTTTGCTAAGGCTCGCCTCTCTCTGCAGGCGCTATTTTTTCCCATTTTAGCTCACCCTACTCCACCTCTGATTGGTCCACACTTTATCCACTTAAACAACCATACACAGTCTATGTTTGATTACAGTCAGTGATCACAGTAAATGTTGAATGGATTGATACTTATAAAGCACTTTTTACTCTAACTGAGCACAATGTGTTTTTGCCCAGACACATTTAAAATACATTTCACACCTTCAATCTACAGTCTCTACAGAGGCCGATCTGGAGGATTTATCTAGTCTGAAGCTGTTTCATACATGCACTGCAGCTCTGAAATCTTCTAGCCAAAACCAGACATTCACCGCCAGCGAGTAGGCGTCATCTCCCAGTCATTTCCAGCAGTAGTCATTTCCAGCAGTTAGAAAGCTGACTATTTCCTGCTGTGCTTCATGTATGAAAGGACAACTGTGGGAAAAAATCCCACCCTAATTCTCCTTAACTTCTCCACAGTTTACATGTGAGCTTACCAGGTCTGTAGTCAGGATCACCTAAGTGGTTCCCCTATTTGTGTGCCGCAGAGAAAAGGCAAAGAGAGCAGATCTAACGCCCACAATTTAAAACGCAGATGACCATGGCACATTTTAGATCATAACACTGACAAGATCAACGAGACAAGAAATAAATGAGACAAACAACCAACACCAGTCAGAGCCAAAATGACGATGCAGATTGGTCTTGAAGAAGAGAAGTCATCCAGAGCAAAACAAATCAAAAGCAGCATGTCAATTCTGGGCGAAAACACCCTGAAGGTTGAGACAAGCTCGGGCCGGGCCCAGCGCAAACTACCATTCAGATTATCCTGAACTAGGACGAGTGTTAATTAAGACACCAGAGTGGAAGCAGACAAGTAGACTTTGAATACATATCTCCTTTTTGTGTTTTCAAAGTATTAGAAGAAAATCAACTTTAAAAAGATCCACTGAGGGAGTCCGATGTTTCCTCAAAGCTCTAGAATCCCTGTAGCCCATAAATTCATTAGGATTCATAATTTATGTGTTTGCTTGTAACGTTTGTCTGTTTATGGACTTTTGAAGAAGCCATTACTAGGTTTTGTGCTTTCATCTAAAGCCACCAACGTGCTCCCAGTTGTCTTCATTGTTATCATTATGTTGTTATTTATGGGGCTATAAACCAAGTTTTAACCTCTTATAACATCTAACAACTCCTTTTATTTGGAATTTTCACCCATTTGACATATCCAGATGGAAATCTGTGAGTCCAAACTGCATGTGAGACAGCTGGTTGGTTGATTTATGATGTCATTTCACTCTGTTTGGGTTTCCCTCCTCTTGATTTTCTTCTTTTATTTTTACATCATGGTTTAAGAAGCGTCCGTTTAACTGTACCCCACTTACTTCATCCTTAACTACTGACTAACTATTTTAACTAATCATCCACTTCTCCCACTTTCACAATGCCCAAACAAATCTCAGGCAAAATAAGGAGAAGGCTCAAAGACAGTAATTTATGAATAAAGGGGTTATGACCAGCTTTTTCAGTATGAACATTAGGCTTGTTCTACATTTCCAGAACTAAAAATCCTTACCTGACTTTAAATTTAGCCCTCCCAGGGTTAAGATCTGAGTCTAAATATCCATGAGATGGAGGTAAAAAAGACTTAAAATACGCAAAAGGGAAAAATAAAGTGACAACAGTGAGCAAACCAGGAGACGGGGCTGTCCCTGATAACAGGACTGCTGGGATTACACTTCCATGTGGACGTGCACACAGTCAGCTTTTGAGTCGACATGGATAATTTGGAGCGTAAATGAAGCCTATGAGGTCTAAGTCATCATCCAAGTACCCCACCGGTGTATATTTCAGAAAGGATGCAGGCCCTATTCTCCCCCAATACATAGAAATCATGTATTTGAGCATGTGGAGAAACAGGTCTGAGCTTAATCAGGAATCGGATGTTTGTTATGCACATGTGACCAGGTTACTTCCTCAAACAGAGGACACAAAATCACCCTGCTATCAAACAGAATATCATCTCAATCCGCTCTCACTCTCTCTGACTCTCCAATAACATGAGGTTCAGCTGCTGGGTTTTTATCTATGCAAATAAGTCTGTGTGACTCAGGTATATTCACACGATGGATAAACAAGCACAAAGTTCTTGTTAGCTGACCCTGTGACCTTTCGACCTGTTGCCGGAAGAGTTTTGTTAATCTGATAATCTGTTAAAGCACAATACACACACAGTCACTCCCACACAGGTGTGATCCATCTGGGTTACCTTGGCCATGCTCAGCGGGTCATGTCGGAATCTCTGTTTGTTTTTCTGCAGTTTTCCGGGCATCATCTTGCCCGTGCGAAAGTCAAAACATGCCAGATCCACTGTATTTCCAAGGTAACGGGACAGCTGGGGCTTACTCCGGAACTTCTTTCCTGAAGGACTGGAGGATAAAATGGAAAGGACGCTATCATTAAAAAGTCATACTTATAACATCATAAAGAGAACCTATACTACATTACCAATGATGAGTGCCTAACATGGCCTGGGGTCAGTGTGTGTACAGGTAATCCCTGTGAGCTGGAAGCTAAGACTTATTCCTTATTCCACTATTCGCTCAGTATTATGTCAAATAGAGGGGATATACGTAATATAGTCATCTCAGAAAGTGAGTACAAACGCCCCTCCCACCTGCGGAGTATTTATTTATTGTTTGTTTGTTTGTTTGTTTGTAAGGTAGAGTCAATGAAAGGAAAGCTGAATTAAAGGGATAAAAAAAATTCAGACAGAACATGAACTGAGAGGCTGTAAACATCTTGATGCATGCTCAATTATCCAGGTAAGTAAATCTCCAAAAGTTGATTCTGTTCATCTGGACGTAGCGTTTTCAGTGGGAGAAACATTTCGTCACTCATCCAAGTGACTTCTTCAGTCATTATGCAAATGTACTGTTTATAAGATTGGGGAAACCTGCAGTCAGCTGAGACTGAAGAAGTCACTTGGATGAGTGACGAAACGTTTCTCCCACTGAAAACGCTACGTCCAGATGAACAGAATCAGCCTTTTGGAGATGAGAGGCTGTAACATAAATATGGATTATTATGAGCTGTAAATCATGCAAAGCGATACTAAACAGAACTTTTTGTTTGTAGCTGAGTGAAAAACCCTGTTCCTTTGGTTATAATCCCATTTCCAAACAATCTGAAGTCCTTCATTCTACCGTGAGAAAGCTTATTCACAAGTGGAAAACATTCAAGACAGTCGCCAGTATTGAGTGGACATCCCAGCAAATTCACCTGAAAGTCAAACTGAAAGTGCAAAAAAAAACCCCAAGAGCTACATCTCAGACTCTGCAGGCCTCAGTCAGCATGTTAAATGTTAAAGTTCATAACAGCACAATCAGAAAAAAAGAGAACGAGTAGGACTTGTTTGGGATGGGTTGCCAGGGGAGAAGGCTCTTCTCTCTAAAAGAACACAGCAGCACAGTTAAGCTTTGCAAAGCTGCATCTGAACAAACCACCAGACGAGACCAAAGGGGAGCTGGTTGGCCATAGCGCACAACACCATATTTGGAGAAAAGCAAACACAGCATATCAGTACAAACACCTCAGACCAACTGTCAGGACGGCGGCGGAGTGCTGAGGATTTGGGCACCTTACAGTCACTGAGTGGACCATGAACTCCTCTCTATACAAAGGGAATCTAGAGTCAAATGTGTCCATCTATCCTGCGGCTACAGCTTGGCCCCAAACTGGGTCATGCAACAGGCAATGATCCCAAGAACAGCAGCTAATCTATAACTGAATGACTAAAAAGAAAGAAATAGAGGTGCTGCAATGGTCCAGGGAAAGTCCTGAACTCAACCTGACTTACATGCTTTAATAGAGGACTTTAAGAGAGCCGTGCATCAATGAATGCCAGCAAACCTCATATACGCATGTGAGTGTGTCCTCAGGGTATTCAAAGGTGTAGAGGTCCAGTGCGTAACAGCACAGACACATTCATTTAGGTGTCACACAGTGGAAATTTGTATTTGTCTTTTATAATTAATTTATAATAATGTTTTGATTTTAGTGTTTATTTGTGAGTGTAGTTTTTATTTGCATGATTTTATTCTAATGTTTGTATTGCATGTTTTAGTGGTTTTCTAATAACAACAATAATAATAATACATTTTATTTATAAAGCCCCTGTCAAGACACCCAAGGGCACTTAACTATAGAATAGAACACATAATAGGACAATGACAAAATAAAGAACAGTAAAAACAAAAGCACAGGATAAAATGAACAAACAGTGGGTTGGTATGAATATGCAGCTTTGAACTGATGGGTTTTGAGTTGAGATTTAAACTGGAGGAGAGAACCAATGTTTCTTATATCTGGGGGTAGAGTTCCATAGCCTGGGAGCAGAGCAGCTAAAAGCTCTGCTTCCCATGGTGCTGAGGCGGAAAGGAGGCACAGCAAGCTGGATAGAAAAAGAGGATCGAAGTGAGCGGGCAGAAGAGGTAGTGCTTAACAGATTAGAAATGTGAGGAGCAAGATTATGGCCTTGACGGTGAGCAGAAGAAGTTTGTTTTTATCTGGAATTTCACTGGGAGCCAGTGAAACATTGGGGAAACATTGTTTAATCCACTATGGACTGGCTGGCCATGGGATAAAAGTGGTGGCATCGAGCGACAGACTCCAGTGCACAGTGTAAGCTGGGCTGGGACGTGACGAACCCAGTGGAGGGAAGAGACAGGGACAGGAGGCGTCTCCTCGTCTGCCTAGGAATAAACCTTTTCTGATTATACCTGTACCATCTCGTACCCTGGGTACGAGATGGTACCAGCTTTAGTGTCTACATAGGCAGCAGCAACAGAAGCGAGAGTTAGTTTTACTCTTCTTCCAGCATTTCACCGAGTGTCTCTAGTGTTAGTCAGGATAATATTATACGGTCTATAACTGAAAGACTCTGTGTTTCCTTATGGCCTGAAATTATTCCGTGTGGGTGTGGAGGGTAAAAAAAGGGTCCTGATAAACATGAGTTTGTGAAACCGGTAGAGGCCTCAGCAGGGCGTTGCTGCTCTTCCAGTAAACTGACCTGTTGTGACTGGTTTTCTTACTGGAAGTGATGAGTCACTTCAAACCAAACTGAAAGTGAGCCTTCAGGATGTGACGGAGCTCAGACGTCTCTGAGCTGCTACAGTGACAGGCCCAAGCTGTGCAGATCAACAGGAAGTAAAGAACAGCCACCGGCTCTGTGGCAAGGCTACGATGCCGCAGAGCTGCACCAGGAGCAACTTCCTCTGCGATCTGACGCAGAATGCTGAGCAAAAAGGAAAAACGTAACAAGCAGCGCTCCAAACTCAACTTTAATCTGATCTGGAGAAGAGCTGAGGCAGGAGTATTTCTGAGGCAGAGAGAGACAGACGCTGAGGTTTTCCTGCCTGAATGCACATTACTGGATAAAAGAAGCGCAGGGGGCAAGAAAAGTGCAGAAACAGTGAAATAGAAGTGACCCTGCATCTCACTCAATTTTTTTTCATAATTTACTACAACACGGAGATGTTGTGATTAGGGTGCATGGACATGTCCTCCTTCATATGTCAATCACATGCATTTGCAAAATGATGGCTGATTTGTGTGTTTTGTGACCATATGATTCCAGCTAACATGACCTTTAGCTATGTTCAAAATCATTCTAAAGATCCAAAAATTCTCAAAGGATATCACTAGAATTTAAAGAAACTGCCACCAAATATTCATAACATCAATACATATGCTGGTATTGATATTGGATCAATATTAGCCCAATACAGGCGATACTTGCTTTCTATCCTCTATGTTCCGTATGCAGCAAATAAAGTATTTTATTTAGGAAATGAATATGTAGTATGAAAAATGTCTGACCTTTTCTTATCGACTGTTACATCTTTATTATTTATAGCCTACAGCACATTAAAACAACTGAAGGTGACCCAAAGTGCGTTAGAGACAGACACTTTTATATCCCAGATGTCCAAAAAACATAGTTTGAAAACAAACAAAAAGCTAAAAAGCGTGTTCTGTTTTGTTTTAGTAACTGATTCCGGTGGAAAGTCAGAATAACAGTGATTTAGTGATCAGATACCTTTTATAGCTTAAAAGTAACACTATCAGTATTGGTATTGGCAAGAACAGCCCTGTATTTACTTGACAATACAGTAAATACAGCGACAGTAAAATTTGCAGTGTCATAGAGCACTGCTAGTAGTAGTAGTAAAAAGCATGATAGAAATACTTTATGCAACACATTTTTGGTAACTCTTTTATGTCCCACTCATTTATGTGTTGTGCTAAAAGAGATATAAACTCAAGCTGAACTGTGGCTGAACTGTACTTTGATGTAATACAAACTTGTACCACAAGATGGTGCAATGAGTCATCCATCCATTCTCTTCTGCTTGGTCAATTTGGGATTGCGGGAGGGGCTGGAGCCTATCTCAGTGGGCCTAAGGCGAGAGGCAGGTCACACCCCGGACAGGTCGCCAGTCTGTCGCACGGCACAAGGATTCGTTTTAACTTCTAATTAACCAGGTAAAAGAGTGCACTCTTGCGTCATGGGAAAAAAGCCAGGCCTCTTGAGGTCTGGCCCCTGGTGGTGAAAGATTTACATTTGAATAATTACAGAAAATACCTTTAATGTACGCCCTCTTCAAAATAAATTTACACTAATCAGAGCGAACGAAAAACTAACAACGAAACGAAAACAAAATGTAATAAACTGAAATTACAAATTAGGAAAAAAAATTGAAACCTAAGTGACAGGGGAAATGCAGAGATTTGTGCTCTGTAAGATAACACAGAGCCGTTGCCTTTAAATGTATGTGATCCTACTCACCCCTAAAGACCCATTTTGAGCCAGGAAAACCCGAGATCACCTACTGATTTCTTCTAAAGCCCCACTTCACCAGCCTCATTCATTTACATTCAAGTCCTCTGATTTTTCAGATCCACTGGTAAAGATCGCTTACATGTCCCAAGGTCACACCTCAAACAAAACGGTGACAGAGCTTTGGCAGGCACTGCTCCACGTTTGTGGAATCAGTTATTACCTGCTGTAAAAGGTGACCTCCATCTCTGCTTTGAAGTCAGGTCAGAATCCACCTTTACTGCCAGACCTCCCCAGCTCACTGCTGGGTGCTGGTGCTTGATAATTCTGTATTCTGTGTCCATTTTTACTTTTTCATGTAATGACATGAGTGTGTATATGAATGTGCATACTTCATACAACACTACGGTCCATGAAAGCTGTGTTTAAATGTGCTTTACACAAAACACAGAAAGTAAAATTCATCTTGCAGTCTATTATTTGAACAGGACACAGTTCCGTCACAGCTGCTGTGCTTGTCTTCAAGGCTATTTAAAAAGCTATTATAGAAAGTTGAAGTGAAACTTCCACAGTCTCTTCCAGCTAACTCAGGCAACAGCAGCACAAATGGCACACCCAGCTTTACGTTTCCCAGCTTTATGAAGCAGACGGTTGGCTGTCTGGGCACAGGGACAGGATCCTCAGTGTTATGGACATTTCCAACAGTAGTTTGCCTCTGACAACATCAGGAGAGAGGCCTAACCCAGCTAGAATGAGTGGTTATCTTACTGTACAGCATTTGGAGATAATAGCTTTACACGATACCCGCTGGTATCAGTGCAACATGCTGTTCTTTACCCAGCATATGTCAATAAGGGAGTCATGTGGCTGTCAGGAGACGTTAAATAGATGTACAAGTGGCACTGAAGCGAGACACCATGATACATTTTCAGATTCAGACTCTCCTTAAGGTCGATAAAGAAACAGTTACAAAAACAATTTACACATAGACTGTATATCAAAGGTGACCACTATAGCCCCTTTTCCATTAGTTTCTACTCAAATAGACCTGCTCGGCCGGGGTTCCAAGGCGAACCAAGTAGGTACTGAAATGTGATGTCGTCAAACTGCAGGCCAACGATTGGCTAGTCTGTGCCGACACTCAATGAGTTATGAGAGTGTCTCATTCACTGAAATCAAAAAGGAAATTTGTAATATAAAAAAGCCCCAGAAAACCCAGCAACAATGGAAATGGCTACAAAATGCAACGCCGTGGTCCCAGAGTCTGACAGAAAGTCAGCTACTGAGCACCAGGCATATCGTCTACCTTTGTTGTAACGTTCATGATGCATACTAATTCCATCAATCTAAATGTAAATGTTTGACAGAAAGCACTTATATAAAAAACAGCATAGATGTATGGGTGTGAATGGGTAAATGAGGGTCCTCAAGTAGAGTAGAAATGTGCTATATAAGAACAGGTCCATTTACCATTTTGGATGACATATTTTGCAGGTTCAGTGTTAGAATTTTGTCCACCGCCATTCGGGTTTTTTGGAGCTAGACATGTCAAGGAGTGGAGTGCTAACTTACCAGCTAATGTTAACTTGGTTACACTGTTTGAACCCAACATTTTCAGTGGGAGAAACTTGTTCTTCCAAGTGACTCCAGGCTCAGCACTCTGCAGGTTTCCCCCAGTTTAAAAACGGTACAACTGCATAACGATCTAAACCAGCACCATTGCATAACAATGAGCAGATCAGATCAGTTTCATGCTCATTCATATGCAAATTGTCACAGCAGTTAATCAATGACCACGAGTACTACTCACTGAGAGTTGGAGAATGGCTGCAATCACAGCACTAAACGATACTGAAAGATGTCCTCTTAGATTCCCTCTTTGGCTCAAAGATGGTCATTCCCCTTTTTTTACTTAAGGAGGTCAAGAAGGCAGCTTATGTGAAACGGTAACGGCCACCTCTGTGAATAGTACTCAGGGCCATTAACGGTCATGACAATTCATTGCTAAGCAATGGTGGTTATGCAAGTGTATTGTTAATAAAGTCAGACTAAATTAATCAACATTCTGGGATTTAGATAGCAGATGCTTACTATTTCTATTTAACTGACTAAAAACTACAACGTCACTCGTCAAAACTAGAGTATAGGGTTTGTGTGTGTGTGTGTATGTGTGTGGATGGTCTGTCACTACAATTAACCACACAAAAAGACATTTTATTTGTCATTTACTGACATTAATGGGATCAAAAGAATAAATAGAGAGGTTCAATTTAAAGAGTCAAATGAGCTGACAAACGTGAGGCCTTGAAACCTATATTTAAGCCCTGATAAAACCCAAATGAGTAAGTTCTAAAAACGAAAACTGTGAACACGTTCAAGTCAGACATTTTAATATTGGAGTCTATGGAAATTGACTTACTCTGAAAGTCTGCCTCAGGTGGACTTTAGAGAAACTGCAGGGTTTCTTTTAGCTTTCGTTATTGGTTTCATTTTTGCTCTTATTGCACATTTATGGAGGTATGAGGTGTGTCCACTGTAATCTCAATATCTGGATGAACTTCCCACCAATGTTCAAGCACTTTGGTTTGGCTTGCTTCGGTCACCCAGCTGTTCTTGGCCCCCTGCTGCAACAACTCTGGTCATACAGACATTGTTACATTGTTGTAATGCTGTTATTAAGAATGAATTCTGATTGGCTACTTTGCTACTGTGCACTACATTGTAACTTCTCAGACTGAAGCCGAGCCTCTGGTTGGTCCACTGAGTGTGAACAGAGGTGAGCTCACAAACAGTCCAGAGTCAGCATTGGTACCACAGCCGAACTGCTGACTGATTATCGGTTTGCTGTGTAACCACTGATCGATTAGTGTGATGGGCTACCTGTAGTAGTAGACGTCGCTCTTTCCGGCGCTCAGCCCGGACTTCCTGATCACTTCTTCTTTCTTCCAACCGGGCGGCAGAGCGGGACAGTCCGTCCTCTTTCTCTCCATCATAGCGCGTGTACCGATCCCACGGTTCAGGCTCCTGTCGGATTAATCGATCACTTGGTAAATCCCGGCGTGGACCCCCCAGACGCGCGGCGTGCTGGTGAAAAACCAGCGGAGCGACGTCACGGACGTTACGTTAACGGTGGCTCTCACACTCCCTCCGCCCTGCTTGTTTATGCTGCTTATTTTGGGTCGAACAGAAACAAACACAGTGTTCCGGTTCGGGCTGTCCCGGGTTAAACCGCCTCCAGGTCCGGGTTTACTTCAGTTTACCTCCTGAGAGATGCAACGGCTCATCCGGGGATCCGATCTGATCTAAAGTGAACTGAACTGAACTGAACTGGACCAACGGCAGGCTGTGACGTCTGAGATATCTCACACACACACACACACACACACACCGCGATTAAACCCAGACGCGCACGCTCACACGCACAGACACACTCCCCCAGAGATCGTCTTGAGATCAGAACACTCACTCGGTGTTAGTTTAGGTGAAACAGACTCAATCAATCTATAGTCTGAGGTATGAATAAACCTGTAAAAGTTTGCATAATAATAATAATAATAATAATAATAATAATAATAAATTATTGTTTTCAAAATAAAATTGAATATTATTTGAAAGTCATATTTTTTTTTTGCAAAAATAGATAAATAAATAAACAACCATGAACTGAATTCGTCATGGAAACATATAACCCAATATTTGCAAGCTCTAATCAACTTAATCAACCATGACGCTATGGGAGTACAATAGACTGCATATTAAAGATGGAGGTAGCCACTGATTTTTGATTCCACATTTTAGACTATAGACATTCACTCCCCCAAAATGAATCACAGACATCTGAAACTGTTTCATGGTCGAGCAGAGAGAGGGGCAGGCATGCGGTGAGTGTTAAAAACTATGAAAAGTGTCACTGCAAACACACTCTGTGCTTTTCAGACTTTACAGTTATCCCATCCTATCGCTCCGTTCTCTGCTCTGTGTCCTCTGTCCTCTTTTTTCTGTCCTCTGGTTGGTCCACTAAGAGGCAAAAAAGTTGGTTATCTACCCTATCCACGTCTTTTGGCACCAACCCCGATTGGTGCCAGAACACAATAATCAGATGATTTCTGATGAGTGGTATTTGGCAAAAATTAGGGAGGAAGAACTCCTTTTAAGAGGAAAATACCTCTGCTTACACTTGTTTTGTTTTTTGTTGTGTTGTTTTTTTGTTTGTTTTTTAATTTCCCAGATGGCCTTATATTTTCGTCTATGCGATAAGTTTGTGTCGACATGTTATGCTGGTGGTTTCTGGTGCCTGCAGTTTCAGGGGGAGTGATCCCTCTTTCTGTGTTATTCAACATCCCCACACCTCCTGGCTCACTGACGTCACAAACTCTGGGTTAAAGGGGCCTGCAGCAGAGACAGGAACCCCGGAAAAATACTTGGTCGTCCCAACATGGCTAACCTACAGTTCTCTCTGAGAAAGAAGTGAAAGCGGATTTTTTTGTAAAAACGTTTTTTTACAATGTAAGTAAACCAGTAGAGATGAAAAGGAAGACGTGCCCTTCTGCTTATGAAGTTATCACAGGACAGAACAAACAGGGTGTTAAATATGCAGCCTTTTAGTATAAATTAATGGTGCCCCCCGAAATAAATACACAAATAAATAAATAAATTGGTGAATTTCAACAAAATAGTTTTTTTAAACAAAAAATGAGCATGATGTTTTTAAAATGGTTATATGCTAGATGTACTTTAATTAGTCCAGTAAATTAACAACACATTAATAAATTATCTGAAGGAATTAAGTCCTGCTACCAGTGATATTCGAAAGCTTTATTAGTTTATTATTATTTTTATTACTCTTGTTGTGTCGTGTTAATATTGTCTTTTCAACTCTTGTGTGTGTGTGTGTGTGTGTGTGTGTGGGTGGGTGGGTGGTGGTGGTGGGTAGATTATCACAATTATCTCAATTTAATAATTTAATCCCAACATTAAACTGTATATAATCCCCCCCCCCCCCATTTCAACTCTGTGTGGGAGTCTTGACTGCTGTTTTTCCAGTCTCAATAGTTTCTCCTCTCCTTTCCCTGCTCTCACTAACACCTCCTCAGACACTGTGGCGCACTCAGAGACGGAAGAAGGGAAATAATAATAATTCCGGTGACACCAAATCATTATACTGTCGTCAGTGCAATAATTGCTTACAATTGAATTTTAGAAATAAAACAAGACAATTTTTCTCTCTTTTTTGGGGGCATTCACGTGGACTTGTTTTCATAACTCAACGGAGTTCATCTTTAAATTCGGCATACCTTACACACACAAACGATTATGCGTTCTAATATAATGTAAACTTTATTTGCTCTTTCACTCATGTATACCATGTTTCTGCATCACGATAAGCCACTGATGGCGGTAGTTAAACATATTAATCTGTCTGTAACAGACACCGAAACTTTCTTAAGATCATAACACACCTTAACTGTGTAAACCGTACTTATATATATATGAAGCATGTGTGTACTGATACTATGATTATTATTAATGACCACATTCTTTTAACGGAGTTTGGTGGCAGCGTCTGCCGGGTACCGGAAGTGGCTCCGGCTAACTGTGAGCTAGCTTTACCCGGGATACTTTGAATTTGCAAGCGTCAGTGTACGCAAAAGGGTTGGGCACGGAGTACAGCGAAAAGGAGGCATTTCGGAGTAGAAGTACGAGTGTTTTATATTTGTTTTATTTGATAAAGATTCAGGAAGTTTGAGGAAGTGCCTGGTTCAGATTTCCGTTTACACCCTAGCAGCGCTGCTAAGTTGAACTTTAACATCAGTGAGAAAACTTTTGCGACATTTGTGAGTACGTTGAGCCAGAAACATTTGTGTATCACGTTATAAACTCTGTATAAACACTAAACTGTTGCTGTACGTATGGGGTTTAAATCTGCCATGTAACGGTCTGTTTAGTTTATTTTTTGTTCTATGTTTTTTTTTTTTGCTGCATAGCTCAGAGCTCGGCTAAAGGCAAGCTAGCAAACAAACGCAGTCTAAAGAAAGCCCTTTACTGTCCCGTTTAAAGCGAAAACCGGCAAAGCTATCACTGACAACAACCTGACACATACTCCGCAAGGTGGTTAGCTTTCTAACGTCTCAAACAGCTGCTTTTGCACAGGTAGCTCCACGCCTACTTGTGGAAGGTTTAAATCACAGCTGGCATGGCTCTGATTGGGCATGTCAGCTGTGAATAAACAAATGCTGATAACAGTTTTAACACCACTGTAAACATTTTAACCATTATTCCCTCGACGTTTAGCGATTTAAAATGTACTCTTCTTGTTTTTTGACAGCATGGAGTACAGCGGTCCATTGGGCCACTCTCTGTCACCAGAGTCCACGGTGACCTCCCTACTATCCAGTTCAGGTTACCTGAGGAGCAGCCTGCTGCCTTCTCAACACGACACCAGCTTCAGATACAAAGACAGAGTGGGTGGGATTACTTTCCACAGCAGGAATGGACAGAATGAAGAAATCTCCCTTTGTTATTTTATCTGTTTCTGGGTTCTGTTCTGGGTGTTATCAGGAGAGCTTCTCTCCTGACAAATAATGATGTTCTCTTTTTGATTGTGACAGTTTAAAATTGTTTCATTTTCCAGTAAAACCTTGAGGAAAAACTGGTAAATTCAGAAAAAAATATGTGAATTTGTTTTAAAAGAAAAGAGTAAATTCATGTGAAGTTCATGAGGAAGTGTGTGAGAGGTGTATGAGAGATAACTCAAACATTTATGTGAGAGGGAAAACATTTTTAAAAAGTCTGAAATTTGTTGTTCTTTTCTTATCAAAAACTTTAGTGATGAGGATTTTAAAACAGGAAGCCTACACTACTGTCTGATTGCAGGAGTATGACTCGGCTTCGGCGGCTCTGGATGCTTACATCAAAGACTTTGAGAGGAGTCGTCAGAACCGCGACTCGTCATTGACTGGAAAGCTGGTTCTGCCACAGAACCTACCCTCCACTCCGTGCAGGCACAGAGTGGGCACGCTCAGAAACAAAGATGGTAGGTCCTGCTGAGGGTTAGGTATCTTATAACGTTGATATATCTTGGTGCTTTTTATGTCTTCTGTGGTTTTATGTTATCTGAGTGATTCATCTACATTGCATTTTTCTCTTTTTGTTTCAGTTCTTAGGGAGCGTTTGACCGAGAGAGAGCTAGACTTCCTGAACCTCCCCGTGAGTCCCCTCCATCACCGCGTTAACTGGGACAGACACTCCATGACAACAGATGAACTGCTGTCCGTCCCTTTCGACGGCTCGATGCCCATCACCCACACCACCGCCTTCATCCAAGGTTTTTATACATGTCATACTCAACCTTTAAACTCTTAAACACGTGTTTGTACATTTTTTAGTTTTCTTTGATCTGTATGATGTCAGTAAGAGGAGAGATCTGTGATTTCGTAGAGTCCAAGACTGAAAATGTGGAGCTGGAAGTAAATGCATCCCTCACCATTTTTCTCAGTCTGAAGTTTTTAAATGTGACAATCAAGAATCTGCTCTTATACCAGTTCATTAAAAACATCTACAATGTAGTCTTCATTCATGTCATTAAATCCACCACTTTTACCTAAAAACATTCTGGCATCTGCCTTTAAACGCATAACTTCTGCAGCTCAGACTCTATAATCAACGTTAAATAATCCATAGATGATTCAGTAATAACAGAAGTGATGACTTTTGCCTCACTCCTCTCCTCTGCTGGTCCAGACCTCCTGTCCTGGCCTGCAGCCTCCCAGCCCTGCCCCTCATCTACCTGTAGACTCCTCCACCATCACTCTCTTCCACCCACGACGTCCAGGAGCTCCAGGTTTGAACTGCTTCCTTTCTCGTTCAGATCGACCAGGCATATTTCCTGGTCGATCTGAGTTACAGGTTATTACTTTCCCCTCCTCCCTAGGTGCAGAGACAGGCCGAGGGCCGCCACGTTTAAACCAGGTGCTCACATCAGCAGTTTTAAGGTGACCCTCACTGCCTTTTCTGGATTATTCTGAGACTGTAGCAGTGTCATAAACACAGTTGCTTCCCCTTTTCAGAGATCAGAGCAGGCCCCGGTATCCTCGTCGCTCCACCTCCCTCACTGGTTCACCAGTAACAAGGCTGACTTGGACTGTTCGGGAATCACCAGTGTGCCCGACCTGAAGTACCCAGCCTGGCTCCAGGGGTGTGACCTCAGCGAGCCGCCTGCACAGTCAGATCTGTGGGACGACCACGGTAGCTTCCTCGACTACATATGCACAAACCTTCCAAGATGTCATAGTATTTCATCATCATTTAACAGATTGTGATTATTAATGTTAAAGATAAATCTATTAATAGGTTATTCTTTATTATTTTATATTAAGCAGCCCATCAGTGTGTTGAGTCATACATATGAGCTTTTCTTGGAGGTCAGTAAAACCGATCTAGTCAGGGGAAATGTTGAATTTGATATTGGACTGGGTGGGTGGAGTCTATCCCAGGGAAGTAATTTCACCATTAAACTATGACTATTTTCTGTTTATTTGAAAGGGTCATATTTGTTTTTTCCAGACGTTCTTCCACCTGGAGCTCCCAGAACCAGAGCTCCATCCTGGGTAGCAGACCTGGAGAAAGATGAAGATCCTGACCAGACACCTGCAGAGGTGAGAGAAGCAGCTGCAGCGCAACTGTCAGTTGTATGGTCCTGCTGCTCTCATTGTTCATGAAGACTGTAGAGCTTCTGTGGAACTGTGCTTTCCTCTGGACTCTTTGTGTGTTAAAGAACGCCTTATGATGTGGTCAAGTGCTCTAAATAAACCACATTCTGTCACATGTGTGTCCCAAAGGCAGAAAAAGAGCTTCATCGGTCAGTTGATGAAGTAATAGGTTTTCTCTGTGTGTGCTTAGGTTGGCAGCCAGCAGGCGCTCAGAGACCTGAGGCTTCAGTTTGCTGAACAGATTTCTTTGCTCACTACAGAGAGGAAGAGCTCAGACGTTGTGATGAACATGTACCAAGGTAAAAACACAAGTGTTTGAGTATGTAATGTTAAAAATTCGAGGTGTAAACAAAATAGGTCCGGAATTGTTCTCTGTAAATCACCACAAGCATAACTTTCAGATCTCTATTCGTGTGACTTTCAGAAAATATAAATTAAAGTTAAAGTACAGTTAAAGGTTTACTGCTTTGACGCACAAAAGAGACCCAGTGACCATCACAGAGGCAAAACAGGGTTCCTGCAGGTCATTAAAAAGTTTAAAATCATGTAAAGCAAAGAGTTAAAATAACTGGGCTTCTTTGCTTGGGCTGATGGATAGATGGACTAATAACAGACAATACTCAGCTCTGAAAAACAAACTAATCCTAGAGTCGTTGAAAAAAATACATTACATTAGATTATTGCACTGTTGAATATTGTTTAGTCATTCTTTACTTATTGATTGCATACCACGGAAGGCCATAATCACAATGACATCACTAACTGGTTTTGGATTCTGTATTCTGAAGGTGTTATTGCTTCAGATGCCAACATATTGTCTTTAGAGCCTGAAGTCACCACATTTCAGATATCAGTGTATGAGTGCATCACACACACTGACGGAGATGGTTGCTAATTAGTGCCAAGTAACACCCAAATACAATCCTTCACTCACCTTCACTAGACCCCAGTGTTCTTAGACAATCTGTTCATACAATTAACTGCACAGCAGCCATATTAGATGCTCCAAAAGGCTCCAGCAGCACAAACAGGGTTCAGATGTCCAGGTCAGAGAACTGTTGGGGACTGACTCAATTCTGGAACTTGGGACTAAACAGAGATCTAAAACTAGCAGCTGTACAGAAAGTGGTCAAGAGGTACAAGAGAAGATCCTCTTGAACATGAGACTGGCCAAATTCAATTCATATAGTCTTATTTTCTTATTTTTCCCCTTTCAACCACACCTCCTATGACAACCTTTCACTCTTTTAAACTTTTCTCTTTTTTGTTGTTGTTTTTGTTTTTTGCTAAACTTGTTTCTGATGTGTGTTCCCACCTGTCAGACAACAGGATCGAGTCTCTGATCCAGAAGGCGGACCAGGTGTTAAATTCTCTGTCTCAGAGTTCTGGACAAGCAGAGAGTCCTGCAGATCCAGGTAAAACCGGGATTCATTCAAAGGAGCAGGAAGTCTTTTACACTGAATAACACTTATACCAAAGTTTTTGTTGTTGTTGTTTTTTAAAGCACAGCTGTGTCTGGTTCTCGTTGTGACTGTTTAAGCAGACTTTAACTTATTACCAACACGCTGGAAATGAAGCAGGTATCCGATCAGTTCTTTGTTTCTGTTGTTGTCAGTGAGTCCTGTGAAAACTGAGGAGCTGCTGCACCATTCTCCCTCACACTGTCCTCTGTGAGTAAGACTCATTTACACTTCTGGTGTGTTATGATCTGCTGCAACTCCACACAGACTCATATATGTGGTGGCATTTTAACCCTGCAGAGACTCAGCAACAGGAGGCTGCACAGAGGAGCTGACTGACAGGGGAGCAGAGGTAGGTTTACAGTCATGTTCTACAATGTCAGCTAATTGTGTGATTTTCATTTATTCTCGTCTCCTGAGTGATGCCCAGATGTGAAACACATTAACCTTTCAGGTCAGTGGACAAGGCCTCCTACTGCAGTGAGCCTGTTTGACTCACTACAGTAGTTTTTCTTTGTATTCACATTAGACTGGTTGAATTTAAAGGCTTTTTAGGCAATATTCGTTTTTTCTTTTTAAACACAATAATTTACCTATTAAATATACGTTTAGCACTGGGGGTCTTATAAAGTAAATTCTGAATTTCTGTTTTGGATGGGTTGTAAATATTTTTCGTCACATAACTATGAGAACTTATTCATATTCCATCATTGGCACAATTTGTGTCTCTAAATATGTGATTTTTTTCTACCAAATTAAACTGTAATATTTCAAAAGTTGTGGCCCTTCTCATGTAAAAAGTAGTTGTGTTGATTGCTTCGGTTTTATTGTAATAACTTGAGCTAACTTGTGTAATTTTGTAATAAACAAGTATCACATAATCTGTATACAGTATTAGCTTGTGCTCATTGTGTCCCACTGTTATTCAGTAGATTCGTTGGTGTGATCATACATGTGTTGCAGAATGTTTGTGATAGCCCATTGGGTTTTTACAAACCAGATCAGCCCAGTTGTCAGGGTTTTTTTTTCCTAAGGCTGAACAAATGAGTGCTATTCAACTCAGTTGAAGGCCTTCTCTACATCTACTGGCAAAACAGTTGTTTCTGAAGCTAGTGTTGTTTGTAATATTCCCCTCTTGTTTGTGCTCTCCCAGGATTTGAGTCATGAAAACAGCATCTGGAAGCAGCCTGGTCCGGTGGAGGCTCTGAAACAGATGCTGTTCAGACTGCAGGCTGTGGAGGCGGAGCTTCAGCGACAACAACAGCCACCAGCAGCTCTGACTCTTTCAGAGTGGCTGCTGACATCAGCAACACAGGTACAAGGAGCCAGGCAGGCTTGATACAGATCTTTAGAAAAAGTGGATAATAAAATGCAAATCTGTGTCTGAGTTTAACATTTAAGGAAACAAGATTTAAATTATTAAGAGTCTGTTTGTGTTGCAGTGGTCTGTTGGTAACGCAGAGCTGCAGGAGCTGCAAGAGCTTCAGAGTTTTCCTGGTAGACCATCACTAGAGAGGTAACTGACTCCGATCAAGTTATTTATCTCTTTAGAAAGAATGTGGAGACTGGACTGATAACCTGTGCTTACAGTTTAAAGACAACTGCATCAAAGACACCACTTTTGCTTCAGGCAAAAATTAAAAGCATTATTTTACTCAAAACGTCACTAGAAACTATGTCAAGAAATCAAATGCCATCCTGTCTTGTAAGGCAAAGGGGGGTCCACACAGGAAGCAACTAGCAATGATGTGACAGCCAGCAACTAGAAACTCAGTGACATTTAGTAACTCATAGTGAGTATGGGCCGAATAACCACTGGTGATGCAAAGCAATACTACTACTACTACTACTACTACTAATGATGATAATAATAATAATAAATTAAAATGTATTTTTGAAAACTCCAAGATAAGTCCTTTTGTTCTACTTTCAGATTTTAGCTAAAAGACAGTCAGCTTCTGGGTGTGAATCCTGCTTTTTTCTGATTGCCAGCAGGGGGCAACATCTATGGCTGTTGAAACAAGTCAGAGTCTGTAGAAGTCTATGAGAAAGTGACCCAACATCTTACTTGACCTGTTACCTTAAGCTGGGCAAACACTGTGCGATTTTGCGTTATTCAGCTTCTGCTCAAACTGCACGACTGACTGGCAGGGGTTAGAAGTTCGTAGGTCACGATGCAGGGTCTCACACTATACGACCCGATGCTCTGATGCGACCTGAGTGCTCAAACTGTGCGTCCATAATATGAAGGTTATAACAGAAAATCTGTCGCTCACTCTCCCTCTCTGTCTTTCACTCACACAGACACGCACACCACCACCGTCAACTTTTCTAAATTGCTAATGAAAAACATTGATAAGGCAGCTGTGATTGATCAGCAATGTCCATCCAATTATTTTCATGGTTGTTGTGATCGTGATAATTTTGTGAGGCCACATCGAAAAGGCTCGGATGAGCTTTCCAAAGTTCTACAAGTTGTGCCCCCATCACTTGTGTCCAGATCACACACTGCACTGCTGTGCTACTCTGTCTTTTCACTTTCATTTCTGTGTTTGTGCGTGCGCAGTGTGAGAGGCTGCGGTGACACCCTCACGACGGCCGACAGGATTTCAAACAGGTTTGATTTTCTTACGACCAAGCGATTGATTATTTGGGAGCTGGTCATGAGGTGTTAATCGCTTCTGTTACCCCACGTATACTACGCGATGCACGACACACGATGAAGGCGAAACTCGGACCGATCCCCAAAACGGTCGCACGACTGAAAAATCGTCTCAAAATGAGCCAAAAATAGCACTGTGTATGCCCAGCATTAGTAAACACTTTCACGATGAGTTTATGGTCTCTGTTGCTAGTTTAAAGTCTTACTGAGTCAAATGTGATTATTAGGGCTGTGTGATAAGACCAAAATCTCATATCCCGATATAAGACATCTATCATCCCGATAATGTTATAAATCACAAAAATTTAAAATTTTCTGTAAATTCTGTGAATCTCGGGCAGCTCGACTTGCATGAAGTGTTTTCAGCTGGGCGTCATGTACCTGGAGTTATGACTTTTAGCCGATGCATGAATTTATACATTTTTAGACATAAGTTGTAACGGCCGCCGTTTTCTTTGTGAATATTTATTACATGCTGCGGGGAAAAGCCTGTTCTAACGTTTGAGTCTAAGGTTTATTTTTTAGCACCTAACGCCTCTTTTTTGCTTCTCATCCGTAAACACTCCATACTCTTTCACGGGATTTAGTTTATTTTGAAAAGTCTCAACAGGATCTTGGGCTTTATTGTGAAAGGTTAATATGCAAAACAAACAAGCGGACGGCGGAGCCACGCCATTGTTTTACCGTCGTGGTTGCTAACGACAACGTGTAAAAACAGTCGCTTGTCCGTCCGTAGTGTGGTTATATTAAATATAAGGGAAAGAGAGAACTTTAACAAATTAATATAACCACTACAATGACCATCAAAACAATGAAAAAATATTGCCGTAAACATTATATTTTGCCGCAATATGAAACGATAGACGTTTTTATATCCTCACCCGATATATATCGTTATATCGAACAGCCCTAGTGATTATTACATTTGAAGTAAAAGAAGGATCATAAAACAGGATGTAAGTTAGTGACTGACAAGTCATCCAGTGTCCTTCAGAGCCCTCAGTTCTCATGTTGGCATTCAGAAAGCTGAGGTGGTGGTGGCTCACAGTCCCGAGAAACAGAGTCCTCATCCATGGAGAACACACCTGCACTTTCATTCCCATAGGGTCTCCTCTTCCTCATCCTCACCCTCTTCTTCTAAGCCCAATAGTTCAAAAGCAAGATTTCAAAAACTTGTGTGACATTAAACGCATCTTCATCCACCACCACAGTATGTACATCAGTTTGACTTCAGTTTAGGGTGAGTAAAGCATGCATGTTTTTCCTCCTCAGAGCTCTGCATCATCTGAACCGCCTGAAGATGCTGGTGGAAGAACCCAGACAGAAACACAGAGCGACAGAAGAAGAGAAGGACGACGACGAGGGGCGCTACTCGTCCTCATCTGTCGACAGACTGGTCTGTTCTCAGCAGGAACCCTCCAGAAACTGAACATTCAAAGGAAGCTCGCTGTGCCAAAAGCCTCAATAGTATCTGCACTGTGTTTGTGTATTTTTTGTAAGAAAGTGCAATTTTTTAAACACTAATACAACTCAGTTTAAACTATACCCTAAACCTTTAGAGTCAGGAAGTTTCCTGGACTGTTCTCTTTCTCAGACTCTGAGGAAGAGTCAGAACACAGCGATAATTTAAAAGAAGAGAAGAAAACGTGAAGGACAGACTCCGAGACGAGAAAAACATGCCACATCTTTTATATTTTGAATGTGTCTCAGTGGTTTGTGAATGCAACAGTATGGATGGATGGGCTTGATGCTTGTTGGTGCACAGACCGTTTTGTATTGATGGGTTTCATTCTGTTTGTAGACAGACTGTTGGTGCCATAAAGATTTACACACACTCATTCCTGTTGAAAATGAAGAGGTTACCGGGCAGTGTTCAGCCAGAGGGAAGAAAGATCATCAGTGCTGTTGTCAGTGATAGCTTTTCAGTTCCTTGCAGGTAAAACTACAATACATTGCCTTTGCTGTAGAAAAGATGTACACGTGGAAGCACAACGTGTACTACTGTGACAATCCAGTCCGATTTTCTGAATTTCTGAAGACTCAAGACTCGTGGATTGAAAATTGAAGTATTGAGCCATGGGTTGGGGGGACCAGGGTGTTCAGATGTCTATCTTTATCTGGGACTGCACAGCATTTTTTATCAGGGAACGTTAAAAGTCACCAAAATTAACAACCTTTGCTGATTTTGTCGAATATCATAGAAACTAACAAAAAAAGAAGCAGAAAGATTTGAAGAAATGGTTTTTGTCTCTTTTGCTTGAGTTGTTGTGTTTTTTGTTTTTTTTTTGTTGGTTTTTTTTTGCAGAGGGGGGAAAAAGTCTGTGACACGGTAAATGTGTGTCGTAACTGAATAAAAATTACAATTGTCAGATATGGCTTTTAAAAAAAAAAAAGGATGCCAATTTGTAGATTCACCCAAATGGAAACCCAAAAACTGTAGGCAGACAGAAGAAGAGCTGGGAAAAAAGCATAAATGAAGACTGTCACATGAGACCATGAGACTTACTCTCTCTATATATATATATACATGCTAAATGATACTCTGATAACATTCAATTGATTGTATTTGTAAGTCAGATAAAGACCATTTCACTCAGAGTTGTTCTTCATACATCTTCAGGTTCAGGTTACCGTAAGTAGATTTGTTCTGCAGCTGTCCTCACATGCACACTCAATACAGCCATAACAGACAAAAAATGTACATAATACAAAAAAAAAAAAAAATCTGGTCAGCACTTTTGAATCTGACAGTAAAACCAGGGGACGATCATTTAGAAAATTATCATTTTTCAACTAAAGGATGAAACCATCAGGAAAGACGCAAAGGTCAGAGCAGGAGTAAGGCAATTTTCCCATGGACTAACAATCAGACTTTATTTATTGATCAGAGGAGTTGCCCCCTGCTGGGTCATTAGAAAGAATGCAGGTTCATAGTACTGCATCAGTTTCACTTTTCAAACATCAAAGACATGAAACCAGATGGTGTTTCCTCCACCTCCATCCTCAGGATGACAGGACTCATACTGGCACAGAGGAACTTTAACCCTCTGATGCAGGAAGTATTTTTATTCACCTCGGGGTGAAGAAGACACTTGATGTTAAATGTTTAATGTGTGCTTCTAGCTGCTTGGCTTGGCTTTGCACAGCTCTCATTAAACATGTTTTGGTTTACGACCTCCATGGTGTCACTTCTTTGATTAATACAACTAAAAGTTCACGTCAATCTCAGATATCAATCACTACTCAATCAGAAATCTTATGTTACGACCAGATGTTAACCCTCCCATCACTCCCTGCTGAGATCACAGTCTCCCCCTTGTGGTCAAAGGTCACACTCTGCACACTGTCCCTGTGGCCCTCCAAGCTGCTCACACTGCCAGAGTCTACCTCCACCAGTTTCACCAAACCGTCGCTGCTGGCAACCGCCAGCATCTTCCCTGAGTGGTTGAACGCCACTTGGTTGGCACTAAGCGGCCCGGTGTCTCCAGCGGCCATCGGCGATGTGGGTTTTCTCATGTCCCACGTGTTGACGATGCCGGAAGAGTCACAGGAGGCCACCATGCTGGTCGCTGAGCTGAAGGCAGCATGGTTGCAGGGGTGATAATGTCCAAGAAAGGTGGTGGTGCAGACGCCTAGCCTGGCATCCCACAGGGCGATGGTTTTGTCAGCGGAGCAGGTGAGGAGGAGGTTGGAGGAAGGTAGGAAGCAGACGCTGTTGACGGAGGCGGTGTGTTGGCGCAGTGTGAGGCGACAGCGCTGGCTGTTCAGGTCCCACAGCTTGGCGGTTCTGTCAGCGGAGCAGGAGGCCAAGAAGTGACCACATGAGTGAAAGGAGCATGCCCAGGTGGGCTGGGCATGGCCAGAGAGCATCAGTACACAGCAGCCACGAGAGAAGTCCCAGAGCCGCACCTGCAGGAAGAAGTACACATCTGTAACCAATGAGGTGGGTTTATTCTGTGTTGTCATCAGGACCAACTTACTGTCGTGTCTCCGCTGGTTGTCGCTAATTTTGATCCATCAGGGTGAACGCTACAACTGGACAGCCAATCAGAGTGACCCTCACCGGTCAGCAGCATCTCACCCACCTGGTAACACAGTAAGTGACATCACACGTCAGTGCATCATCCAATCAGAATGACCCTCACATGGCACCTCCCCACCTCCTCTTAGAGCTTTCACCTCCTCTCACCTTTTCTCTTTCTTCTGGGAGAACCCACAATCTCCAGGTGCTGTCATCACTGGCCGAGACAAGGATCAGTTTTCTTGGATGCAGGTCGATGCAGCTGATTGGCTGCTGATGCGCTCTTATAGAGCATGCGAGGCTGAAAGATGCGAAGCTTTTCCCTGTGTGAGAGTTCATTTGTTCCAGGTAGGCCCTTGGGAGCCCACTGCAGGGGGGGAACTCCGAGTCCTTCAGGTGTGCAGTGGTCTTTGCTGGTGGTTTCTCCTTCCTCCTCTCCTCCTTCACCTGCGCTGGTGTAGGGTCTGTGCTGCTTTGCAGTCTCTCTCTGTGGAAGCTGAGGAGCATCTTCTGCCTGACAGCTGTTTGGTATTTCTCCTCCAGCTGCCTGAGCACGGGGTCGTACGACTGCAGATGTTTCTTTAGTTGTTTGAAGTCCTCTGTGAGCCTCCTTTTGTCCTCGGAGACTCGCTGGTGCTGCAGCCGGTGAAAGTCCCGCTCCCTCTGTATCCTCACTAGGCTCGCTCCTGCACCCAGCACCTCCTCCCTGAGCAGCTCCGTCTCTGCGCGCACCGCCTCCAGCTCGCTCTGGAGGAGGCGTCGGTGTGTGAGAGCATCGGGGATGAAGTAGACCCCCGGGGCCGCCGTGGCTACGGTGTTCAGGGTGTCTGTGAGGCGCCTGAGCGCCGAGCCGTACCACTCCACCTCGAAGCGGCTCAGAGTCCGCGTCAGGCCGGCTCTGCGCAAGAAGTTCCTCAGGAAGTCGTCCACCGCCTCGGGGATGTTAGACAGAGTTTGCGCTTGTGGCGGTTCAGAATTTCTCTTGGGAGCTGCTGAGGAGGAGAGAGCCTCCTCAGACTTCTCCTCCTCTTCGTCCTCCTCAGCACTGCTCCTCTCCTCCACTTCCTCCGCTCCTGGTCTTGTGTCTGACATTTTCTCCCCTTCGCCTCGGAGCTTATTGTTTACGCGTTGCTATGGTATTAGCTCTGCGTTGCTTAGCGTGTTACCACGGTAACCGCGTGACCCCCTGCGTATGCGTTTGTTTAATAGGTTTTGTGGTTTTTAAAATGCATACATATTTTACATTTTAAATGTTTTTAATTATTTGTTTTCATGCTTTCGTTTTTATTTCCTGTTTTTCCTTCAAGTGTTCTCCCCCCCCCTCTCTCCCAGATAGCAAGGAAACATTGAAACACTGTTGAGTCAATATCAGGCTGTGTCATTGAACCAACGTTGAAATGTGACGTTGACCTAACGTCACTCTTGCACCCTTTTTTAACGTTGAAACAACGTCAGGTTTTGATGTTGAATCAATGTTGAAACCTGACATTATTTCAATGTCAATTCTGATATTGAAACACTGTTGAGCTATGGTGTTGATTTTCCACCTCTTTCGCACAGTTGCTTTTTATTAAAACAGTTAAATCATGACTGGAAATCTACCTTTCTTTATAGGTATTTTAACCAATACTAAACTACCGCATGTTTCCATCAATACTTAAACCACCTAAACACATAATTGTACTTATTCCTCAAATTGGACACCCTTTATAAAAAACAAAAACAAATGTCTCACGATGTATCATGTCAATATTATTATCCTAAAATAAGAAAGCATTGCATGTGATGTAACAGAGAAAAAAAAAATAAAAAAAAAAAAAGGTCAATAGTCATGTTTCGTTTGCTAACTACTTTATTAAAACACAGTTTTCTATTTACATTTATATGTTTCACAGAAATTTCTAATTTTTTACTCCGGGATGGGGACGCATGATGTGCGTCCTGCACCACCCAAACGATCTGGGGCGTACCTGAGCCATTTCTGCACCGCTTGTGCAAAGACAAACTCTGACATAGAGTTTGCCCCTAACTGCTGCGTCAGGCCATCTAGGACAAAAATACACACACACACACACACACAAACAAAAAAAGTGAATTAGAGCACATGAATAAGCTCTTGTTAACTGTCTTCAGCGGGGAGAAAGTATGTAAACTCCTAGGCTGATAAACATGAAAGTCACCAGGCGTAAATCTGCAAACTGCCGCATTTGATTCCTAAAGAGCTATGAGCGGAAAAGGTGATAAGTCTTAGCATAGTGTGCCGTGTATCCTTTAAAACAAAATAAACATGGGGTCCTTGGGCTGTACAAACTACAACCCGTGGACTAAACAAGCCAAAGACCAAAGACTCCATCTCGAGATTAACCGGACATGAAAGTCTTGTTATTAAGAAAGACAAAGTAATATAGCAAAAAAACAGTAAAACTTACCAAATATGCATTTGCAGAGCGCTGTATCTTTAAATGCCATTTTTTGCTTTGTCTGGTCCTTGGTTTTTTCCCTGCCCAGTTTAGTACCGAGGCCAGCTCGTTTGTAATGGCATAAGCCATTACACGGCGGACTCGCACCTCCAGTGTGGTCCTTCCAATCAAGGCAAAGCGTCTCACCTATAGACACATTTTAAGAGATGGAATTAGCGTGTCTCATGTCTTAAATGTGTATGCAAGTGCTTGTGTGTTTAATCAACAAGCCGTTGTTATGTATTTAAATCACATCTGACAGCTATTACACTTTATAGTTACAAAGTGTATATAACCTTTATATACTTACCATTGCCTTATTTGCCTCTTGTGATTGAAGAGCTGGCTCTGCATTGTTTAGCTCCTCAATGTTGTGCAAGGGCAAATCCAGAGGCAGTACCCCAGCATCTACCGATTCATTGCAGCCGGTATTGCGGATGGCTCTGACCTCCTCACGGAGTTCGTTAACAGCTCTCGTCAGGTCTGACAGAAAAAGATAATTTCTTTTAAGTATTTAAGAATACAGACAACTTGTCAAAAAAAGTTTCCTTGTGTCACACACAGATATGTACAAAGACACTAGACAGTGTTTTATTACCTGGTATTTTCACTCGAGGGGCCTGGGGAAACCGTTTTTTTTGTGGGCTGCTCATCCTCTGAGTCACTGTATGTGTACAGGGGATTTGGTCTAAAGAAAAAAAAGTTGAAAACGGTCATAGGTAATTATAAATGTGCGTTTGGAATATTTTTTCCTTAAGTTACAGTTTGATTTATAACAACACACACATGAAACGGAGATGTGCAAGAAGGTACAGTATACAAGGGATTTTTGAAGTGCACAAGTGTACACGGCTTTGCATTTATAAAAAGTTTACAAGCTTCCACTTTTTGGACTATATTATGTGGTGATATTGCAGTATGCAAGCACCACAGATATGTACAAAAGACAAGATCATAAATTCTTAGCAATCAAAGATATGTTTGTGAAATAAAAAAAGTTTTGCTTGTGCTTTCTTTTATGACTGGTCTGAGTTTCAGCTTCGGACTGAAGGTCAGACGTATCACAGTGTTCACTTAGATATTTCTGAAGACTGCGTTCTGCTTTGTGAAATGGAAGTACAAACACAATGTATGGCCAGACATAAATTAGGACACGAAAAACTTGTTATTGTTACATTTATACAACACCAATCCAGATGATACCCACCATGGCTTATTAGAAGTCGGACTGGTGCATAGGTGAGCCATGTTGAACCAGGATGAACTCTCCTCTTTACTGCGTCGTGGATCCTGAATGTGTCTCACGGAGGATATGGAGGCCATGACAATTTCTCCCCATTTATCCATGATCTAGGGACTATTTCTGTACCACCAGTGCTAAACTGCACAATGCACCAGTCTTTCATTTTTATCTTTTTTTTAATTTGGAGTCCTTTTTTGCCCTGTCTAGGATAAACAGGAAACAGATAATTACAATATATTTCATAGTCACTCCAAAACTTGATCTATTGATTGAACTAAATAATAAATAATAGCTTAAAATGTATATAGGCAACAATTACAAGCAAACCCGTATATGTAAGCATTTAAACACTGAAGATAATAACATTAACAGTATTTTGTCTAAGTCTGCCATTGTAGGAATTCATGGCACCGAGACAAAAACTTGGCGCACAGTGTGGCGTCAAAATAGGCGCACACTTTTGACGCTGCGTTTTCTCAGTCTTCCTCGTCCACACGTAAATGCTAAACGCAGTTTACGTGTGGACAAAAGGTGCAAACGCAAGTTAGGTGAGCGTGCAGCGTAAAGTTTGAATTGAGTGCGAATCGAAGCGGGTGCTCTCCAATCATTAAAAGTAACAAAGTCATTGAATACATTTATGCAGTTACCTTTACGTTTATCAATCATATATCACAGATTTACAATTTTTTGTAGCACTATGCTAAAAAGCAACTACAGGGCGAAAGTCTGGGTCAAGCGCCGAGGCGACGGCAAGAACAAAGGAACCCTCGAAGCGTTAAAGCTAGCTTTGTAAGGGAATATAACGGAAAAGTATGAAACGAAAATGTTTTCTTTGTTGATAGACTTTGTTTGCAGTGCAATTTATTTGTTGCCGGATTGTAAGATGAAAGTAGACACAATTTCGGGCTCCCACATTTTATCCAAAACTTTACATTAACAAGTTTTTTTTTTTTTTACTGTTATTCAAATGCAACCGTGGAAATAACGAATAGAACAAAAGTCATTCATTCTTACCTTATACTAATCGTGGTGCAGGCCAGTGCAGTGCATGAACTGATACCTTCTCCGGTCAATTCCGCTGAGAGTAAATCGAATGTCCCGCTCTACTGTACAAGACAATGGTTACCTGGAGGGATGTACCAATGTGATAGGGGTGCTGCGGAATAGTCCAAGTGGTAGCAGCTTTAATTTCCCGCTCAACCATAAATCGATGGTTTTTCAACGTGATTGTTGTCACCTTCTCAACTATAAATAGATCAACAATCAACGATGACAGAACAACAGTGAATCAATGTTATTTCAATGTCAGTGTAAGGTTTCATCAGTATTTCAATGTTGTTTCAACATTGGTTTTGTGTTGACATTTCAATCCTGACGATTCTGATGGTTCAGATGGAAAATCAACATCTGTTCAATGTCTCCTTGCTATCTGGGCTCTCTCTCTATCTATATTTTTTTTAAATATATATATTTTTAAATATTGTAAAATATTGATTATACAAATATTGGATGCAAAATATGGATGCAAACTGCATTTCGTTGCCCTGTACCTGTGCATGTGCAATGACAATAAAGTTGAATTCTATTCTATTCTATTCTATTCTATTACTTTCTCATCATAATGGTGTACATTTAAGAGGAAAAAAAATGTAACTTACAGAGGTTATAAAGAAAAAGTCTTTTGTCTAATTTTCACTTTAAAGTCATACGTTTGTAGTAATTTTCGGATATTAAAGACACATATATACAAGACGAAATAACTGTGATTTTATTTTTCAGTTGCTTTTAACACTTTTAACAGCTGTCTTTTTACTCCAGCACGTACACCAATGCTAGTTCACTTTTAACTACTAGAAGGGGTGACATTTAGAGAGGAAAACACACACAAAAATGCTACATTCTTTGTAACATTTTTGCAGGTAACAGCTGGTATATCCGGCACAGGTGTATTGAGACGTGCTGACCGATAGAGGGCGCGCAGTTCGCGCAGTGTGCGGCTGCGTTATACGTTAGCTCATCACATGACTATCAGGAGGAAAAATAGAGCAGGAAGAGAGTTTTCTTTCTCTTTGTTGTTGTAAACATTTAGTTTTCACAATAAGACGGAAGAGCAGCTTTGTGCTCTGAAGATTCATGGATCTAAAAAAGTGCAATTCTGTTTCTGGGTGGTGACGGTTCACTTTCATGGTGCTGAAACCAAAGAAAAGACCAAGCCAAACTTCGCCTTAAATTTGCTTCATTTAAAATAATCTGGATTCTCCTCCGAGGTACGTAAATGTTAAGACGTGATTTTATGATTTATTATGTTATAGCATAATGAATGTTAATTCTGCCTGCATTTGGCCTGTTTAATGTGAGAGATTTTGTGTAATAGTGATTGTAACGTGTTCCAGTCGATTGTTCTGGTGGCACACTTGATGCTAAAATGAAGCTAACTGCAGTTCCTGTGTCTCTTCAGATTTACAATAATACATTTTCTGAAATCAGTCAATGTTGACATCGTTTGATGTTTGCTGGGATGGATTGTGAATCTGAGTTTAAATTTACATTTGCCGTGTGTACCAATTAAAGAGATTTTCAAATAGAGTCTGGCCGAAGTGTTTTTAGCAACAAAAAGCGGTGGAGGAAATCCAAACAAAACCGTTACATTTACAAAAATGATACTTTATATTCTGCTTCAGACTTTTAAGGATCTAAAGTACACTTTCTTTTTTCTTTTTTATAACTATCAACGTCCCGCTGTGGATGCATAACGGTGATCTAATGTTGTTTTAAGTTAGCGGTCAGTGCATGAAGAGGAAGTGTTTTAGGAGAATTATTGCTAATGGAGTGAACGCTACTGAAGTTTAAAAAGAAATTGAGCAATATTACCTTTTACCTTCTTCATCCTTTAGTTGAGAAAAGTGACATTAAGTGGGTTAGATTGTCATGTTAA
Source organism: Simochromis diagramma (assembly GCF_900408965.1). NCBI lineage: Eukaryota > Metazoa > Chordata > Actinopteri > Cichliformes > Cichlidae > Simochromis > Simochromis diagramma. The sequence goes on from NW_024387245.1 coordinate 24,419,596, forward strand.
TATTGTGATGTCAGTGTTTTGAAGTCTGTTAAATAATCGCTGACATACAGTAACTAAATACATTTACTCAAGTAGCTCTGCCTGTTTCACAGCTCAAAATAATCCTTTTTTAATTTTACTGTCTACTGTTTCATGTCACTTGTCTCAAACAACCTGCTTTAGCTCCTCCTACTTTAAGCCACCTTTCTTCTGATTGGCTGTCTTCTGTAAACAGAAATTCTGTGGCGAGATGACTAGAAATAAGGAAAATAGGTCCACTTAATCTACTAAAATGTGTAGGAACTTTATACTGAGTAGCGGTGAAAAAGAGAACATTCTGTCTGCTTAAAATAATGTGTGTAAACTTTAAGGTGGTCTGAATCCTTTCTTCATCTACCTTATTTCTAAACATTTTCATGCAGTGATGTTTATGGATATTTATTCTGAAGAAAATGTATCTGCACACTTAGTAACCTCAGTATTAGCAGAGGTTGTAAACTAATGTACCAAAAATAGCCCCCTCCAGACACCCCCCCCCCCCCCTCCAAAAAAAAAAAAAAAATCCCTGTGCAGGTGCATGATCAGTTTCCTGGCTGGCTGGCAGGCCACAAATGGTTCCTTCCTCTCACCCTCAGCACTGGAGCTCCATAAAATTATGTGCCGAGAACAGGACTGTTCTCAAATAATAATGCATCTGCCCACTGGTATGAAATCAACCACCTTTCACCTGGTATAAGGAGAGCAACTTTGAGCTGAACTCAGGAAACCGAGGGGACCATGAAAAAACAGCAGAGTATTATTCTACCCTCTCAGTATAAATCGGGCCTAGGTAGAGAAGGTGGATAACTTCAAGTAACACCCTGCTGAAGAAATCCCATCAAGGCTTCTACAACCTCAGGCGATTAAAGTACTTCAAACTCCTGCTCAGGGCGCTCAGGAATCTCTGCACTTCTGGGAAGGGTGCATCATTCCCTGGGCATGACCACTTATCCATCAGGAGGGTAGTTGATTCAGCTGAGAGAAGAGGATGTGTACTTCAGATGATGCAGATCTAGAGCCGAGAGGATCGCGGGAGATTCTTCCAGCCACCCTAACAGCTGACTGCCATTGGGGAGACACTACTGTGTGCTGTTTATGTGCTGCCAGCACAGAAACAATATGGAGAAGCTTTGATCTTCATGCCATCAGACTGCTAAAGCCCACACCACCCACTACCTACACATTACTTAGCTACCCAGTGAGATCAATGGTTTGAATGTCTGTCAGCTAATATTAAAAGAAAAAGTTGATTGGAATTCTTGTGTTTATGTCTTCTTCTTTATTTGTGTACAGCCAGAGTGCTGGATATTATACTTGTATAAATGTGTATGTAAGAAATAATCTTAAAACCTGAAGTTAAATGTCTCTGTCTTTATACTTTCAAAGAACCAAATGACTACAGTAGACACAAACTGAATAATCATAATAAACGCTGACTTGTTCCCTGTAGGGTCAGAGGTCACCATGGGCTCTGCAGTGGAAAGGACAGATGAGCATGTGAGGGAGTATCTGATCTACCGTGGCTTCACCAACACTCTGAAACATCTGGACAACGACATAAAAGCTGACAAGGAGAAAGGCTTCAGGGTATGGCTGGCAGAAACGTTGTTGGATGTATTTCTGTTTCCTCACAGCCTCCCAGTAAAATAGTCACATCATCTGGAAGTTGGAGAAAGGAGCTTGCAATGGTGTGAAGGGTTAACGAAAAAAGCTGCTATTTCAGGTTTTTGAAGAAGTTTCTTCTTTCAGCAGAAAAAGGACACTGAATAACTTTTCATTATTTTTGTGCTGTGCAGGTGGATAAAATCATCGATCAGCTGCAGCAGTTTGTCCAGAGCTTTGACCTGGCTGGTCTGAAGGAATATTGGCTCTACCTGGATAAACGTCTGTTCAGCAGACTCGAGGATGTTTACAGATCCACCGTCAACAAGCTGAGGATCAGCCTGTACAGATACTACATCATCAACACTGTGCAGGTATCACCTCGTGGAGAAATCAGACATCCTGCTGCGTGTTTCTGAAACAAAGATTTAAAAATCTATCTCGTCCTTCCAGAAAGGAAACCTGGAGAAGACTCAGGAGTTTTTCCAGAAGCAGGCGTCAGAGCTGCAGGGTCAGGCTGAGTGGCGTGATTGGTTCATCCTGCCATTTATCTCCTCCCCTGAGCAGAACCCCGCCTTCTGTCAGTACTTCTCCCGCCAGTGGTCTGACACCTTCCTGGTTTCACTGCATAACTTCCTGTCGGTGCTCTTCCAGTGTATGCATATCCTTGAGTTTGAAACACACAGCCAGCCTTAATATTCAACATGCTCTGACAATTTAGAGGCGGCCGCACTGATCTGCTGGAATTCAGTTTTCAGTCCTTAACTTGTTTCCCACCTCAGCCTGTCCTCCTCAGCTTCGATGCTGAAGTCCAGAAGATGACCTGCCTGATGGAGGAGAACGAACAGCTCCGTCAGCTGGTGAGAGAGTGCATTTCATTTTAAATTAAATCAATTTTGCATGAATAATGCAAATGTAGATTTGTTCAAAAAAGCTACAACTGATCCCGTCGTTTACTTTTAATCACCCGTCATGTAAATTAAGTCTCATTATTTAGCTTAAAAATTAATTTCAATGGGTTTCCAAAAGTTCTGTTTACTAATTAAAATCCAATCAAATCCTATTAATTCTCACTGTATTAATCCCATGATTTGGCCACCACTCCGTGCCACTTTATTAGGTACACCGTACTCCATTGAACCCCCTTTTGCCTTCAGAATCACTTAAATTCTTCATGGAATATTTGACAAATGTCCTCTGTTAGGTGGATATCGAGTGACTGTGGAGGCCATTTAGTATAGTGAACTCATTGTCCTGTTAAAGAAATCAGTTTGAGATGATTTGAACTTTGGAACATATCAAATTGTCCCAAAAACATCCATTGTAAAATGTTACATTGTGCTTGCGGAAATGGTTGACAGCAATGCTCAGGTAGGCTGTGGCATTTAGTTGTTACTCATTGGGCCAAAAGTGTGCCTAGAAAATAAACTCCACACCTTCCTATCGGCTTGATGTAGCTGAGGCACTGACCTCAGCAAGACATTTCGATTGAGAAAAGCCACTCAGAGGATATTTTCTACTCTTCATCCCATTCTCTGTAAACCCTAGAGATAGAGGTTGCGTGGGAAAATCGCAGTAGATCAACCTGGCACCACCAACCACGCCACATTCAGAGTCAGTTAAATCCCATTTGTTCCTGATTCTGATGCTTTGTTTGAACTTCTGCCGGTCGTCTTGACTGTGTCTACGTGCTTAATTGCACTGAGTCGCTGCCATGTGATTGGTTTATTCCATTTTTGAACTAACAAAAAGTTGGACACTAGTACTTAAAAACATAGACTAAGTGTAAAAGTTTTTTCATGAAACAAAGTTTTAAAACGTGATGTGCTCCATGCTAAGCTGTAGTCAGGGTAGACGTTACGTCTGACCTGTCTGCTGTATCTTCGCCAGCTGTTCGCCCTGCAGACGGAGAGCCGGGATCAGAGGGATAGAGATGAGATGATCCACCACAAGCTGCCGACATACGTCCAGAACATGGACCGACTGGGAGACACTGAGCTGTGAGAGACTAACATCACTGTCTTTACTGATGACTAACCACAGCAAAGATGGCTGCCATTCTGTCCATTTTTAAACACTGCCAACATCATGATGTTTTTAACCATCAATAGTTAGCTCATTTCTAAAATGAATGCCATGCTTTAAAAATTACAAAGTATTTTTATGGAAAAACTGGCGTATTGTGCTTGTATTTATCACTTTGAAACTCTTAATGTGTTTTGTGCTGTGAGTTGCAGATGGCAGCCATCTTAAACCTTAAAATATTAATCAAGATTTTTATCCATTGCAGCTTTGTGGTTTCGTTTGTTTTTATTTTGTTTTCTTAAGTTACATTTTAACACAAAGCACAGAACGAACATGGACTGATGTTAGCATGGTTCAGGCCTAAATGACAACTAAGGTTGTTGCACTTTTTGTGACAGTATTTATTTAATAAATGGCGTAACCTCATATTTTCATATTCAGGCACTTTAAATCAAACAAAACTGAGTTATTTTATATTTATTCATATAAAAAAAACTATTTAAAACCATATTTTAGCTAACGTATTGTTGCCAAAAATGCCAAAATATTTATGCTGTTGCAGTATTTAAACTGTGTGCTGTAATGCGGTTGATGTTTCACAATAAACAATTCACCTGATGAATTGTTCCATTGAGCCATTTTTTTTTTTTTTTTTTTTTTTTTTTGTTAAACTTCCAGGCGATCGATAGACCGGGCCAGCAAATACAGTTCCCCAATAAACTTTAAAATACTCTAAAAAAATGTGATTGACAGAAGTATCTTTTAAGAAGTTAGTTAAAGCTCCTCATCTGGATCGTTGAGGGGGCTTGAATCGATGTTGGACCCGATCTGAAATGGACCCAGAAAAAACCCAAACTCAACACACTTTTTTTTTAATGGATACTAAGGGGTTAGTTGGCTGATGATGGCTGATGATAAGGCAACCTAACTTTTGCAGTAAGTGTTGTTAGACTTGTCAATTACACATTCATTATTTCCTCTTCAAATGAATAATTCAATGCATGATGGTGATAAACCACACCCACCAAGTATTATACACAAAAATGGTCTTGACAACAAACACATGGTGACCCATTTGGTTCTGAAGTGGACTGAAGAAGACCTCTAACAAGAAGCCCTTGGATCCATTCATTTTCTTCTGCTTATCCAGTTCAGGGTCGTGGCTGTGCTAAAGCCTGTCCCAGCTGCCATAGTGCCACAGGGCAAGAGGTGGGGTTAACTCTGGAAAGGCAGCCAGACTGTCCCAGGACCAACACAGAGAGACGGACAACAATTCATACTCACATTCATACCTAAGGTTTTTGCATTACCAATTAACCTAATTCCATGCATGTTTTTGGACTCCAGGAGGAAGCCAGAATTCCTGGAGAAAACCCACGCAGATACTGGAAGAACATATAAACTCCGCACAGAAAGCCTGCAACCAGATGGTGGATTTGAATCCAGGGCGTTCTTGCTGCGAGGCAGCAGTGCTAACCGGTGAAGCAAAATCCTCGTGGTTCTGAAGTGGATTTATGAAGACTTTTACCAGGGAGCACTGACTTGATTTCCTACTTTTTTGGAGTAACTAAAATACAGTAGACCCAAAAAGATCTTGACCAGAGATCACTGATAACAAAGCCACGATACCCCACTTGATTCTGAGTAACTGAGAAGCCTGGGGACCAATAAAGATCTCTACCAGGAAGCAAAGGAGCCCTGGCAACAAAGACTATGTCTCCCACCTATTCACAGGAAGAAGCAACACATCTTTGGCTGAGGATCTCAGACTGCACATAGGTTTTTGGGCCAACCCCCCCCCCCTCCTCAAAAAAAGCTACTTTCGTCTGTGCCCTTGTCACAAGAGGTCACCACAGCTCTGCATCTTTGATTTGGCAGAGTTTTATGTTGGATTCCCTTACTGAAACAAGGGGATTTGTGTCTCAATACAGTAAAATCTCACGCACGGTTATGAAGAGAATTAGAAAAATTCTTCAAAATTGAAAAACTAACTGGTAAGCATAGTAGTCAGGGTAGAAAAAAAGAAGTTTTTTAGGCAGTCAAAAGTCTAACCTTATTTTTTACTTACTGAAAATATACAAGTTTTAATGACCTAAGTATCTTTGATAGTGATTGATCCATTTATAGAGGTCTCTTTTGGAAGGTCATAGCAAGACTGGACAGAAATGGCCTGTCACACCTTGGTTTTGATATGGTGCAAACAGTGTTGTTGCTTCATAGTGAGAACTGCTCTATAAGTCCAATGAACAGCAACTGGCGAACCAGCAGCACGGTCATTGAAACCCCACGAACTATTGATGCTCATAGGGTCGAAAGGCTTGCTGGCAAAGAGCTACAAATCATTGAAGACCTTGATGCTACTTTTTGTCAGAAAGTGTCAGAACACACATAGTACAGCTCTACTTGTTGCAAATGGACGTGTATAGCTGTAGACCAGTCAGTTTACACATGTGGACACCTGTCCACCAACGAATGTTCACCCAACTGGACAAGTGAGCAGCGCAAAAGGATAAATGCCAGATGCATGTTCATCATGTGCTTACAAAGGAAGAGATGGCAATTATGTGATCAAGACAAGTCGGCATAGCCAGTATGATATCTTGGGTTCTGGTGTTTATTGTGCTCACTTTAACTATCCAAAAATTGTCGCAAAACTCATACCCTTTCATGGCAATGGCATTTGCTGATAGCTGTGGTCTCTTTGCTTGGATTCAGTGTAGTAGTATGCTGTTTTAAAACTTCCTTTCTTTTTTTCTCTTTGTAGGGACTTAGTGACGAGCCAGCGAGCTGTCAGCACTGCCACCACCCCTACCAGAAACTTCTTCTCAACATTCCTACCACAAGGCAGACGAACCCCAGGGAAACCAATGCAAGCCATCTCTGGGTCCTCACCAAGCCAGGCAGCAATGGGCAGGAAGGACCCACTGAGTAATCAGGTGAGCACAAGGAATTGCCAAATTCACAGATTTAAAAAAGACCTTGACTCACAGACTGGATGGTTGTTTATTTAACAAAATTGGGTTTTTTGCAACTAGTGAGTCAGAGACAGGTCATCATATGTTCAAAAGCTGATGATTGTATATGGAAAGTGAAAGACCCTTCACTTTAGAAATTTGGTACTTGGGACAGTATACCTTCTTCTGAGTTACCATCTCATCAGGAAGATGATAAAGACTAACAAACCCTAATAAAGAAATGTCTCCAACTAGTTGGACTTTGATGCTAGTTTCTAATGTTGCCCTAGCAGTCTACATAGTCAAATGTATGGGGTATGTGGTTGTTGTTATGGGCTATTTGGCAACATGTACAACTGTTGTAAGAGCTTGGATTGTATTGTCAGCAACAAGTCAGACTTGTTCCTGTTGGAACTTAGTTGGGGAGATTTGGACACCTCTTATGTGAGGTGTGTCGGGCACACACAGGAGACTCCCAACACAGATCCAGGACACACCAGAGAGGTCAAGTCTTTTAATTGGCTTGGGAAGATACAAAAAAGCTGAAGTCAGGAGTAAGGGAGGCCTAGGCATCTTTGCTTATACTACCAATGTGATCTGGACCCAGATTAGTGATAGAAAATGGATAGGAAATGGCAAAGCTTCATGATGTACAATGGGCGGTAACCAACCTGTCCAATAAGAGATGTCTGTTAAGGACTCTGCAGCAGACTAAACTTCACACTGATTCAGGATCGAGGCTTGATTGGGTTCATTGGGTGTGTCCATTAGTATAATAAATATTGGGTAATGAATTTGATATTTTAATTATTTTCTACCACAAAGTTTGAAAATCATTCCCTCAGAGAGTAATAGCAAGCTGCACTGGTGTTCCAGTTTTCTACATTTACGATTGTAATCATTTCCATCTTTTTTAGCCTGTGAAATCTAAAGAAGCAGGCCAAGTTAAGGAGGTGAAGCCAGCATCTACCCAGTCATCAACCAGTGAACCAGTGAGCTCCCAGTCCCAGCTGTCTACAAACCAGTCAGGGAACCAGAATTCGAGACACAAAAGAATCCAAGATCATGAGAAGGAGAGGAAGGAGCTTTTCTCCAAACCACCACAGGTATAGTTGCATCCTTTAGATATGCAACAAATGCGATGCCCTTAGTCTTACCTTACCTGTGGAGGTAAAGGTCAGCTATGTTCAAACAGTTTTGCGAGTGGTCAACCTGCACTTTGAATTAGTATGCTGGAAGACAATAATTTTTTGGTCTGGTGAGCCCTTTCATGTGTTATCTTCAGACATCAGAGAAGAAAGGGGAGCTGGGGGAGGTGGAGCCTCCCATTGAGTCCTCAAGTGAACCTACCGATACCTCAAACAGCAGAAGCTGCGGTGCAAGCCAAGAGGAACCTCCCTTCATTAAACTCAGCCAGGAGGAGTACGGAGAACACCACTCATCCATCATGCACTGCAGGTCTGTCTGTAACATTGTCACAATTCACCCACTTTAAGGATAAAAACAAAAACTCAGCCTTAATCAGTTTTCTTTTCTTTCTGTTGCCCTTGGCTTGTTTTCAAGGGTTGACTGTTCTGGTCGCCGTGTCGCTAGCTTGGATGTTGACGGAGTCATCAAGGTAAACCTGCATTTCATAGTCTTCAAGCTACGGTATTCTAACGGCATATACTGACAGGAAAACTCATGAAAGACTTCTTCCTCTGCCCCTCCTACTCCGTCAGGTGTGGTCGTTCAACCCCATCATGCAGACCAAAGCCACCATCATGTCCAAATCTCCTCTAATGTCTCTGGAGTGGGCCACCAAACCAGACCGACTGGTAGCAGTGTTTACTTTCAGATACATTGATTTTATAAATATTCTGATAAGGTAACATTTTACCATGCACTAGGTCACCAATGATCCACCTAAGGCTAGGGTTAGGATTTCGTTACTTGTTTTCAGACAGTTGTCTCTAGTGCAATGCATACAGAACAATTGCACTGCCAAAATTAATTTACAAGACTTAATTTGAAAGGTAAAATCTCTTAGTTCCTTGATATTTGCCTATTTAGCACTAGTCAAAACAAAAACCCAACCCTAAGCCTAAACCCCAAGGTTACTTGTGACCTAGTTGATACACCAAACACATCTGTCCAACAGTAAAATGTGTGTTTGCATGTGTGTGTGATCAGTTGTTATTAGGCAGCGGCGTTGGCACAGTGCGGTTGTACGATACGGAAGCCAAGAAGAATCTCTATGAGATGAACATCGACGAGGCTCATCCACGGTAAACCTGCACCCTGGAGCTCCTCACTAACATAATTAGGACCAATTTCTGCCTCTTTGTTGGCTTTGTATTGCATGAAAGTGCCTCCTTGCTGAGACAAAAAAGTGTCTAAAAGCTGCAGCTCAGGAACTCAGAAGTTTTTATGGAGCGCTAAACTGAAAATCTGATCCAAATCTGGTTATGTTTCAGTATCAGTAATGTTGTTATGTGCCAAAATTAATGTCAACCCATCCGATAGTGATGGAGCTAAAATGGGCGGTGCTCTTTTATTTGATTGCATTATAATTTGACCAAATTGAATGGAACTACGTCCATAAACTAGATTTACTGTGTCTTCAACAGTCGAAGTCATCTCCATATGAGAATGTATTTTTCTGCCTTTCAGTATCTTGTCTTTAGCCTGCAGCCCCAGCGGTTCATCATTCGTCTGTTCAGCTGCAGCTCACAGTCGATCTGGAAGTGGCGAGTCTGCTCCTCGACTTCCCATAACGGTGTCTGGTCAGCTGCTGCTATGGGACACCAAGACTGTCAAACAGCAGGTGGTTAACTGATCATTTAGCTAATATGTCTGCACATCAGTCCAAGACCAGGAACAGGAACCACTGGGTTTAAAGAATGTGTATTTAAAACCCCAGCTGTAGCAGAAAACTGGAGCAATATAAACTCCAAGTGCACAGACTGAGTCAAGGCGTCCAGTTCAGGTAGCTGACGTGAAGCCTCAGGGAGCTAGCAGCTCAGAGGGCAACCATGTGTCAATCAAAGTGACCACACCCTTAATTTTAAGCTGCAATGGGGGTCAAAATGGATTTAAATCGCTAAATTACCTCCCCAACATTTCTTGAAGTTCTCCAGAAGCCCGGTAATTAACTAATCATTTGATTCAGGTGTGTTGACCCAGGGTGTTATCTAAAACCTGCAGGACATTGGCTCTCGAGGCCTGGAGTTTGCCACCCCTGGTCTATGGGACTGATTCACTGCTAGAGTGAGCCTCCAGTGGACATGATTAGAGCTGCAGTTTTTGGCACTTCAGCCCTATAGGTGCTGCTTAAACTGTGTTTGCACATTTTAAACAGGCTACCTGACTGCTCTGGCAAACCTGAAACCTGTTTCCAAGAAAGGTTTGGGTATTAACTCAACTTTTCCTCTGTTATGTGCCTGACTATGAGCTCCAATTCAGTTGCCTGATAGTTTCAGTTAAACTAGTTAAACTGCTCTTTTTATTTCCTGCCTGTAGCATAATGTTCTGACTTTCTGTCTTTCAGCTCCAGTTCTCTTTGGAGCCAGAACCAGTAGCCATAAACTGCACAGCCTTCAATCACAATGGAAACCTGCTGGTGACTGGAGCCGCTGACGGAGTCATCAGACTGTTTGGTCTGCGTTCATACTCGATTCATCCAAAGATTATTTTCAAAGAGGATTAATCTGTGGCCTCTTTGCTGTCACTTACCAAAACCCAAGTAAGTTAAATACATTTCTGTCCTCTGTCTTCTGTAGATATGCAGCGGTATGAGAGCGCGATGAGCTGGAGAGCTCATGATGGGGAAGTTTACAGTGTGGAGTTCAGCTATGATGAAAATACCGTCTTCAGCATCGGAGAAGATGGCAAGGTGCGTGAAAGCCAGAACTAGTGTAGCTCCGTCTGTTCTCCTTATGTTACTCAGGAAAGTCAAGAAAATGTGTGTGTGTGTGTGTGTGTGTGTGTGTGTGTGTGTGTGTGTGTGTGTGTGTGTGTGTGTGTGTGTGTGTGTGTGTGTGTGTGTGTGTGTGTGTGTGTGTGTGTGTGTGTGTGTGCGCGCGCATGCAGTTTATCCAGTGGAACATCCATCGCTGTGGGGTTAAGCAGTCGGAGCAGATTTTACCTCAGGACGCCACCGGGCCCTTCGTCCTGTCGGGGTACAGCGGCTACAAACAAGTAAGCAGACCTGCTGGTTAATTTTCAAGACAGCACTTCATTTGATTTCATGACCAAAGCTTGCTAGAAAACATTGAATTCTACAAAGTAAATTAAACTCTGTTCATAAGAAAACATTTTTCATAGTTCAAAGAAGTAAAATCACCAAAGTGAACAATTTGGGGTGCTGTTTTCTAACTTGGTGATATAATTCTTGTTCAGGTTCAAATCCCTCGAGGTCGACTCTTCACGTTTGACTCTGAAGGTCAACACGTCCTGACCTGTTCTAGCTCCGGTGGACTCATATACAGAGTGAGTACACCTTCATGTCTGTCGGTAAGTAAGTAAGTAAGCATTCTTTAATGCTTTAAATGTGTTTTGTATTTTAAAAAATTTCCTGGTCCCCTCTCTTCCAGCTGGCCAGTGGGGAGTCAGCTCTGGAGAGGGTGCTGTCACTGGGGGGGCATAAAGCACCAGTGGTGACCGTCGACTGGTGCTCAGCAGTGGACTGCGGCACCTGCCTGACAGCCTCCATGGACGGGAAAATCAAACTGAGCACGCTCCTAGCACAGAAGTCCTGACTGGGGACCTAACGGAGGTCCTCTGTTCTTGTGTGTCTGTGCAGTTTCAGAGATGAAAGGAAGACTCGAGGAATGTTTCATGATACAAACAAACCTGTTTTTAAATCAAATTAGGATTAAAATCTCACTGAAGGTTCCACCGTAGACCTCGTTTCTTTTGTTAAAGCTGTATTTGTTGGTGTTTTCAGGCCTTTGGGGAGAAGAAAAACTCCTCAGCAGTCTCACAGACACTCAGCAGCATTTGAAGTGTTTGAGTCAACAGCACCTCGACCTCTTTCAGGTACTTGAAGTCGTTTCATGGAGAATTGAATACACCTTTCTAAAATGTCTTCAAGAACCTAAACAAGAAGTCCAGTTGCTTTCATCTCAAGACCTTTAGACTGCAATGATCTGGATGAGTGAGAGACGCCACTTGGATTTATCGGAATAAGAAACGTCCAAGTTTTTCTTATACGAGCCAAAATGTTACAAGTAAATATTTGGATGATCACTCTGGGTTTTTATTCCCTTAACCTAAACCAAATAAATAAAATAATAATAGAATAAAATAAAAACGGTAATAAAGTAAAAGAAAAAGACCTATCACAAGAGAAACTGTACACTGAATTTGTTTATGTTTTATCCTGTATTATGTTTGATTTCATTCTTACAGATGTGTAGTGTAAATAACAGAATCATAACGGTTTTGTACTTTTCTTTTCTTTTTGTTTCCAATCAGTAAATTTTCACTTTAGCTTTTTTATTTTGTTTGTTTTGGCCTTTTTTTTTTAGTTTCAGTGTTGTTTTTATAATGAGGGCAAAGGCATGTGAACTAGCTACATGTACCAAAAACACCACTTTAAAAAGGTGGTGTCTGAATGACTCGCAGTGACATCCGAAACGCTCCCAGCCTTCCAAATGTTTGTGTTTACAAATGTGACCTATATGACTGAAGCCTAATTAATCTCTTATTCAGTTTAGATGTAATGAAATGTGACATTTACAGTTGTGGTCATAGGTTTCCACACAGTCATCATGGAAATGAAAGTCATGGTAATTTTGGGCTTTTAATTAATCTTTTTCTAGGGTGGAATGATTATACAGCATATATCTTTAATGACTTTAAAAAACTCATAGGTGTGAATGGGGGAGTGGTTGGTTGGCGATTGGTTGTCTCTGTCTATGTGTTAGCCCTGCGACAGACTGGCGACCTGTCCAGGGTGTATCCCGCCTCTCGCCCTAAGACAGCTGGGATAGGCTCCAGCGCCCCTGAAAAGGATAAGCGGAAACAAATGGATGGATGGACTTTAAAAAACAAGAACTGGGTGAACACATTTGAACTTATTTTGGGTTTTCTCTGATCCCAACAGTCAAAAGTAAACATACAGACTCAAATATTTACATACACCCCCACTAATATTTGGTAAAATGCGCTTTAGACTAGAAGGTGGGTTACAACTAACGTGAGGAGTGTATTTAAACACCTGACCACACCTATAAATAAAATTAACATTGATGTTAGCCACAGTCACTTCCTGTAGATTTAGATTTTATTTTCATAGATTCATATTATTTTATTAGTATACAATTTTCTTTCCCCAGACTATTTTTTTTTTATTTAGTGGAAAGTGTTAGGAGTGCTAGGATAATTTCTGCTCAGGTGTAGCGCCTGCTCTTCGCCGTAGGGGGCGCTGTGTACGAATGCGTGCTGTAGTTATTTTTAGAGAAGAAGCAGAAGCCACAACAATAACACACAGGCATTTTCAGGGGCTGAAAATCCTTTAAGTGTGACCTTTTCAGCGCGGATTTTCTCAGTGTAACGTTTGCAAACGGTCCGTTTATGTGAAAAGACTCCAAAATAATTCCTCACGAAGGTGAATTCAGGCGCCATGTTGCGTGTTTCAGCGAATAAATAGCATGTCGTTAATGCGAGGCTAGCTGCGCCGTTAGCCTGCGTGCACCGAGCCCGGTTCTGCTGTCGCTTTTCCGTTTCATGTCACTACTGTCCGGTACCGCGTGCAGACATGGAGAGTTTGTACAAGCGGAAAATGTTCGCGTCCATGCGGAAAACCAAAGTAGCCGCATCGAAGAAGCGGCAGATCGGTCTGCCCGCCTCCATCCTGGACGACAGTGACGAAGGGTCCTTCTCGTCGTCCTCCTCCTCCGGATCACAGTCCGACTTCCAGAGCTCTCCTGAGGACGACAGCGAGCAGGAGGACCGGGACCGGAGCGAGTCCGGGGGGACCTCCAGCGACGACAGCCGCTCTGTCACCCGCAGGAAGCGCTCCTTCCTGGGAGGCGACGACAGCTCTTCGTCGTCCAGCCGCGGCGACGAGGACGAGGATGAAGAGGACGACGATGACGACGACGATGAGGAAGATGACGACGGAAGTCACACGAAGAGGATGGTCCAGCCAAGGAAGAGGAGCCGGCTGCAGCGGCAGGACGAGTCGGACTCGGACCGCGCGGAGGAGAAGCGGAGAGAGGACGCGGAGAAAGCGAAGAGGAGACAGAGACACAACAAGCTGCTGGCGCTGTCCCGGAGGATGAAGGCCCGCATCCCGAGCCGGAGGAGGAGCCGCGTGAAGCAGGTACACCTGAGCGCCTGCGTCATACACAGGAGCGCAGGTGCTTCTGCAGAAACACGGAAAGACGAGCAAAAAACAAACAGGGCTTCACCTCTGGGTAAAAGCGCAGGTATATGAGACAAAGTTGAAAGAATTCATGTAAGAGCGGTGTTGTGCCAAAACGTGACCGCCTGCCAAAAACTAATTTCCAATGTTTCCGTGTGTTTTTTATGTGTAACATCTTTACGTATGTTGGTAAATAGACTTCGGTGAACAGGGTTTACAAAGGGGTTATATATAAAATTTTAAAATTACATTTTTTTAAGTATCTTTATAAATCTGTGTTATTGTACTTACATTATAACCAATCCGGTCCTTTTTGTCCACTTAAAATATGTTTACAGATCTATTGTTATATTTGTTGCAATATCTGCTGTCCTCTTGGACAGATTACTCTTACAAAAGACATTTTTAATGTCAACGAGATTTTTTTTTTTTTAACTGGATAAATAAAGAATATATAAAAGTCACTGCCAAAAACTGATTGTAGCTTCTACCTTGTTACAGGAACGTTGTTAGTGCCTCAGGATGACTTGATATCATTCATTGTGGGATTCATTTGACATATATTTAACATATTATAGACCAGCAAGTTATTTACACGAGCAATCACTTTTTTGGCAAATACCGGGAAAAAATATATTTTTTTTGCAGACGATCATTTTTTGGCACAAATGTATTCACATCAAAGAAAAATGTGCTTTCAAAACTTGAACAGGAAAAATCTAAACGTTAATCTGCAAGACGGAATAAAAGTTTGCTAAAGCTGGCAAATTTACAGTAAACTACAAACATTTTCCAAAAAAAGAGAGAGAAAATATTTTTTAAAATGTGCAAATTTACAACACAACAAAAGGTAGATTTATAAAAAAAACCTTAGTTTTAGAAAAAATATTAAATGTATTTAAATTAAAGGACTGGCAAGTTTAAGAGGAAAAAATCACTTATGTGAAGTGTAAAAAAATGTACAAGATAAAGACTGCGAATGTGTTTCATTTCCAAATGTGTTTGAAAAAATTATTTATTGTTAATAATAATTAATAACAAATAAATGTTCATTATTAATTTTGTTAGATTTTAGAATAAAAATTAAATGGCCAATTTATAAGAAAGAAATTACAGAATTTGTACAACAATTAGTAAATGTATTTACGTTAACAAAAACTGGCAAGTCTAATGAAAAAATTCACTTTTTTGGAGGCAAAAAAAGGTAAATGTACAAGAGAAAACAAACAGATTTATGAGAAAAAAAGGGGTCAAAGTTCCAGGAGAAAATTAGCAAATTTATAATAACCTTAGAATGAATAAAAGTTGAGAAAGAAAATGCAAACAACAAAAAGAAACATGCATTTTACTGAAAAGAAAACTGAGAAGGTTGCAAGGAACACTAATTTATACTAATGGATTGGCTCATTTCCAATAGATTTCCAAGTTTATAAGAATATATTGCACTTCATACCCAATAAAGCTTTATACCTCTGTGTGACGAGTAAAATGGGTTTTATTTAAATTGTTTAAGGGCACAGGAGACAAGGAAGAGTCTAAAAAAGCAGAGGATGAGGCAGATGGTGATGGAGGAGGTGAAGAAGAAGAGGACAGAAAGAAAGAAGTGTCACGGGGAGACAAAGGAGGAAAAGAGAAAGAGGAAGAAGAAGAAGAGGAGGAGGAGGAGGAGGAGGAAGAGAAGTAAACCTGAGACAAATAATAGCATTTTAAAATGATGCAAAAGTGTTTATCTGTACAGGACTGATGGTTAAGTTGTTGCTGTGACAACGAACACTTGTAACAAGCAACAAAAAGAAGAAAAGAGGAGGTGGACAGCGTCTCTGACCCCTGTGTGAGGTACTTTTTTGCTTTAGATTGAAAATATAAACATTTCCTGATCTGCTGAGCGCTCAGTTTTATTTACATGCTGCAGATGTTTCCATGTTAATCCGCCAACAGCTGGAGGCTCCAAGCACTGCTGACCTGTATGACGTCACAAGAAAAACCATATAATGGTTAAGTTGGATTCAACCAGGTGGCCTGCACTATCAGCGTGACTTACGATTAGAGCAACATCTTTATTATAATTTATTAGCTTTTCTTTGGTTCGTTGTTGTAACACTAAAAGGTTTTATCTGGGAGTGGTAGTCACAGCCTTCCTGCAGCTGTCCATCTGAAACTCACAGCCCACCAGTGAAAGGAGCAAAAACAAGTCGCCAGCATTGAATTGTCTGTGGAAAAGTTTATTTTGGTTGTATTCGGGCCATTGAAAGAAAAAAAATGAAAGGGCATAGTTACGTGATGTAAAATTCAGGAAAAAAACAAACAAATTTACAATAAAAACAGCAATAACACATAAGAAGTGTTAATAGAAAACCGCACTTATTTGCAATCGGACAACAAATTGCAAGCTTATTTTCACTGAAATGAGTCCTGGAGTAATACACAGGCCACTACATGCAACTGGCTGTGAGGTGTGTGCAACGCGTGATTAAAATAAAAACCAAAAACGTACGTATTCAATATAAACTTTGCTCGCATGAAATTAGCTTTCTTATAAGATGTGATTTTTTTATTTTATTTTTTTCCTTTTGAACTAAAAAAAAATCAGCTTTTTCTGGCCCACGTTTGGCCCTCTTGTCGCTCAGTTCTGGCATTTGGCAATCATCAGATGTGGCCCAGAAGTCATAAACACAGCTGGCAGCTGGCACAGGTGGACCTCGGCAGCCACTGAGTCACAGGCACATATCTGGGTTATATTTTGCATATTTGAACCAGCAGATGTTTTGCTACTTTAGCCTTAAAAAATACAGAAATGTGCTCATATCCTGTTGTTTTAGTCAGAGCTCTGCTTGCAAGTCCAACAAAAAGCCAGTAAGCGGTTCTCGAGTTCAGCTAGATGAAATTTGTGGCAGCAGATCAGCTGGTGAAGCTAAAACCAGAGCGAAAGCTTTCCTGGATGTGGAGCACAGAAGCTGCTTTCTTTCCTGCAAAAGGGAAGAGCCGCTTAGTGGGCGGGGCTTCCACATCACATCACTGAGTGTAATCGTTGCATTATGACTGCATGTGATCTTTAAGACAGAAGCCGACTGCATCTCCCAGAAGGCACTGCTGTGAGTCTTTATTGAATTCTTGATGGCAGTGTTGTGAATATGCAAAAAACTCTGATTTCACGACCCCAGAGGATTCTGGGTATTGCAGTATTTAGAGACATTCAGTAACCGACAGCACTCTGACTGGTTTCTGTTGCACTTTCCTTCTTTTTCTTTCATTTTTTTTTTCCTGAAGTTGAGTTTGATTGTTTGCCAATCTTTTCTAAGTAAGTGTGAAGGCCTCGCAGACCAATTGATTTTTTTTTTCTTGTACAGCAGCTTTTTAATCTGTTGCTTTATCTTTGAAAAAATATTTACATATTTTGATAGTTTTGTCCGTCTGTTATCTCCAGCCGTCTCTGTTTCTGTTATTACATTGTCAGCTAAATACCTTTGAATGTTGAACCACACAAGATTTTTGAAGACTTCCTGCAAGTTCACTTTGCTGACATAATAATATCGTTATACTTACTTCCTGGTACACTTGCAGTATAGTGATTGCCCATAATAAATCACAGAGAAAACCAAATTATTTGTCAGTAACTGCATTAAAAATGCCTGTATAGGTTCTCAGTTGTGCTGGTCATGGTAGTCTTGAGTGCTTAAAAATAAAGTAGTTGACAGTACTTGTCTTAGACAGGTGCCACCTTTTGGCCTCAGTGACGGTAATGACACATGCCATTTCTCATAATTTGAACTGGAAAAGCCTCCTGGATGAAAAATGAAATGGCTAAAGAAACCTAAAGAAGTCCAGTTGCCCTTTTTTAACCACTCAAGTCTGCGTTAAAAAAAGGTCCAGTTAGCCAAGGTGATGGTTGTGCATTTGTTATGAAGGTTGAAAAACTCGACAGATACTGAAACAGTTTTCTTGTATCAGACTCCAAAACATGTTTACTTCTGCTGTAAAATTGGGCATTTAACATGAGTCTGGGGGAGATTGACTTGCTTTTGGAGCCTCAAGTGGACATTAGAGGAACTGCAATTTTGGCATTTGAGCACTGGCTTCCTGGAGTTACCAGGGGGTCATCACTTGGTATGTCATCATGAATGTTTAAGTTGGCACTCTGTTGTTGTTAGATTACCAGTGTTTAAAAGGCCCAAATATATGAGCTCGTTGTGATGTAAGAAGTCAATGAGGTTGTTCTTATGCTACTTTCTGGTACATCTGGAATTCTTTGATAAATCTCACATACATCCTCTGATGATCGATTGGGCTTATCATCATGTTTGTGTGCTAAACTGCCAATTATCAGTTTGGCAGAACTTACTGCATTTAAATCAGAAGTATTATGCGATATTCAGTGGCAGCTGTTTAAACCCAAACAACTTTCAAATGACCAAGACTGGTTGTGATGACATGTTACCTGTACCTCTCAGTGGTCACTTGTTGTTGTGTATTTACTATTTTAAGACTGGTACACTCAACTTTATGGTAGCTTTTTGCCATACAATTCAACACTAAGTAATTAGTAACATGTGCTTAGTCATAGTCATCAAACAGGCTTTTGGCGTCACCTTATGATGGTAGGGGTGCATTATAAAAGTTGTGTAAAATACTTTTTTTTTTTCTTTTTCCTTTTCTTACAATTTCTCTTAGAGCTGACAGTTGAAAAGTCATGACCTTTAATTTTTAGTTTCCTTGTTTAAAAAAAGGCTTTTTTGGGCTTTTTGACAGATAGCACATGGTGCTCGTCCAGGATTTTAACCTGTAGTCCAACAGCTACTGGATCACTCCGGTGACCTGTTGATATGTTTGTGCATTGTTTAAAGGAACGTGACGACTGTGGCAGTGAATTTCATACAACTGACAGGAAGTATGGACAGAACTATCAAAATAAGATTCTAACTGTGTAAAATAAAGTAAAACTTATTTGATTTTTGACTATGTGTGATCTGAAATTATGGACATTTCTCCATCAGTAAATTTTGTTTGCAAAAATCAAATAATCCCACCTGGTTCATTTTTTTGGTGGGGGGTTCCTGTACATAGAAATGTGGGTGAATTATCCCAAAACTATTTTGTATTTTTCTATTTATTTCTTCCTTTGTAAAGTCTTCTAAAGGCCACAGGCATGTGCTAAAACAAAAAATGGACAAATGATGAGAAATTTCTCTTTCCATCCTTCTTCTTAAATCCTTGCTTCTCCTGTTTGTAAAGGTGCATTCATGTGCAGTCGTAATAATAGGAAAAAACACATGATGTGTCTGAACCTCAGCAGCCTCCGTCAAAGTTGGTGAGAAACTCTGAATGTTTTTAAGTTGAGTTTCCAGCTGCTAAAGTTGAACCCACAGACTGTTTGAGAGCCTTGTGACTCTTGTTTCTTTTGAGATAAGGACTCAGTATGATATACAGTGTAGTGATAATACACATATATTATAGGTACTTATCAGTGCTGTGTATTTACCTGTTTTCAGTGTATTCCTGGTCTTTTGTTGCTGTATAAAGCTCTTTAGACCAACTCACGGTGTTGAAAATACCTGTTTTAATAATAAAGTTTCTTCTTTTTTGACCAAGAGATTATGTGTTGAAAGTCTTTATTTATCTAACACATTATGCATGAATCTACAGGTCTGAGCTATGAAATAAAACATTACGTCTTATGGTAATTTCTGCAATAATAAATAAAAGAGGACAAATGCACTATCCTATATTTGTGAAATTCTTTTGTTACAGCAGTTAAAATAATAATGAAAAATTATAATACAAAATTGATATTTAATTTGGTAAAATGTACTTAAATTTTTTTTTTTCTAATATTTTATAGTCCTTCACATTTACTCTATACTGAACAGAAAATAATTGAAATTAGCACTTTGTGTCAGCTTCTTTTCAGCTTATTTTTATTTAGCTCAGAGGGAGCAGGGCCTACTCTATTGTTGCTCCAAACCTCTGGAACAAACTCTATTGTTGCTCCAAACCTCTGGAACAATATATATATATACACATATACATATACACACAGGATATACACACATATATATATATATATACATATATATATATATATATATATACACATATACATATACATATACACATATACATATCCCACACACAACATATATATATATATATATATATATATATATATATATATATATATA